>NC_084980.1:18562682-19162682 GCF_963691925.1 Scomber scombrus
TATCAGTTTTACCAAGATAGAAGCTTCCAGGCACTTCCAGGTAGGGACTCTGACCGAAGTCATTGACAGCAGAGATACGGAATTCGTAGCTGGCTTCTTCAATGAAGTTACAGATAGTGATCTCTGATGAGATAAGTGTTTCTCCAGCATTACACCTCTGCCATGTCTGAGCGCCAACCTTCCTCCTCTCCACAATGTAGCTCTTGATGGGCACGGGGCGATCACTGTCAGGAGGAGACCACTGAATGGTAATGGATGAGTCAGTCTTGTTCTGCACCACAGCATCAACTGGGGGATCAGGAGGATGCTTCCTTGCAGCTAGAGCAGAAACAGTGATGGTCAGGCTCTTTATATGACCAGAAGAGTGTTAAGTGATTGAAGTAAAAGACTGACTGAGTTTTACTTTTAGTTGTACAGCATTCCTCTCAGTTATGTTAACATTTTAACAGCTTTATTACTGAAACATGAAGTCAACATAGCTTCACAACAGAGTCCACTAGGCCAAAATTTATATATTTTATGATACTCATTTACTACTTGACCGATTGGAGCAGTACCTAAGTTCAGTCCAAGCAGTCCAAGTTACTTTGTAAAATCAAAGTACTGATGTCAAAACTTATTTTACATTGTATAATTGTTGCTTTTAAGCAAAAGTATAAAAGTATGATTTTTTTATTTGTGTTGGTAATATATGGGTTGGGTCTGCTAGAGACAACCATACAATTAATACAAGACAGTTAAGATAATCAACAGTACTACTTAGAGTGTTCTGTAAAGTTATCTGTAATTCAAAACTTAAAAGACAAAATACAAATTGTGCTGACCCTCTTCCATACAGTATTGCAAATAAATCAAAACAACAATTAGTTTGTGATAACATTTCCCCAGGTATAATCCTCACCAGTGACAGAGAATCGAGTGGACGTCTTGCAGTCTCCAGCCACAAAGGCCACCTCTCCTGAGTCATCTGCCCGGCACTCTCTAATTGTGAGAGTGTATTGTCTGAGCACACACGCAATGGAAATACGGGAATCTTCCTTTAGCTTCTCGCCATTGCGGGTCCAGTATACATCAGGGCAGGGATGCTCCAGCTCCACACAGAAGATGACAGTGTCACTGATAGGAACTACTGTCTTTCGAGGAAGCTTCTTAGTAATGTTACCTGGAATATGGAACCAAGTAGATGTTACATAAAGAAATGCATTGAGTAGTGTAGGAGATAAAACTGAGGACAAAAGACATTTCTAGGTAACAGATGTGAAACAGATATGAAATAGATTAACACTGTAAAATGCCCTTGCTTGTAGCAGTATTTAATAAGGTTGCATTAATTTCACTTGATAATATCACTGTGATATACCGACATACCTAGGACAGTGAGCTCAGCCACAGTGCGACTGCCCTCTTTCATCTCGCAGATATAAACACCATCATCGTTGGTGGTGACGTTGTGTATAGTGAGACGACGCAGGGTGCCTTCTTCCTCAATATGATACTTTGTATTTTGCTCCAGATGAGTTTCCTCCATAAACCAGTTGGCATGGCTGGCACTGACAGGCACCTCACATGTCAGTGTGGCTGACTTTTTCTCTTGAACCTCCACATCTTGCAGCTTCCTCCTGAATGGGACCTTAGGCTCTGACGGTAAGGTAAAGAAGAACAGTTACTTTCAAGTTACACTGCCATACAATCTTACTTACATATTGACATATTTTAAAATACTGTCAACCATTATACTGTTATAATAAACTTAGAGAAACTTTAAACTTGCTTTGAAATAGGTAACCCATCACAATGGGCATCTCATCTATTAAATACCAGTATTTGGTGAAAGTTACATTATTTTTCCACGGTTATGCATTCTGACTAATCCAGTATCTAAGATTTGAGAATTTGCTGAAAAAATGGTTTCAGTGAATGAAAGTTCCAAATTGAAATGATCCTTTTCATGAGGTGATTGCATGGTTTAGCAATTGTCATCTGGAAGAAAATAAAAATGTTTTAAAAAATGTTAGAAAGATTAATAATTGTTTACAGTTCATTAGCTAAATAATGCAAAACACAGTGTGCTTAGAAATGCAAAATATGTAATGTCACTGATAATCTGTAAAAACTGTATTTATTTAAACCTGTATGCGGGACATTGTGAGAACCTGCACCATGCTGATTAAGCCTATCCCCACCAGATAAGTATGCGCACCAGAAATTTCCGCCAACCTAGCGGCTAACTTCCAGTTAGCCCTCTGCTAACTTGGAAGGAGATAAAATAATTTAAATGTGCACCTCTTCAAGATCTTACGAATGTTATTAGACTGAATGGATCAAATTCTGATAGTGAAAACAGTCATTTCACAGGGGTTATTTGATATTCAAAACAATTTATCCACCGTTTTACAGCCCCAACAGTAGCAATAGAGTACGCTACGCAGGGCTTATGACGTAAGCATGCATCGACAGTGTCTTTGAAATAACTCTCACTGCTAGAAGGGTGAGACAAAAGTTTTGCATTCTAGCTTTAACTTTCATTAATGTGGACTACATGTTAGAACATGTTCGCCACAACCACTACATATTGCAATGGAGGTTGCAGAGTTCATCCTGTACATTTCCCCTCCTGGTGTGTTCTTGGTTTTTTTTTAAAATACTATGAACCACAAACGAGGGTTACTATTTCAAAATGTATCCATATCCATACTTTGGATCTCACCCAACAGTTTAAACAGTGGATACTTGAGATATCAAGTGTTGAAACGTGTAACTCTCCTTTGAGTTATGGGAGAAGTCCGCTGGGTTCAGTAAATCATTCGAAGTATTCACACAACATACATGCAAAGTTTACATTTCCATAACTTTCAAAGGACAAATGAGGTGTTCAATGGCTTAGTAGTTCAATATTTGTATTAAAGAATATTAGGTTCCATGAAAAACACATCAATAATGTGAGATACAGAAGGATGTTATATCGTAAATTACTCACAAGCTTTAACCACACAGAACATCATTAGTATTTAAAAAAAAAAAAAAAAAGTGGTTTCCTAGATTATCTACCCAGTAATGTGTCTGACCTTTTTACCAAGACCCCACTGTTTCATATTAAAGTGATCCAATGTTAAAATGTTAAATTTAGTTTTTTGTATACAATGTTTTGTTTGTTTTGTTTAAAATGAATAGGAAATTGTTTCTCATATGTATAATGTGGATGTACTTCAGAACATCAGAAGGGACTCTAGCACTGTACTGTTCTTACCATTTCTCTTCTCTGTACTGTATTTTTCTTTTTATTCAGTTCGGTAGATAATGTGTATTGTATTTATTGTGCATATGAACACAATACCACAAGGTAAAACTTCATAGACCATTCAGATGCAAAACTTCCACTAAAATCCAACCTACTAACAAACTGCAAGGTAAACATCAGAAGCATCCATTTTCTATCACTAACAATTAACAGGTTCTTCAGTGACAAAGCCTTTGGCTAAAATGAATAGCAGGTCAACTCTGTAGTAGTTGATCCATGTCAGATCAACTAAGGACATGGATCACTTTACTAATTCCATCTTTTTGCCAATTTCTGCACAAGGGAAGTCACACTAGCGGTGGTGCCAATGGGCTCCTGTAAAAGAGTGACCATCTTAGCAACTGTGAACTACTCATCACCAGCAGAAAATAGATGCAACACTACACCCTCCTTCGGAGGATGAGACAGAATTCAACCTTGTTGTGAAAATTGCCACAGACATTTTTAAAGGTTTAAAAGAAGCTTCAGTAGAGATGTGAACACGTACAGTACTGTAATTGCCAAGACTGAGTTTATCCTGCTAGCATACAGCTTATTGTGATTAAATGAACAGCATTATCTACACTGTTGAACTGGATGAAGGGCACTGTAGTTTATTTTAAGGTCAGACTCACATACGCCAGTCTGCTGCTGTAAATATTCACTGGAGCACCAAATGTGTATTAATCCACAGCTGTAAATAGTCCCTAACCAGTGCACTATTTATTCCTGCTTGAGTCATGTTTGCTAAAAACTACAGTGCCTAGCTGATATATGAAATTACTAAGCCTTTTTAGTAAACGACACTGCATATTTGTGGCCCTTTTTAAATATTTCAGTGGGAACAATTGGGCTTAGGGCTTTGTCACGGGAGAAACTATTGAGAAGACAGACTAACTGACTGTTTGTCTATTTATTGGATTTAACATCAGCCTCATCCTTTAATCCCTCCCTGTACATGTTAGGAAGATGCTGTAAATGCTGGCCCTAAAATGGTTTGGAGTGTTTATAGTGTTATACTTGCTGACAAACGATGCACTTGTTTGGATGTTCTATGGGTGATGTATGTCTGATGATGTTAGCTGCAAATGAATTGCCCTTAGTGGGATCAATAAAGTTTTCTGATTCTGATTCTGATGTGTCTAATGAAAGCTCACTTGGAGAGGATTTCCTCAAATGTGAATTTGCAAAAAAATGAGTTTGCCATTGCTGCTATTGGTTATAGACACTGAACGTGTCTATAAGAATCAATTTTTGAAGAAGGCTTACCTTTTACTGTCACCAACACAGCACTGTAGGTCTGCCCGGCCATATTCGTAGCATTGCAAGTATAGAGACCATTGTCAGCCTGCTTGCAGTACAGGATCTTGAGGATGAAGTTCTCAGCATGATCTTCATAGATGACGTGCCTACGGCCCTCGCTCATGTTTGTTCCATCCTTCCTCCAAGTAATATGGGGTTTGGGGTGACCTGTCACAAAGCAGCTAAGTTTGGCATGTTTGCCCTCAGTCACAGTGCAGGTACGGGTGAACACACCTTTGGGCAGCTTTGCCAGTGCAGATGCTCTCATCTCATATTCCAGACCTAAACCATCTGTGATGTTGGTTGTGGAGGAAGAAACCGAGGAGCTATCTTCAGTGCGATAGACTGTGATGTCCTTCTTCATTTCTTCTTTGCGTTTTTGTAGATGAGAGAGGAGGGAGGTGCTCTTGTCTCCAGCCAGGCGGCGGGAATCCTGGGAGTCTACGACAAGAGCTGCTGCAGCCTTTGAACGACCCACAGTGTTCTGGGCCCTGCAGGTGTAGGTGCCGCTGTCTAGATTACGTACACTCTGGATCTTCAAGGTGCTGCTGTCACTGTCTGAAACCATCTTGATGCGGTTAGTCTCCCCCAAGTAGCGCCCATCCTTTTCCCAGTCAAAGTTGGCATCAGGATATGCTGCTACGCGGCAGTGGAAAACAACATCACCTCCCAAATCCACACGTGTAGAGGCAGGCTTAACTATGAAAACAGGGGCCGTCTGAGCCATCTCTGTTGGCAGGGCCACTTTGAGGGTTACAGCAGCATAAGCTTCCCCAACGCTGTTTTTGGCCCGGCACATGTACTGACCACTATCATCCAGTGTTAAATCATAGATGGTCAAGCGGTACACATCTCCATCCCCCACGGTCTTGAAGCGGCCCCCAGATGTCAGCTTCAGCTTTTCCTTTTCCCAGGTGATCAGTGGGGTTGGGCTGCCCACGATAGTGCAGCTCAGTGTGGCATCCTTGCCAACACACACAGAGAATGCCTTAGGGCGGGTGAGAAACCTGGGGACCCCTCCAAACAAATTTTGATCCATTGTTTGTTCCTATAATCAAAGAAAAGGTGAATATTACAACACAAAATTAACGAGCTTAAGAAATTAGCAGGGAGAATAGTGGATTGTAACTGCAACGATTATAAATCTAAATAAATGTCGAACATAAATCGACAACTATATTGATAATTAATGAATCGTTTTTATTTTTAAGGAAAAATAAGAAAAAAGGTTGAATGTTATTCTAGCTTTCAGATGTTTATATTTTCTGGTTTCTTTAGTCTTCAATTATCTTTTAGTCTTGTGAACTGTTATTTGGGACAAAAGAAGACGTCACTTTGGTCTTAAGGAAACAGTAATTAGCATTTTTCACCATCTTCTGACATTTAATAAAATTTTCAAGACTACTGAGTTCATTGAAAAAATAATCGTTGCAGCCCTATAGTGGATAGTGGATAAATAAATACAATATCTTATTTAACTGTAACAAATGACCCCTCTTTTGTATCATTTTTGTTGTTTTGGATTTGTATCACACAAGGTTTGTGTCAAACATTTTACATTACTTATTGAAAATAAGAGATCTGGTCAAATGTGCCAAGCAATTGTGAGATGTGACACTTTCTTTGTGTACTCTAGAAATATGTTGTGCTGTGAAAATAAATATAAACCCTGAGTTGAGATTGGCATATTTATAGCTGGCACTTACAGTAAGTGTCAGTGAACATACCCCTGTCATGGCTGAGCAGACACACTCATGAATACAAAGAACTTAACTTCTTGCCCTACAGCCTATTCAATGGGAAGGTAGTTTAATAACACAACAACAAATAAATTCCCCTGTAACAAGGTCAAATAGAGTAGATATGTGCCTTTCAAAGAGTGACATTTGCCAGCTTTGTCACCTCTGTCGCTTGAACCGCCTGTCCCAAAAATAACCTCAGCTGTCAGGCCCCGTCTCTGTCCATTGCCATTTGTAGAAGCGAAAGGGACCCATCAGCTGTTTGATAAACTTCCCAATTGAGAAACATAACTTCATCTCTTACAATAAGCTAATGAAAACAACTTTTAGAAATCACGTTGGTATTCTGTCACATATGTAGGCTATGCCTTGTAAAACAGCGAAAATTGGAGCAACCGAGCTTGAAACTACTGTAGCTCCCATCAGGTTAAATACTGGATACTGGCTCAAAGAAGTGATAGTCAAAGAAGTGATTGTAATAGTAAACCATTACAGGTGTTAATGTATGGTAGTTTGTTACATTTCAGTTCAAAATAAATTGAAACACGGCTATAAGTTAGGTCAGATTGTCGGTATAATTATTCATGTTACATTTGGTATAAAAGCTAGTATTCATTTTCAGCCAAACATTAAACTACTTTTTCACCTTGAGTCTTCAGCCACACAGGTGAATCATGTAGGCTAAAACGTCAGATGGCCGTCAAACTTTCCGGATGAAAACTCCAACATTTGTGTTTAGGAATCCCAATTAAAAAAACAAAACAAAAAAGTCTTCTTTGAGCTCAAATATCCTTGTAATGGTTGTAAATTCAGGGTGGTGGAACATCCCCCAGTCTCCTGCAGTGGGCGGTTGACTAGACTTATTTTTTCTTTCTTCTCCGGTACCTCATGATGCCAAATAGCTGACGTGCCTGTTTCGGCGCTGCCTCCTTTCCAAAATAGACTTGTCATTTACTGTGGAGATAGGAGATAGCCTGTTGGTGAGGTCGGGGAGGGAGAGCAGCCTGGCCCGGCCTCTGCTGGGCTGCACACTGTTGCAGGCTGCAGACTACAGCTCGGACAGTCAAGTCGTAAACAACTCATAATGCTGAAGATTACTACCAAAATACACCTGCAGAGTGGAAGCTATCAGTAGCAGCACACATGTCAGCGCATATGTTTTAACAGCTCATAAATAGGTCAAATACCATATGTTATAGAGTAATTCCATTAAAGTTTGGGTCCCAAACATTTAAAGTGAAAAACGAGGCAATATTGTTTTCAGTGGTGCACTTATTAGCATGGAGTGAAATAAAATGAAATAGCAAAATTACAATTTTTATATATTTTTCAAACTGTTATGTCATGTTCTCATATTCATTCTGACTTGTCACATTCATATAACAATACATATTGCATGAATGGTTTTTGTTTATAGGAGCATTAATGCTTCCCTCTTTATGTTAAATGTGTTAATCAAACATATTTTGGTTAAAATAGCATGATTATGTTTGTCTATAAGTTTCATGTTGTACCTTGTTACAATGTATTTCTGCACCAAAATGCTGTATTGTTCCTTTCAGCGGAAATGACGTAATTTGAGAGTTAAATCAAGAAATTAAATTGTGGTGAGTTTTGGTTTTCTTTTAGTAGATTATTGGTACTTTTTTTTTCAAAACCTTCTCCGACACACAATCTGTCACTGGCTTTAGTATAAAATTAAATAGAAAGAAAAAGCACCTCAGCTTGCAAAATATGTTTTATTGCAGACTAACACTTTCTTCATGCTATGAAATAGACCATTCTGGTGATTAAAAAAAACCCTTAAAATTCCAAATCTGAGCAGTTTCCATGGAATGACTCTTTAATTATTTAACTATTTTCCTTAAATTAAGTCTGGTTGCTTATCTTCAAGGTCTAGGTCCTAATCACCAACCACCTAAGAAAAATGTGTCCAGACACCACAAAGAAATATAGTTATATAGAAGCAATTCTTTTCTTATTTTTGTTAACCGTGCAATTTTACTTGATGTATATTTTATTTCCCTGTGAGGTCTAATTGCTTTTTCAAAGCCTTCTCCACACAATAACATACATTAATAATCACAATAAAATTATGGGGATGAGATTCAGATTTATATATTTGTTCAATAGCCCTAAATGTTGTCAAATTTAAAGTAAAAAAATGTGTTTACATTTTTACAGTATTTATTAGGAATTACAGTAGCCTGGATTTGTTACATTTTAATTGCTGTAATCTGCCCCCAGGCGCCTAAAGCTTCCAAATTCCCAGAAGAAAATACCCTTTTTGAACATGACCCAGTGTTGTCAATGTTAGATACATCTCCGCTTTTGGTTCAAAACCCTTTCAGGTCAACCTGTATTAGACCTAGATTGAGATAGAGGCCCTATCATTGTCCAAGGAGGTGGAGGGAATTTACTTTTCATTTTGTTGTAAGGCATAGTATGTATTTATTGCAGACTTTAAATTATGTAATTAAAGGTAGTTATGGCTACTGATCACTAATTGTGTGTCAGACTATAGATACAGGCAGCCATGGTATACCAAAAATGTGTCAAGTATGAGGTTATTGATGCCTTTAGTCTCACTTGTACTTTCGAGCCTTAGTTGTACGTGCAACGTATGTTTGTTTGTTGACATTGTATCAATCTTCTGCTGTCTTTAAAACAATCAAATCCATTTTATCTCTCACACATTTTTGACTGCTCCTTTTACAGTTTGTCTGGAATGTTGTGGCATCATGATAATATCTATAAAATGTTGACGTCAAAGTGTTGAGCCCATATTTACACTGAAGGTAAACGTGAGTGGGCTGAGAGGGATTGACTGACATGGCCAAGAGCTTGTGACACAATGTATTCCACAACTACCATTCTGACAGCTGCTTTATGCAGCTGGTCAGGCCCATAATTAAGTTATGACTTCATGCTGTACAAAGGTCTAAAATACAACAATATTTTAAATATATCTTCCATGACATCTTCTCCATGATGAAAACACTTTGCAATTCTTAAGCATTAGCAAAACGTATATATCCCAGGGCATTTGTGTGTCACTTCACAGATTGTCATCACAGATTCAGAGACATAATTATATTTCTCAAATGTATTATTCCATTTTTCTTTTAATGCATAGAAACAAGGGTTAGGTCATCTCATTCTTTCCTCCCCTATTCTTTGGCTTCCATGGTATGTTCTTCCAGTGCGGGCTTTCCCCCAGTACCAGTGACTGACAGCAGCAGGTCGCCTAGACCCTGATTTAAACTCCCCGAAACTCTAGCAGACAGTAATCCACTGTTGCTGCTTGCCACCACTTAATCCTGTTCTGACTACTGTGTTTAGTTCACATGTTTCTGTAACTAAACAGAATAAAAAGAAAAAATACAATTAATTGTCTCTGTCCCACATTCATCCAAACCTTTTTAGATCACTTTTGTGTCATATGAGGGTTAAAAATAAAATAATGTTTTGGGGTCTACATTTCATAACACCCATTCAGTAAATGGCATCATATCACATTATGGATGGTATTTCCACAACCCTTGGTAATCATCCAAAATTCTGAGCCAGTATTTTCCCATGGCGTCAAGACAGCAGAGGGCAGTAGACAGGTTCACAGCGCCAGGCTAAGTTTTAGCAACTATCAGACAGATAATATCTTACGAGAAAGCATTCTCTGTGATCAGACAGTTCTCACAACATGGATGAAATGTATACTCTCCAGTACCTGACCCACATAGCCTTCCACCTAACCTTTAAGCCATTTCAAGAGTAAGGTCATGGTCATATCACGTTCACATGCAGTCGAAACACAGGGGTGTTACCTCAAAAGAACATTTAGCAACATAGCAGATGATAAGTGAGACACTTGTCAGTTGCACCAAGGACAGATTGCTGAGAATGAACAGCAGATGGCGTATATGCCCCTCAAAATGGTCTAAAAGGACATGGACGGCCAATTGGCCAACACAACAAATAGAAGAATGAGGTGTGGACTTCATTCATAGAGTTGACAGCAGGGTTAACACCAGAATGAAACCATGAAACAAAAACATTTTAATCCATAAAATGCCCCTTTCCTCATAGTGTTACAATGGGGTTTACCCGCCACTAAAGTTAGGATACCTCCCAATTTACAGTCCCCATGCATCACTCATACTCTCTCAACTCTTATTAAAAGCAACCTAAGCACATAAGTACAAAGCGTAAAACATTGGCAGTACAGAAATACAGATGCTTTTAAAGTGTCTTGTAGCAAACTGAGTAGGTCTGTTAAAAGCCTATATGAAACACTTGTAAAGATTTGTGCCAATAAGAAAAAACTGCATACAGTATATACAGTGGGTGTATTTTTTAATGTACGCGCCCACTACACTGGACTGTGTATTCCTGATAATTATTTAAAGTTCTTTTGCACTTAAATGATTATTTTCTACAAATAATGTCGCCCAGATCAGCGGTTCCCAACCTGGGGGTCAGGACCCCTAACAAGGAATTGCAACATAAATCTCCTATTCTGTTATACAAATGATGCTTATTTTTTTCAGACTTTCCTTGAATTTTTGCAGTTTTTCTTCTTCTTTTCTTGTTAATAATTACCTAATCTTGCCTTTTCAAGAAGAAAAAAAAAACTTTAGTAGAACTGGTCAGAATCATTAGACACATGTGACCAGTGATGAGGGGTCAATAGAAGACTGCTTTGTTTTATGGTGGTGTTGAAGAAAATCACTCAAGTCCTTGTTCAAAGTTTGCTGTGATGGTGGAGTTTATTGATTTCCTGGGATATCGGTGAGCACACTTACACAGAGCAGGTCTGACACAGTTGAATGACCCAGAGCAAATGAAATGGAGGCATTTTATACAGTAAGACTAAGTCAGTGATCAGCAAAGAAACAAAAGTCAGGAAGGGAGAGCATTTTGCATTCAGACCTTACAGTGTGACACATAGGCAAGGTCAAGGGTCAACTTAGTAGGAGGATGGTTCTTAGGTGGTCAGTTGACAATGTTAACTGTAAAGAGTCACAACAGGAGGAGGGTCTACATTCAGACAAAAGCCATAGATGAAATCATCAGGGACAGTCATGATCAAGGGTTGTGACGTCACTCGATCAAGGCGTTGATCGACTTCTTCTTCAGTGGTCACAAGAACTGGTACAGGTTATTCCATGTCTTGAAAATTGCATTGTTGTCCACCTTTTACTGAAACTGCCACTGGGAGTCAACAAAGTCAAAAAATGTTAAAGTCCTACCTGTAGGGGCTTTAAGTATGTCAGGGTTTCGGTGGTGGTCTGTCCTGGGTACTGTGACCTGTTTAAATCATGTCAGACTCAGCTTATCAGGCTTTACTTCATCAGCCTCAGCCGTATTTAGGGTCAACTATGTTTTTAGTTGAATGCATGCAGTTAGTTAATTAGCATGTGCATACAATTAGCATGATAACACACTACTATAACTGTAGGAATTTTAACTACTAATGAATATTACACGGTTATGGTGCCAGATGAAAAGTCAGGAGTTTAGCAAACTGATAAATGTCGGTGGCAAATCTCAAGACAATCCATCCAATAGCTGCCACGATATATTTCACTCTGGACCAAAAAAAAAAAGAAGCAGCAGCAAAACCCTTCATGTTGTAATAATTTCACAATGTTTGGGCAACTGTGGCTCAGGAGGTAGAGTGGGACGTCCGTTAATGTGAAGATCGGCAGTTTGATTCCTGGCTCAATGCATCCATGGGCAAGATAATGAACCCCAAGTTGTTCCTGCAGTCTGTGCTGTGAGTGTGTGGATTATTAGCACTCCCGATGAGCAGGTTGTGAATGGGTGAATGTGACATGTTGTGTAAAGTGTTGAGTTGCCAGAAGACTAAAAAGGCACTTTGTAAAGGAAGTCTATTTACCATCCATTGCCACAGTAATTAAAAACTGACAGAAAATTAAAATATATTTTTATTTCAAATAAACATCACATAATCAACCACACGTGAAATGATTAAATACACTCAAAATAAGATTTATTTGCCTCTCTACTCACTCACAGAAAACAACACGTGTATTGTAAAGCTGTGCCGAAAACAAGTTCTTTTGGCATGTTTCATTTTTCAGCTAGTGTTTCTTAATTTACAGAACAAAACAAACAAGACAAACCTATGTAACAAAACAAGCAAAAAAAAAACAAAACAAACAAAAAAATATCTTAAAACATATTCAACATTTCAGGATGAAAACTTAGCACCTTGTTCCAGTCACTGTGATATTTAGACTGGTGTATAGTGGATAAGAAACCATAGTATGATGAGAGTTGGCCATGACGACACTGCCAATAACAAGGCATACTGTACTCCTGCCTCTTTAGGATTTTGAAGACAGTGCAAGTTTAGACACCATGATAAGAAGAAGTGCGCTGTCAGATGCAACAGACTGACACAAGAGCTCAAAATCTGTTTGCAACTCATCTTACAAGCCACATCCACATTTCCTCCTCATACTCGATGCTATACACAATGACTTGCCAAATAAAGAGGAACCAATATACTGTACATAATATGTGCTGCTAAACCTGTTAAAAGTAAATTTGATGGTTTACATAAGATGGCTTCTATAAAGAACAAATACTAATCCTTAATACTAAGGCACTGCTTAAAATAAAATGACACAGATACCAGTGAGGTGTGAATGTGGAGAAATCAACTGTGCACAAAGCTGAGCTCCAGTGTCTCTACAACATAAAACTCACTGTATGTAAGATATACCACAAATGAACAGTGACCACAATACCCATACCCATGTAAGCATATTTAACAGTGTGACACAAACACACGTCATCCCCTACAGCGCGAGCTTTTACTGACCAGAGGTAAGAACAGCCTTGCATGATCGGCCACAGTGCTTCCAAGATGGTCCGCTGTGGACAAAGACAATACGTGCTGATGCTATCTATGCTTATATACAAACAATGACAAGAGGTCATACAGGATGGAGATTGACTCGGTGTCCCTTTGAGACCTGCCCTTTCTAAAATGTGACTGTTGCAAGTTCTGTATATGTACATTTAAAGAGAAAAAAAATGTATTCTGTCAGTGCAAAATTCTGAGTTTATGTTAGCATAATTATGCAGGTGTCAAGATCAGCAGCCCCTCCACATACACACTCACAAATAAAGTGGAACAAGTTTTAAACACATGAGAGGGCAAAGATATTTCTGTAAGCTCTGAAGCCTTGCATTAGTGAAGTGAGAACTAATTTACTATCATCTCCTGTGTAGGGATGGGACGAAATCTTTTTTATTATTATTGCAGATCACGATAAAAAAAACCCTCACGATAAATTGATCGTGGTGAATTTCCATCATCACAATAATCGTGAATATCCTTACAAGTGTCTTGATAAAGCTTTCTAGCTCGCTACCGTGAAGTCTTGTATTGCTGTCCTGATTTATTTTGAATTGCCACAAGGGGGAGCCTGCATCTTTCAGGTCATTGTGGAAATATTTGTTTCTCACAAAGTGATTCCAGCATGTTTTAGTGCCATTTTAAGAGTTTTAAGCATATTGTGATGGTTATCTGGATAATATCATGAATCGCAATTATTTTGGCCACGATAATCATGACATGAAATTTTCATATTGTCCAATGCCTACTGTGCACAGAATGAAAACAGAAAAATGTGTAAAGCAGTATTTTGTGCATCACATCAACAAGCAATTATAGTCCCAGTTTATTTTAAGTGTAAATCACATTCAATATCATGCAGCTGGGCATGTTATTTTTTGCATTTATAAAAGCATTATACCAAAATAATTGTTTTAACTAATTTAAGATTTGGGGGTAACATGCCATTCTTTTATCAACACGAATATAAACTTTTGGTGAAAAACAATCTAAATAAATGATTTGTTTGTTTTTTTTCAAATAAATAATATACATACAACAATTAAATATCTATGGGGAAACAGGTAATAAATAAACCTAAAGCTAATGAATGATGCTGACTGTGGCAAGCCTTTTTCTCTCTTCATCCTATTACTTTAAAAGTAAAGCCAACACTGTCAAACCTAAAGTTGCAGATGCATCTGTGCACACTCTGAAGTCAGCCCTGATAATGAACTTCCATCTATTTGTCAGCCTTTTGAAAAAAAGGAGGCACAATTAATGCACACAACCAAGATTTGTAAAAGCAATACCACCCTGTTTGTTCTTTAAAAGATTTTTTTTTTTAAAGAAGAAAAAAAAGGGATTATTCTTGACTATTTCTGGGACATCAATACTTGACCTAACATTTGCTGGGCAAAGAATAAAAGCAGAAAGTGAAATTTATTCAATGTACACCTGCCATCATAATCAAAATGCAGTTAAAAGTTGCATCTGTACCTTGAGAAAATCTAAAATATATTTCTATTTACACCAGAGTAAATAAACTGCCGAGGTACTGATTGAGATATTTAGTTTTTCTTCGCTGCCACTGAGGTAATGCGGAAAACTAGGATTTAAATACATGAGTGTTAAGGCATAACGCTGACTTTGTGTCTAGCTTAAATAAAATTTAAATACATCTTCTATCTGCATTGGGATTTGATGTCAAGTGCATTTTGATCCATGATCTCATTCCTGTTTTTTTAAGGATTAGCAAAGGTCTTGATATATCTATAGAAATATTAATACTGAACAAAATCTGTATTTAGGCCCAATAAACACAGACAGCAGCATCCAAGCATGTGTATGCCTAGTTTATCAAGCCCAATGGGGCTTTTTGCAGATACACATGGCTTTAGTACAGCTACTGTACACTTAGCTCCATAGCAATACTTGGTATATTTTTCAAGGATTAGATCTGGTAGTAAAAATGTGGACTTTCCAAGGATAAGTAAGACGCTAAACTATATTTACAAATCACAAGGGTCAAACAGCACAGGTTGAAATATTGAATTACATTTTCCAGATGATCACAATTTGTTCAGGTGGCTATGACACAGCTTACAGTCTTTGTAGCACAGATCAGGACACTTTTATGTCAGAAACTACAAGTAAGACTGTAAAACCTTGTGATGTACAAATACTTGAATTGCGCAAGCAGAGGCGTAGCTAAAGTCATGATGAGCCTTTTGCATTCCACAATAAAACTGCCCACACTCACCATTACACAGTGATCCTATGAACACACTATATTGTCTCTCTGTTACTTTATACACACTTTGTCTGTACACGCTTATATGACAAAAATCGTGATGAAACGGACGGAAGACATATGGTTTCCCTGATGCCATAGTCTGCCTGGTGTGACAGGATGAGGCGTGGAGGTGCAGAGACAGTGGTTATTCAATGACCGCCCTCTTACAACAAACGCTGAATGATGTTTTAAAGGTCCATGCTAAATTCTCCATGAAGATCATCTAAGGCCACAATGTTCATTGAAGAAAGTAAAATGTAAACACTATTTAAAAAAAGAGAAGAGAAACTATCATGCCGATGTATCCTTTCATAGGATAAAAAGCCATTTGTTGTTAGGTTCAACAAACAAGTCACAGAATATAGAACCACAAAGCAAAGATCATAGTGCCATCTTCCAAAGTTCAAAAGAGAGCCTATACCTGATGACAAAAGGCACTTCAACAACTACTCCCGGTGCCCTGTTTTGGAGTAGATCCACTATTAATCTCCTGATCTTCTTCATCCTCATCCTCCTCCTCCTCTTGCCAGCCACCAAGGTGCACAGGGGTGGGCATGGAAATTGTAGAACTGAGGCTACTATGTGCCTGGAAACCTGATAGGAGTGAAGGTACAGACTAGTTAATACACACTTTTACACACCTGTGCAGACTAAATGCTCAGCGATTTACATCTTTCACTGAGATTATTTGCTTGAATGTGTTTACACGCCAATGCCTTCAAAGATCTGTGAATGTTGAACATAGTAACAAGCCTGCAAGGTGTTTCTCTACCTTTGTGGCAGTCACTAATCTCCATGTATTTGTAAGCAGATGCACTACAATCAATCCCTTTCCCATTACACAGTCATTTGATTCACTTTTTATATCAAACATATAAATTAACAAGGGCTAAAAGGTCGTTTAAACCTCACAAACAAAATTGCTCACTAACAAGCAGTCTACACCAATGTCTGAAAGTTCTTAAAAATCAATATTTAATTTACCAGAGCTTGTGTGTAGATCTCTCAATGGCACCGGGTTCTGCCACTGCCCTGAAGGTCTCTGTGGGTGGGAGCTCTGCTGGTGGAGCTAGAGAGACAAATGGTTGTTAGTATACAGCAGAAATGCAATCTACAAAGAATCTTGAAGGTGATACGCCAACCAAAATCTATGTTTTTCGAGTAGCAAATATTTACCCCTCGTAAACATGAAAGTGGAAGGTTTAAAAAACAACAACAAAAAAACAAACAAAACACTTTTCCACCATAAAAGTGGGTTACCAGTGAAATTCTTTACTAGCAACTTAAATGAAGCATCTTTTGAGGGACAAAACAAACTTTTTATAGCTATATTTTAAAATATCAGGTTCAATACTCAGCGAACAAATTTTAGATTGTGTATTGCTTCAAAAATCCAGGTACACAACAATCAAAAAGGGATGAGGAAAAGAGTCAAAGATAACACCTGGAGGCCACTGTCCATTGTCAGAAATTTACCTCATGCATGTAGATGGCATGTAGGCTCATCTCTGCTGAGGCGAACTCTGAGTGCAGTGTATTGCTCCGAATGCGAGAATCACTGTTAGACATACTGAAAAAAACGTGAAAAACATATTAATCCAAGCTGAAATCTTTGCATGTAATCAGTTTCACCATACATGAATCAATCTACATTATGTAAATAAGGCAATAGTAAATGTAATGTCTGACGAGCACCTGTCCATGACGGTTCGGTCGCTGCGGTACATGGTGCTCTCAGGATGGACGGCGGATGGCAGGAGGCCATGTGTGCGGACGCGGCTGGGATGTGTGTACTGGGAGGTGGACAAAGAGGCCAGGACACTGGCAGCCGCAGAAGCAGCGCTGCTTGGAGGAATAAAGCGATGGTCTCGTCCTTGTAGTCCAGATGCAGTTAGAATGGGGTGGGCCAGGACACTGGCCAACAGATTATCAGGCTGGAAACAACACACATCAGAGCCACTGGATAAATACATTTACATTGGTTGTGATCATTTACTGAGCGCAAAACAAAATTTGTAGCACAATGACTTTTGGGGGAAAATTGTTAAACTAAGTTCTTCAAATTATGCATCAGTTCAAATTTGAATAAAATACAAAATGACCACTTTAACATACAAAATGTCTATAGCACATGCATGGTTAATTGTAAGATCAACAGCATCCTCAGGGTTTCTTACCCCGGAGCCAGACTCATTGGACTGCAGCGAGGTGCAGAGAGGAGCCTCAGAGAGCAGCAGCTGGGTGGAGGGGCCACCTTGTGCGTCATGCTGTACCTTCTCCTTTAAATGGCTGATGAACACTGAGCTCTCCTGTGGTGGCTGCCAGTGTGGGTTCTTAATAGTGAAATGCATGAGGGACAACTCTGTCTTGCCATTCTCAGCCTGTTGGTATATGGAGGCCTCTGTCTGGCCCTCTGACATCCACTGCAAAAACATTAGAGGACACATTGCAATTCAACAATTAACAGCATAACAACACTGAATTAAACATTCAATGAGACCTCAGCTCATGTGGGGAAAGACTCTCCTCAGCTTCATTAAAGCCAATGAGTGGGCTGGCTTGAACTCTGTGTAAGGCAAAAAAATCCTTACTGTTGGGTTTCCATGGCGTCTGATGTCCATCTGCGCAAAGGAACAGATGTCTCCGACTCCAACAACCTCCACAGTGAAACTCCTGAAGAAGTCAATGATCTCTAGAGATTTGTTCCTCAGGAGGAAGATGAGAATGAAGGGTGTGACAATAGGACTGAGCAACTCCTCCAAGATAAACACCTGATTCGGACAGAGAAGATATTTATTACATTTTCAGATTCTTAGGTAGATCAATGTTCCCAAAATAAACTTAATCTTTAACTTGTTTACAATTAATTATTAAAGGATATTACATCAATAAATCTAGGTTCAGCATGGACCATGTGCTACATTAAAAACTATCAATCATTCAACCACGACCAAACGTCATCCATTATTTTATTTTGAGTGACAAATTTGCTCCTGCCTATGCACTGAGGTTCTGCCTTCCTCACCGCTTTGTACTGGAACAGCTGCGCCACCTCGTCACGGGTCTCGCTCTTGTTAGCATTGCCCCTCCAGTGGTCTGGCATGTAGTGAATGTGAGCCAGCATGCACTGCAGCAGCTGTTCTGGACACCACACCATATGCTCATCTGGGATGAAGGACCTGATGTAGGACAAATTCAGAATATGGCATGTTTTAAACAACACCCCTGTACTTATGGGATAAGTAAATCAACAACAGAGGATTTTTAGTACAGTGATGTTTCAGCCTGTGACTGATCAGGGAACATTAAGAGGGAAATGTGCAAGATGATTTCAGTTTCTTAAAAAAATAAAATAAATGAACAGCTCAAAAAAAAACCCTGCAAATTATGTTATATTATGATATAAATGGTATGAGTGACAATAATAACTTCCTCAAGTGCTACACCTACAGAATGATCCTGCAATAGGTGCAGGAAAAATAACCTGTCTCTGAAAACCCACCTGGTGATAGTAATAACCACCCCCAGCACAGTGATAGCGGTCAGGATGTGCTGCACTGTCAGAACGTCCTCATCATAGACTGTCAGTGCGATGAGCACAGCCAGCACCGAGCCAGAGAAGAAGGCTATGTTTTTAGCAAGCACAGTCAGCAGTGGTGATGTAAAGGAGTTCATGTATTTGGAAGTGGGTTTATAGCCGCGGCCTAAGCGTCCATGCAGCTCATGATCCAGCTCATTGAAGTGACGCAGGTATAAACGACCGTACAGGGACCAACGTCGGGCACCCAGGCTCCCAGGTTCTCTGCGGATCACTTCAGTGTAGCTGAAGAAAGCATACAGCACTTGCCACACTAGGATGAAGGGACAAAGCAGCAAATTGGCCAAACCCATCAGCAGGATGACTCTACTAAGCTGCTGGGCGAGCTCTAGGCGGTTTCCAATGCGCTTGTACTTGGGATGCAGGTTCCACTTATTCTGAAAGAGAGAACCAGGACCCCAGAACAATATGAGCTCAAAGTTGTACTTCAGGCCTTGTGTGAGGAACACCACATTGCCCAGCAGGGGGAGCTGCAGCTGCACTGGTAGCAGTGATTTGTTTATCATGGCCACCATGTAGTTCTTGAATCTCAGGATGCGGTGGTAGATGTCTAGTTCTGTCAGTTCTTTCTTGTGTATGCACATTTGCTGTTCTCGCTGCAGGCTGATGAGCCGGTCCTGCACTTCCTGCCATGTGAAGTTGCATAGTTCATCCTGGGACAAGGAGGCAACGGACAGTGATTAAACTAACTAACACAGAGGCAATGTGTGACACCACAACTCAAATGAGTAACCAATATTAGTGTGGTAATTGATAAGCAGTGGACATCTTTTACAAGTCTGAGTTGATCTTTTGCTGTGGAACATTTTGATAATCCAGTTGTAGCACTTACCATTCTGATTTTCAGCGCTTTGATGTAGAACTGCCTGATCTCCCAGTAGCTCAGAACATTGCAAAAGACTTTAATGAGTCGATATACCCAAAAGATGGCTGCCATGATGAGAAGGAATATAATCCAGCTGTCTTCTTGGATCCTGAATTGACAATGTGGTAAAAACAGGAGGCCATGTTGAAATTTCAGATACACAATTACTATAAAATAACATGTTTCTAAAGTGGCTATTCAGCAGCAAAAATATGACACCCCCTGTTGCTGTTATGACATTGGAAACTGACCATTTACTCAGTATGTAATTTAAATCATGATAAACAAATGGGAACTGTATGCGCTCAGTGTTTGTTGTGATCTATTAAACTGACACTGAGCTCCTGTTTACATGTTACAGGTTGGGTAATCTCCTTACTTCACTCTATAATTAAAAGAAGCTTCCAAGTATTTCAAGTCACAACTCAGAACACTGTAATCTATACTTCAAATAACACATATCAACCAATATCAGAGAAAATGTTGGATACTTTCTGATAAAATAAAGGAAATATCAGAAAGTTTAAGACAAGAATCTGGTTTTAAAAGGGAAACTTGGGGGGGTGTGGGGGTATAAAGAGGACAGTGAGGATCCAAATAGTGGGACGTGCTGTTCCCAAATTGGAATGCCAAGCAGTTGTGCGTCATTGGCTTTGATATAAATGACTATTGAGCTACAGTCAGAATCAGGAACAAATTGATGACAGGCCTGTTAGACTAGCTGGAGAAAACAAGCAGAGGTTAGGCTACATCATGGAAAAAAACATGACAACACCGGGTTCAGGAGGGGGAAGTCTGTTCCTTGCAGCCTGCTACTGAGGTGTCATGTGGTTGTCAGCTTGCTGGCCCAGCCGACTTGTCGGTATCTCTGCTGGCCAGTTTTACCTCACTGAAGCTATCAATTACATTACCCTGTTTCTTAAAACCAGTGTGAACACAGTGCGCAAATACATTCTTCCCAGTAACCATCAGATGCAGGAATGTTGCAACTTGAAGCTACCGATTGCGAGATGAAATAAACACCAAAACTGAGTATGAACAAATGTCACTTTTACTTAAAGTCCAGGACACTTAAAAACGAAAATTTGATTTGATCCAACAGTGTAATTTAACACTTTGGTCCTCTTTCATAGAACTGTTTTAAAACCTTTAATGTTAGCTGTCCTGGTAATCTGTTATAAGCTAAGACTTTTTTTCAATGAGATTTGGCACAAGCCTTGTAAAGGAAAATGTATGACACAAAATAGAATATGTGAATCACATGGATGTGTGTAAAAGTTGCCTCTTTAGGGACAATGTCTCTAGAGTAAAATCAAGAGATGGATACCAAGGTTTGCCAATAACGGTGGTTGACTGCTCATGATCTCTTCAGAAAGCTAACTGTTAATAAAAGAGCTTAAAAAGTCATTTTTGAGCATTAGATACAGGAGAGTGTTCTCATAATTTTCTGGGGTAAAGCAAGAGATCCACAGGGTACAGCTTAATATGCTATTACTCCATATTCATACCCTGTGACCATATCTTGCAGTCTGAAACCACCCCATAAGAAATGAAGTCTGATTACAACTGTATTACGCCAGACAAATTAAATCCCTCTAAAGGCCTGTCTCTAAAAGGGCTCTAATAATATCCCAGACCATGTCTGCTTGAGAACAAAGTATCTAATCGAACTGGCTGGAATGAGCAGACAGGCACATCACTTTATGCCACTCTACAGACTTTTCTAAGGCTATTCACTTTGACTTTCCCACTCATTTTGCCCCCAGAGGAAAAGACTTATACACACGTAAGCTCTCCATACCTCTCTGTTAAACACAATTACCTCTGAGTACACTGCTGGCTGGGTAGGATGGCATCTGGAATAGTGACTTTGTTCCTGTCCAAGGGGTTATGGCCCGGCCCAGTGTGATTGACGACTCGATTGGCAAACAGGACGTCATACTCCACACAGTTGACGAGGAACGTTGTGAATGTTACAACAAACAAAAACTGACTATTAAGGGGGAGAAAAAAGAGAGAGAAAATAAGCTTTAGAACCCAAATAACTATAACAACAGATGTAGTGGTATATAATATTTAACTCAGTGGTTGGTTATTATCTGTTTGTCTTTTGTTGTGCACTGTGTATGTATCTATGTGTATTTAAGAATGTGTGTATGTATGGACTGTGAGCTGCGAGATACCTGAATTTCCCCAATGGGATTAATAAAGTATCAATCAATCAATCAATCAATCAATAATATTTAGCTAAGTGACTAACAAAGCCAAGCTTGAGACTTAATAATTAGCTAGTAATCTTATTAGCTAATTGCAGATGATTCAGTATCAGTAAATTGAAACTAGATTAGAGAAAACAGTGTCTCCATAAGAGAACACTGACAAGTACTGTCAAATGTCTTAGTAAACAGTTCCTTTGCCTCAAAAGTCCTGTATCTGACATACTGGCAATACTGAGAGGAGATTAATGTTGTATAAGACAGATCAACTGCACTTCAATTATGAAATACTTTAACAGGCTGAGTTTTGTTTTGGGCAGTCATCATGTGGACAGATTTTCTCCAGCTAATAGTTTAAGGGAACCCATGTTAATGGGCACACTGTGGCCAGATTCAGACAAACACCAGAGCAAGACCTAATAATAGAGATGGCCTACTGGCACGGTAGCAGAAGAAAAAATTGTCTCAGGCTGCAGGAATTGAAAATAAACATAATGCTGCACTGACACTTTGGCTTGGCGAGGTGATTTCAACTTTTAAAAAAAAGAAGTCAAATCAACCGAAATGCTGAAAGTATGAAGAAAAACGTTGTGTTAAGTTCAGTAAACATGGTTTCGGGAATTTGTTTTGTGCTGTTGAAATCATCTGGCCAAGCTTGCTCATGCTGAAGCCTGAGGCACACTTAACTGTCACAACAAAATGAAAAATCACCAGTGGTGTAAATGAGGCTTACTGTAACTCTTAACAGGGAGCTTGTTTTCAGCCAAATTCAACTCAACCCTAAGTTTTTTATAAAAAGCATATATCTATGTGTTCTTTAGGCATCTGAATTTAATACTGAAAACGTAATACTTACACAAGTTCAAAGAACTCCGACAACATCATACAAGCAAATCCATTCTTTTGATGAAAATGGTAGATGTGGACAGACTGGTTAAGGAAAACATGACACTTGAGCCTTCCCTGAAAGTACCTTGAGCAAACGCAGACAATTTTCAAGACAACATTATATCACAGATTTAAAACTCCAACTAGCAAATTCACTTTCCCATTGCTTCCTTTAGTAACACTGTGGCAGTCAGGTAATAACACTGTAAAATACAACCAACGTGACATGGTGCCAGCCTTATGACAGTGATCTATCAGAGACCTGTTATTAAACAATCCTGTAATTTAAAAGGATATTCTTGTGAAGAAGTTATCCAGGTTCTTGATGTGGTGCCATGAGTCTGTAACAGAATTGTAAAGGAAGGTGTGAGACAGATAGAAACCCCAAAAACATGCTGACCCAGATGCATAATTTTTTCACAATTTTTCAAGTCTGTCAGAGGTTTTCCCTCACTGTAATCGCTCCTCCTGTTCATACTGGATATTAGAGGATCTCTTTCACATGCGTTTTCAATGTAAATGAAATGGTTCATTTTACACTAAAAATGGATTTCAAGGTTGATTTGGGCTCTTTATGTTTCCTTTGACAGTGTTTCCCTGTTGAGCTGCACTGTAAGTATAGTGACAAAATGAAGGACTGTGCCACTAAAAAGACTAACACTATGAGATTTCTACTTGATTTGACTCATTTGGACAGCTGAAGCTTCATATTAGCTTCACATAAACTAAATAGGCCTACATTTCTGCACAGAATTAGGCTTGTGAATGTTGCCCCAATCACTTACATTATAAGTGTTTTATGAAGGGATCTATTAGAGGTCAGCATGAAAATTGTTATGGAGGAATCATTGTGTTCCAAAAAACACAATTCAGTATTCACATGGGTTGTTTTAAGACCAACCTGAATACACGTTTAATCAGGGACATGACTGTCAAAGCGCAGTTTGCAAATTTGATTAATTAAAACAATTTACACACATCTATTTCGTGATGACATGTTTACCTTTCAGGCCTTCGGGTACATGCACCAGCAAATCCTCTTCCCCTGGTGGTGAGTCCTCCTCAAAGTCCTCAATTCTCTGATACTCCTGGTAAGCTTCAAGGTTAGCCATTGTGCTTCACATTCTCACTCCGCACTGACGAGCAACTTGAAGTAAACACCGTATGAAAACCAATGCTGTGACTCGCAGCCTCAGCTACATCCTGCAGCTAACCACAGCAGATCAAATATAGGTTGCGACAGCTAACATTAGCCTGCTAACCTGCTAGTCTAACGCCGTTACACTACCATAGCAACGCGTGATAAAAATGAGAAATTGATCAACATTTAGTAGAAGAGAAGTCCGTAGTTAATTAATGAATGCTATATACCTGCATATAAGATAACCAACTACCTAAGCCAGCTGTGGTGGCTGGCTAGCCTGTGAATGATTCAGCCACTCGTGTAGTCAGGGTGACACGGTTTGTGTTGTTCCCGACTTCCATCTGCTGATCTTCATCTCCTTTTCGTCTTTGCTCAAGAGTCCAAAATCTTGACCGGAGCTCGTTTGAATACGAACAGATATGTTGTAGTTACGATATGGTGGTGGTCTTCAGTCTGTTCCTAGGTCGGGTAGTAGGTTTCCAAAAATACACTCTCTCCGGTGTGCGACCACTGTTTTTGTCTTTCACAAACAAATGTCAACAAAACGCCGTTGACGTCACTTTGGTTTAAACCGCGACGTCACATCCGGTGTTTCGGTTTAACTGGCGATCGTGTTAACTGGTGACTTTCACGTAGTTGTCCTCTTAAAGTCTTAAATTACAAATATTCCTTTTTAAATACATACTCATCTGTGTTAGTTGAATTAAATTTCGGCCTGGAGATGCATTCAACTCTCATTATGTATCGTGTAATGTGCGAAAGTCACCAGTTAACAACGTCACCAGTTATACCGAAACACCGGGACACAATTGTAGTTTTTTCAAGTCTCCCCCGAAAAAAGCCGCTCTTTGACATTGTTTTGCTTCAAAATTCCACATAAATCACAAAAAGTATTCACTTTATGGCCTACTATAAAATAAAGTATCAAGCCGTGACCTAAAACAGCTTGTGAAAATAAATGAAACTATGTGGCTGCAGAAATGCACTCTGGGTTAGCGTCAATATGGCGGCCTGTAGGTTACCTCTGGATTACCTCAGAGCTTAAACGATTATTTAGAGCTAACTGTTCATTCATGAATCGAGTATAAAAAATGTTTCAGTTAATTTGGTGCAGGGCCAACATTACTGCACCCGTGCGGTCCCTGTCGTTTTATTCGCGATGCAATAAAACAGCAGATATCTGGAAACTTTCACGGTAGGGTAAAAGTCACCCGGCAACT
The DNA here is from genome assembly GCF_963691925.1 of Scomber scombrus. Classification (NCBI taxonomy): domain Eukaryota; kingdom Metazoa; phylum Chordata; class Actinopteri; order Scombriformes; family Scombridae; genus Scomber; species Scomber scombrus. The sequence goes on from NC_084980.1 coordinate 18,588,096, forward strand.
AGTTTAGCTAATGACAGCCAACCTGTATCCATTAAAACATGTTGATGTGTTGATTAACGCTGAAAAACTTCGGCCTCTACTTTAATAATCTAGACAGGACATCTTGAAATAGCTGGTTTCCTTTAGTGTTCACAGATACAGTGGGATGTAATTGTTTGTTTGAGTGTATTCCTGAACAGAGCTGAAACATTTAGCCGATTAATTGATCAGTGGAGCGACAGAAAATGAAAACCCAAATTTCATTCCTTAACTCAGTTGTCATTACTATAGATAGTACTGTATTAATCCCTAAGGAAAGTTAAAATTTTGCAGCATCCACTTGACATGAATCAAGATACAAAAACAGCGAGGCAGGTAAAAGGAACAACTACAATTTAAGGCTAAACTGCAGACGGGTGAAAAATTAAAGGAACAACCTGCATCAATAAGTAGAGAAACATAACAAATGCAGCTGCTTCCACACAGCACAGGTGCACTGTATTGTACAATCAAGCATTAATCATGCTCTGTGCTGTGTTTAAAAATGCTGAGCAGGCCCAGTTGATTAGGATTTTGTATAAAGATGACAAGAAACAAAAAAAGTGATATGGTCAGATGAGTCATCTTTCACTATATTCTTGACAAATACATGAGTGCATGTGTGGCATACACCAAGAGAACAGTACAGGTCTGATTGCTTGACCCCTACAGTGAAGGGGTTCGGTGGCTCTGTTATGCTTTTGGGGGGCTTTTTGTCCGCATGGTATTACAGTTGTCCCTTTACACGAGAGGAAGGGTCACTGCAAATCGATACAAAGTTGTTCTGAGTGATCACCTTTATCCTATGATGAAACATTTCTATTCTAATGGGACGCATCTCTTCCAGGGTGACAGTGCTCCCATCTATAGAGTAAGAGGGGTCACTAAATGGTTTGACGAGTATGAAAATGATGTGAATCATATGCATGCATGCATGCATGATCTTCACAGTCACCAGATCTCAATCCAGTTGAACATCTATGGGATATTTCAGTATGACCTGTTAGACAGTACTCTCCACCACCAAAACGCCAAATGACGGAATATCTTTTGGAAGAATGGTGTTCATCCCTCCTGTAGAGTTCAGAGACTTGTAGAATCAGTGCCAAGGCACACTGAAGCTGTTGTGACAGCACATGGTGGACCAACACCTTACTAAAACACCTTTTGTTGCTTTTTCCTTTAATTTGTCACCCACCTGTGTATACAATGGCCAACTCAAATATAAAAGATGAGCATAATAACTAAAAATACTAAAAAAACACTTATGCAGCTTAAGCAGTTTAATTATTTTCACATTTCACACACACAGGATTGCAAACACATGAATGCAGCCTTTTAAGATCTTCAAGTGAAGTTAGTGTTTTTGATGATAATACAATGCTTACTGGTTGCTGTCATCATTGCTCCTGTTTATACTGTCCTTGAAGCAATCTCTTCCTTGTATGACTCCAGTGTAAGACAGAGAAACAATTCATTAATAGTGATTCACAGAGAAAATAATTGACAGATTAATAATGATAATAATAGCTAGTTGCAGCCCTAATTCAGATCAGTCTGGAAATGTGTAAGCCGAAAACCTGTCTCACCATAATATCTGGAAAGTTCTTAAGAGGCATTGCTTTTGTTACATTATCACTTTAATGATAGACTATTACATGTCCTGTATTAATATTCTTTTTCATATCCAGGCTGTATACATCTCCAGGAGCAAATGCACACAGCTCGTCACAACAACCTGGGAATGCTGTCAGTCGCATTTGGAGCCTTACTCAGAGAGCCGTCCGCCAGTCCACCACCCGAACATCTAAACACCCGGGAGTGGCTCTGAAGTTTATCTTAGGACCTGCACTACTCACTGTCTCTGGACGTCTGTTTTGCCATGTAGCTTACTGCGAGGCAGATGTGAATAACAATACCCCGGACGAGACAGAAGCCAAAACTCCTGTGCCTGAATTCAAATGGCATATCCTTTGGGAATTTGTCAAGCCTCAGCTGTTTGCTCTCATTGGTGCTGTGGTGGTAAGCCTGAATCAATTCACTTAAGCATAATGTCAATGTTTCTGAAACGAAATGCAATGTGACGTGTGTTTAAGACACTGACTAAATTGATCATTTTCTTTTCAGCTTGCTTTTGGTGCAGCTATCTTGAATATTCAAATCCCCTTGATGCTAGGGGATCTGGTGAATGTCGTTGCACGCTACCTGAGGGAACATACTGGGAATTATGCCTATGAGATGAGGGCTCCTGCCCTGAAATTGCTTGGACTGTACGGCATCCAAGTAAGTCCAAAAATATCATACACAGTAGCACAAGTTTTCATGCTGTTGCTTTTCACAAGGATCATAAGCATAAGTCTGTGTCTTATAATAATTATAAAGTAGTTGTGATGATGTATTACTACACATTTTTGGCACCGTCTTCCTGCAGTCTAATATTTTCACTTTATTACATTGTATTGTTGAATTTTCCTGTTTGAACATGTATTCCTTGCATTAATTCCTCTTATTCAGTAGCTGCTTGCAGATCTCTTAATTTCTAAAGAAATCTTTATTCTTAGAGCTATGCTGCTCATCTGCCGTCTGTATGCTCTGCTCCACTCGCTGCCATTCTGACAAAATGTGCATGCAAACATATAAATGTCACAGCTGTTTCCTGGAAAATGGTCAATTACCCCGGCCATTAATCACCTCCTTCGTGCAGGGCCTGCTGACGACTGGCTACATCATCCTGCTGTCGAGGGTTGGAGAGAGAGTGGCGGCTGACATGAGGAAGACCCTTTTTGCATCCTTACTGAGGTACATATTCCTCAGTATTGACTAAGAGCAAAATGTGCACTATGTAGGACAAAAATGTCACGTTTATGCTAATGCTTCACTGTTTTTTATTTGTCTCAGACAAGATGTGGCTTTTTTCGATGCTAATAAAACTGGGCAGCTGGTGAACCGTCTGACTGCTGACACTCAGGAGTTCAAGTCATCCTTTAAGTTGGTCATCTCTCAGGTATAACCACATGCATGTTTTAGGAGTTAGCGCACAAAGTCATCAATAATATGTGTGTTATGGAAGAATATATGCTGCTTTTGTCCTGCTAATTCCTATGTTTTGCTCTTTTTCCATATTTGCAGGGACTGCGGAGTATTACACAGACAGTTGGATGTTTTGTGTCTCTGTATGTCATCTCTCCGAAACTCACAGGTCTGACAGTAGTTGTCATTCCCTGTCTGGTGGGAGCCGGGGCTTTCATTGGCTCATTCCTTCGCAAACTATCCCGTTTGGCTCAAGAACAGGTGAGACTAAATATAATAGTAGCATTTAGATCTGACTCTTTGAGAGGACTGATTGCAATATGAATTCCAACTATAAACTCATCAAAAGGGCAGCAGTATCTGAACAACCACAATTAAAATAAGTTCATATTTGTGTGAGCAGAAGAACAGACCTTTGTGACAGATGTACTGTACTGCTTACTCACTAAGCACAGTATAGATCTGTTCTCACTATTGTTAACTGTTTCTTCACAACTTCTTGTTGATCCTGTTTCTGATTTTGCACAGCTTCTTGGGCTGACATAGAAACAGAAAGATACAGTGTGTCTGGGCCTGTTTTATAAGATAAGTCGGACTAAAAATGAGCAAAGTTGTCATTACTGGCAGTTTTGAGAACAGATGTCCGCAGTGCTACCATATTCATTTTCAGTATCTGCAATGGCAGCGTATACAATCTGAGACACACTGGCATTGCTATCTACAGAATAAGATTAATTTGCTGTTAAATTAACCTTGTTTTAATGGAAGGTGGCAAAAGCAACAGGAGTGGCAGACGAGGCACTTGGAAATGTGCGAACAGTGAAGGCTTTTGCCATGGAGGAGCGGGAGCTACAGTAAGTGGGAATGTATTTTGATATACTCAGCTATTATCCTTTAATAGACACTGTACTGCCATATCAGATGTGTTAGATAATATGTTTTAATTTGCAAAAATGTTTCTTCCCAGGTTATATGCATATGAAGTTGAAAAATCTTGTGAAGTGAATGAACATCTTGGTGCTGGAATAGCAATTTTCCAAGGAATGTCAAACATTGCCCTGAACTGTGAGTGTATTTCACTAAGGCAACTAATGTTGAAGAAATGGGTTACATCAGGATGTTCAGTATGGTCATGTGTTTGTGTTGTGTATCATTTATACAGGCATTGTTCTGGGAACTATTTTCGCTGGAGGGACTTTAATTTCTAGCAGTGAAATGTCCCCTGGAGACCTGATGTCTTTCTTAGTTGCTTCCCAAACGGTGCAGAGGTAAAAGACACAGCTTCTCCCATCAATTAATAATCTTTAGTCTGCAATTCCATATAAAGTTAAATAATAGATTTTATTGATGTTAGGGTATAACAAATGTATCTTCTTTATCCTCAGGTCTTTGGCCAGTATGTCTATCCTCTTCGGACAGGTGTGTGAATATTATATAAGAAATATTTTGTGTGTAGAAATTGAGTTGGCATTTCGGTTCGTTCTCAATGTGTCCAAAATATTATCTACAGATGGTGAGAGGAATGAGCTCTGGGGCCCGTGTGTTTGAATACCTGGCTTTGCAGCCTACTATAACACTCTCTGGAGGAGGACGCATCCCTAACAATTCTCTGATGGGAAGGGTTGATTTTATGAACATTTCATTCAGGTTGGACTCTTATCCTAATTCAAAACAATAGTTATATTATCATTAAACTAGACATTAAGTAAACATGAATATCAGAAGATACCAAAGTGGTGATTTCTCTTTTGTATATTTATAGCTATCCGACAAGAATTGAGCAACATATCTTGAAGAAGTTAAACTTAACACTGCCACCAGGCAAAACTGTCGCCATCGTTGGAGAATCTGGAGGAGGTATTTTTTTCATTAATGACTGTGTTTGTAATCATGTGGCCGTAAAACAGTTTGGCCAAGAAATTATTTAATTGTATAAATTTGCAGGAAAGTCCACAGTAGCATGCTTGCTGGAGCGTTTTTACGACCCGACCAGTGGTGTCATCATGTTGGATGGACTTGACATTCGAACACTTGACCTGTCCTGGCTCAGGGGGCAAGTTATCGGATTTATCAATCAGGTGAAGATTGCTCCTCATTAATGCATCACAATTTATAAATAGGAATATTAATAATATTGTCAGTTTAATAAAAACTGTTAATTATTCTCATTTGTAGCCGTTCAGTTTTCACTGTATCTGCCACCAATTTTTGCAGGAGCCGGTTTTGTTCGGATCATCTATCACTGAAAACATCCGCTTTGGGAAGCCTGAAGCCACTGACGCTGAGGTCATTAATGCAGCCAAGCAAGCCAACGCTCACCGCTTCATTACAGATTTCCCAGAAGGCTATAACACTGTGGTTGGTACGTGCTATCATTACAGCTTTAACTACTATTTTTTTTTTTTTAATGTTGTGGCTTTTAAATACTAAACTCTATATATTCTAAACCTAGGTGAGCGCGGTGTGACGTTATCAGGTGGCCAGAAACAACGCATTGCCATCGCTCGTGCTTTGATCAAGAACCCCAGCATCCTTGTGCTGGATGAAGCCACCAGCGCCCTGGATGCAGAATCGGAGCGCGTGGTGCAGGAAGCTCTGGACAAGGCCACAAGGGGTCGCACTGTGCTCATCATCGCCCACCGACTGAGCACCATTCAAAACGCTGACCTCATCTGTGTTATGAGCAATGGCCGCATTGTGGAGGTGAGGCAGCAGAATTTTCAGAGAAATGGAGACTGCTTATTTCCTCTTAATTATTTCCCATTCTTGGTGAATGTATTAGACTACCTTATAAGTTCAGAGTGGCACTGAAGAGAACTGACCTCATTCAATGTTCAGTAATTCATACAGATATATTAGATCCCTCCAATTTACGGACTATGTAATGTAAGTTTTAACAGCTTCCTCTTTTCTTTTAAGGCTGGGACTCACGTGGAACTGCTGAGCAAAGGAGGACTTTATTCTGATCTGATTCGCAGACAAAGAGCTGAGGGGAAGAAATGAACCCTGCAACAACTTTTCTGTAGATCTATGATGAGTAATAGAGTCTATTTTTAAATGTATAGAAAAGGTTTGTGCAGACAGCAGCTATAAATTTACCAGCTCATTGTCTTGAATTTTATGACAAACTTTCAATTGCAAGGAAATGTCTAAGTGGACCAACTGGATCAGCCTGTGAACACACTACACTACTGTATAGTCGTTAATGATAATGGGAATTTCATAAAATAATTTATTATGTATAACAATGACAAATTATAATACGATAGAAATAAAATAAAGTTGGGTTTCAGCCAGAGTATATGGAATTTTTGCACAGATCCTGATGCACAGGATCTACATACTATTTTAAAAATATAATAGGGTACCTGTATTATGAGGAGCATGTATATGCCTTATGTTGTTCATAAAAGAGGTTTGTGTGTTGAAGTTCTGTAGATATTCAATTTTGTATTATTTGAATGTGGTCTTAATGTCAGTGAAAAGGTGACATTGTGTTAATCATAATGCAAATTTATATTCCTCAATTCCTCAACCTGTAGATAGATACGAAAAAAGTCACACGCTCCGCTGAAGGGCTGCCTGCCGATTTTGCCAGTTCAGACAAATACAACAATTTCAACTAATTGACATGGTTATTAATCCTTGAGTTCTTGTCAAACTGAGTTTAAAGTCAGTGTGAAGTAACAATACATATGTGTTCTGACTTTGACATGCCACAGAAAAATGTGTTGTTAACCACCCTGTCACATTTTAATTATTTAAAAAAATTGCCAAATATATGAAATTATGCTTCAAAATTGTGAAAAATCAAGCCATTTTCTCTGCTCCCAAGCGCTGTGGGTGTGTCTTCAGAATGTGCAAAACCATGACACTTTTTTCACAGGATCCATTCTCTTGATGTTGATATTATATATATTGTTGCTGTTGGAAACCTAGTATGTCCCAAACGAAATATGGAAATATGTTTCCACCAAACAGCAGCATTATCCAATCAGAGTAAAGTCTCACGATTGACTGTTTAATGTGTCAATTTGACGAGTGGGCAAGTGATGATTGGTGCGCAGGCCACATTGCACTGTGATTGGGGTGTGGGAGAAAAATTAATAAGTAGTGGAGGAGAAAAAAAGCAAAAAAATTAAGAGGAGGAGGTTGGAACATTAATTCATTAATTAAATTAAATATGGGGAGGAGGGGCATGAGCTCCAGTGCTCAGGGTTCCCTGGGAGTACTAATCCAGCCTTGGGTCTGATGGAGGTAAGTGATGACGAAGAAATTGATTGGGAGTTTTTTAAGCTTTCAGTTAATAAGGCATAGGCCTATTACTCATCTTTGGCATAAACTAGCCTAAGTTATTTAGTTTTAGAGGTTCACAAATCAATCAGTCTTTAGTGATAAGTTTTCTTTCCACCATAGAAATCCAGTAACTAGGCCAATTTAAACCATACCACACTATGAAGTGAAGTCAGCAAGTTGAAAGTTGAAAGATGTTGATTTCAATACAACCCAGCATATATAGGCTATTTTATGCATGTGCCTTTTTGTCTGTGATCTTTGAATAACTAGTGTCCTGTTGTTGTGTTGTCTGTCTGAAATGTGCTATATAAATTTGACTTGACTTGACTCTGCCTGCTTAATCCAAACAGGGCAAAAGTAGCCCTTGTTCTCTTTATTTCATCCAACAGATTTGACATAATAATAGGCCTATTATCAGCAAAAAACAACTGAGCCAACCTTTATGGCTAACTAATTTTTCATTAGACTACCTAAAGCATCTTATTGCACTCATTTATTTTCCTCTCATATTCACATTGTGGATAATTGGTGACAGCTATGCCCAGTGTGGTGCCCAGAGAGAGACCCCAGCGTATTTTTGAAAGAGAGTTAATTTCACATTGAGGGGAAATTATATGTGTTTAAGTATATTAGCTAATTGCCATAAGACCACCTCCAAACCATGCATGCTCTATATGCAGTGAACTGCTTACAGTTGTCAGTGTTACTCAGGGGCGATTCTAGGATCAGACCTTTAGGGGGGCTCAGCTCCTAATGAGAATTTGACATACAATGCCCTGCAAGTGTTCAAACCCCCTGCTAAATTACTCATTTCACTAGATAACGTAAATTACAACAAGACTTAATACATAGTACAGTGGTCTACTGTAATGTATGATAATAATGGTGCAGAATAAACAATGACAGATTTCTACAGAGGACCCTAAGATATATGAATCGAAGGAAAGGCAATATTAATGACATAACTATCAAAAGTACATTAAACCTGTTAAAATAAAAACATTTGATCCTGTAGCATAATTGTTTGTCCCATCTCTCTCTCTTTTTTTTTAGGGGTGCTGAAATCAAATTTAGGGGTCACCACTGGTGTTACTGCTTTTTAATTTGGCTTTAGGACATTTTGTTAGGCCTAAACATAGCCCTGACTGTCAACTCATGTTGAGTTTTTGGTTTGAAATATTGTCCACCTATTTGGGAGTTAATCTACAATAAGATAGGCCTTTTAGCTGTCATTTTTAAATTTCACATTCAAATCTGACTGTCAATTGAAAGGTCAAGCAAATCATACAATACAGATAAAACATTAAGCATTTACGTTCAACTCTTTTGCCATGAGTTTTAATTTTTCAGCCTCTTGGTTGCAGTTCATGTTTCAGCCTCTAGGCGAGCAACAACACCAGCTTGGCTGCAGACCGACCAGGAGCAGCAAGTGTAGCTCTAAGCTAACGCTAGCTATCATAACATTAACCCCAATTTGGGGCTTTGGTCGGTCATTATTTTGTTAGCGAAGTCAAAGCTGGCTTCACTGGTCAACCATGCAGAAATATGAAAAGCTTGAAAAAATCGGGGAGGGTATGTTACATATGCTTTTTTGTAAAGTTAATATGAGCTAACCTGGTTTGCAAACCTAGCATTCATGTAGTTGCAGGGCTACGTTAGCTAACGTTAGCTAGATTGTAACCTTGTACCTGCGTCAATTAATTCACCAGTTAACCCTGCACAGTGCATTGTGTGCAGCATTTTCCAGCACTTTAATGTGTCAGTGACAAGATTCATCTGAAGGTTGTAGCCTAACAGCTTTGACGATATTAGCCGGGCAGCTAACGTTAGCTAATGATAGTACTTGCTATGCCATTCATCAGTCAAGCTAACTGTGATTTAACTTAACGCTGTTTATTCCGCAGGTACGTACGGGACAGTTTTCAAGGCGAAAAACAGAGAAACCCACGAAATTGTGGCGTTGAAAAGGGTCAGGTTGGACGACGACGACGAGGTATGTGTTGAGAGTGAAATAATGTGTGTGTCAGTGTGTTTACGAGCAGCAGAAAGCAGCTCAGTGCTCATCACTGCTTCTTTCAGGGAGTGCCAAGTTCTGCTCTGAGAGAAATCTGTCTTCTGAAGGAGCTCAAGCATAAAAACATTGTCAGGTCAGTGTTTAAATCAGTATGAAATGTAACAGGTAGTTTCACTGTTCATCATGTCAATTTAATAAGTTGGTATAATCTAACTCTAACGTCAACAAACACTTACAATTGCTCTTTCCTTTACAGACTACACGATGTTTTGCACAGTGACAAGAAGTTAACCTTGGTTTTTGAATATTGTGATCAGGTGAGATAAAATCATATATGACTTACAGTATGTTGAAGAGCTGCAACAATGTGTCAACTGACAGAAAATTAATTGCCAGATATTTTGCTAAAAAATGCTAAAAATTGTCTCATTCCAGCTTCTTACATGTGAATACTTTTTGGTGTTGCAAGTCTTCTATGTCCATCGTGACAAAATAAGACATTGTAGCTTGCATTTTGGGTTTGTGATGAACAGTGATTAATATTTTTCTCAATGTTCTGACATTTTAAAGACCAAACAAATAATGGACAGATTGAACAATGATGAAAGTAATCATTAGTTGCAGCCCTAGTATGTTGTTAATGTGTGCCTCTTTTTAACTTCAGGATTTGAAGAAGTATTTTGACAGCTGCAATGGGGATTTAGATCCTGAAACTGTGAAGGTGAGACATAAATATCCTGGATAATGCACAATGAGAGTTTGACCAAGATAAAAGATGCAATATGTGACATCTAGCTCACTACTCAATATTGCACTAGCACCAGAATCTCAGACCAAAATAAATGTGCATGTTGTTTTTACTATTTTGTTAACCCCCATTTTTGGATGAAAAAGTTAGTTATCTCAACAGACAGCTCACGAAACTCAGATCAAACTGTCAAACAAGGCATTGCTGATCAATTATGGATCAAGATTCAAGTTATTGCATTGCCTATTTCTTGCCTCAAATGTTTCAGAAACATATTTAGTGACCTGTTTAGTTATAATTTGAGAAAGTTTGTGACGCCTTCCTGGCAATGGATGCAGACAACAGAGAGACGCACATGTACACACACACGCGGCTGGACCGGCTGTTCTTTAACAAAGAACAGAGACGCTCAGATTGCAACACACACAGAGGAAGTCTGACTTCATTCTCTGCTTCAGTCATCATTACTTCACTTTATCTTTACATAGTTCACTTAGTAGTACACTTTACAAATAGTTGTTTGCTGACATCTAGTGGGGCTGAATTTCATATATATTGCACCTTTTTAAATAAGCATAATTGAAGTTTGCATCAGTATGTCTAACATTTTATGAAAATATGAATTAACAGCTTAAATATTGATTTGTCTCTGTGCTTGTGTTTGCAGTCATTCATGTACCAGCTGTTGAAAGGCCTTGCTTTCTGTCACAGTCGTAACGTTCTTCACAGAGATCTGAAGCCGCAGAATCTCCTCATCAACAGAGTGAGTGTTTAGGTGCATTTGGACTTTGACAGGAAGGCTGGTAAATATTCATAACTGTTTGGGCAAATCATTTGGCCCAGTCAGTTTACTATAATGTTGAAACTAAGAGGAAAGCGACTAAAACTATGAAAACTATTAATGTAGTAACAGTTTGTGTGAAAAATTTAGTTGATTTTGGTGTACTGTGAATGTTGAAATGTATCCGTATAATTAAAATCATGTTCGATTTAATAAATGATGTCTCTGTCTATAGAATGGGGAATTGAAGCTGGCTGACTTTGGGTTGGCTCGAGCCTTTGGCATCCCTGTGAGGTGTTACTCGGCCGAGGTAGGTTGTTGTACATAATTAACACAGAAGGTGCTAATAATTGACTGTTTGAAGCTCACATTCAGTATCTAAAGAGAAACCAAGTCAGTGATTAGTTTCTGAACATGTTGACTGCCTCTGAGAGTTTGAAAGTCTGGTACTAATGGACAGTGAGTGATTTGTGTTTTAAGTAGTAATAGCAGGTTCATGTAGCCAAGGTAAATGGTCCCAAATCTGGTTATCAGAAAAGAGTTTCTCAGTTTTGAAATTAAACTATATTTCATCACTAAAATGAAGCTTTTCAGGCTTTATATTAAGGCTGAAAAACACGACTAAAATGTATATCTAAATCTAAAAGTGATTATAATATGAAAACGGCATAGGAACATCTAAACCATGAAACTGCACTAACATCAGTAAATATGTAGCGTCCCCTACAATCCCAAATGTGTTTAGGTTGTGAAAATGCTATTGCCTTATTTGGGGTCTTATTATTTGAACAGTCAGTGTTTCTCTGAGGATCTGAAGTTAAGCCATTCAGTGGATGATGGGAGCGAGTGGAGCACACACCAGCATGTAGTGGAAATGCAGCTTTTTTGTTGCTGATGCTATCAGAGAAGTGACAGGCAAGTCTCAGAAAGGTTTAGTGGTTTCGGTTGGCTGACCTAAGGGCCTGGCAAGCCAATCTCATGGGGGAGCACTTGACCCAGGGTGACAGTACTGATCTGAAAATGTAATAAACAGAAAACCTAGAGGGAGACAGTGTTTGAAGCATTGAGAATTTGAACTAAGGTCATTTTATTTCAGGGGATGTATTACCCCAAGAGCATTGTTTCAGAAAGAAGAAATAAATATTGAGTTACTTCTCACTTTATTGTTTTATAGTGTATAACATTTAGTGCATGCTGTAAGAATTTTATATCTTAAGGGTTTATGGTGGCAGTACTACAATTTGTCTTATTTGTCTTTTTTGCATATTTTATCACTGTTTGGCAAATTCAGTCAAAACCTTAGAAATATAAAAACGTATTTCATTCACTGTAGTTCATTCGCTGTGTAGTTCACAACACTTTGTTTAAGTTTTTTAAATTTTTTTTTAATGATTACTTTTAATTCAGGCACAAACTTTTGTTCAGGCACAAATGCAATTTTAATTAAAATACATATTCAGATGTTCTTGCACTTTTCTACTCTAACATTGTTTACCGGAATCAATTAAAAAGAAAAGAAAAAGGTGGCTTGCAACTTTGAAGCACTGTGCTTAAAGATGTGCTTGAGCAGAACAGCATAACAGACTCAATCTATGTTGTCTGTGTGTGTCCCTTTTTGGACATTCAGTATTTATTAACATGTATTGTACACTCTTTGTGCACACACCATGTGACATTTTCATAATTCCTGGGTAGCTGAAAGCACATTTCTGCTTTTCCAGTTGGATGAGCCACAAATATAACTTCATTTTCCCTGTAAAATGGACGTGTGAAAAGTGTGCCGTGGTAGCATGTGGTCAGAATTTACGTCTGCGCTGAATTGAACTTTTCTATGCAAAACACAAGCACCTCAGCTGCTTTCAATCAGCCCACACGTTCTCTCTGGGAAATGGAGAGGGTTTTTTTAATTTTTTTTACTGTTTTTACACTCCGTGCACTTTACCGGACACATTTACATGTTACCTGGAAAAATGTCTTTAAAACACTTGACACCTGACAAAGCAGTATTATTAGCAGTTATGCTGCCAAAATCCATTTACCTCTTTGTGAGAACAGAGATTACATTAAAGGCCTGAAGAGTTGTGATCTCTTAATGCTGTCCTCTGTGATCTGTATGTAGGTGGTGACATTGTGGTACCGGCCTCCAGATGTGCTATTTGGTGCTAAACTTTATTCTACCTCTATTGACATGTGGTCTGCTGGATGCATATTTGCAGGTTTGTTTTTCATTATTGACAAACAGAGATTCAAGATAGTCTTTAAAGTGCATATAAGCAGATATTTTATCATGCTTTATTTTGATTCCATGTCCCATTCAGAACTGGCTAATGCTGGAAGGCCTTTATTCCCCGGGAATGATGTGGACGACCAGTTGAAAAGAATCTTCAGATATCTTTTTTTAACATATTTGTACATCATAGTGGTTTATTCAAGTACAACTATTGATCTACTATTTGAGCAATGATGAATGAAAGCTGTAAGCTGAAAAGTTTGAATATACCACTCAGATATAAAAAGTTCTTCTTTAACCGCTTGGTACATTGTTGGGTACACCAACTGAAGAACAGTGGCAGACAATGACCAAACTCCCAGATTACAAGGTAAATCATTAATGTCATTTTGTATAATCCTCATTGCTTTGAGTATACAGCGTTTTACAGATTTTTAAAATAATTTCTTTTCACTTTCTGCAGCCATATCCCATGTATCCAGCTACCACCTCACTGGTGAATGTGGTCCCTAAACTTAGTAGCACAGGACGGGATCTACTCCAGGTACTTTGACTAAAGTAGAGTGTGGTTTTCTTGATATGCATGCCCCCACATAGTATTGATTGAATGTATTCAAACATCAGTATTTCCACATATAAAATGTTAATTTTCATTATTTTATAACTGTGCAACTACAGCTAATTACTGCTAACAGACAAACATTAGATTGCTGTCCTCATACTAAAAACGTTTCCTTTAATCCCCTCTAGAACCTGTTGAAATGTAATCCTGTCCAGAGGATCTCTGCAGAAGAGGCCTTGCAGCACCCGTACTTTGCTGATTTCTGCCCACCCTAAATGTCAAATTGCCTCTTGCTGAACCTCAGCCGCCAGAATCAATCACCCATCAACTCTGTTGGGTCATTAGGACCAGTCCCAACATGGCAAATCCCTCACCAGTTTGACAAACCCTGCATTTCATTCTGTTGTGCCTCTGTGTGGAACAAAGTCCTGGTGGCTCTGAAAGGTTTTAGTTTTTCAAAGTTGCAAGTCTGTTTAATTTGGTACATACAAGCCTACCAGTGAGCACTAGTCTGTGAGGCTGCACTATGTGTTGCATTGAATACATTTTATACCTGAGGAAATGTTTGTCAACAAGAAGCCCCTCTGCTCCAAAATACTTAAATTCACATATGATGTATTCTAAAGATTTTTAAAATGTCTATAATGAATGAGGCATTTAATCCCAGATAATCTCATTTGTCTGAATTCAATACAAAACATTACCGTTTTTCTTCCTATATAGATGTGTTTTGCAAAGCAGTTTGCTGTCATTAACAGGAATATTTATCTTGGTGGAGTCCGACTGATACTGGAGTATCATGGCAGTAACAATATTGCTTTGAGAGCTTAAAAAAATCTGATAATTTTACTTATTAATTGGCTGAAATTCATTCTTTAACAGAAACACAAATCATGAATTATTAAAGTTTAAAAATAATCTCATGAGTGCACACAGGTGGACAAGCAATCTAACAGCGATCCTTTCGAAATGATCTGAAACATATCTTTAAAGTTTCTGTAATTCAATTTCCTGTCACTTATTGGCTGTCACATTCCTTAATACTATTTAACTGCGATAAGCTAATATCTGCTGGTATATTGTCTGTCGGGCTCTAGTGGAGACCACATATTCCCGGGGCAGCTGATGCTACAAAGCCACTATTAAAAAAATAAGTTATATTAAATTTATCTACCAGTTTTAGAAACTCAAGCGAGTGATTCATTTGAAAATCGTAAAGGCTCAAGTCAATGTTTCTCCCCTTTTTAAGAATTGTATGTTATTTTTGTAACACTTTATTCTACAGGTGTATTATTTCTGAAAAAAATTCCTAAGAGGTTTTATTGGTAGAATTATGTAATTTTGTTATTGATTACTTAAAAGAATTGTTCCGATGAAACCCAAGGTATTATTCATCAATTATTAATTTATTATCGGAAACCATATATATCCATGAATGCTAAATTGTGTGTGTGTGTAGGGAAGTTTCACATTTGTTACACTTGATGTTACTCACAATCGATCAATTTCAAGTGCATCAATTGAACTCTATCTCCTGTCTAATTTTACCAAATTACATGGTTCTTTTCATGAAAACTTCTTGGGAAAATATAGCAATAACAGTGTTGCCGTTATTTATTTTCTCTTTCTTTTTAGACCACAAAAGACTACAAACTAAACTTGTATTTCTGATGTTTCACATAAAACAGTACAACTCTTTGTCCCGCTACCTATCATCACAAGATTGTATAATAGCATGGGAAGCTAATTTATAATTTTCTTGTTCTCAGGCTTTTCTTTTTCCCCCATTTTGTATTTTTCTTTGTGCACTTTGTAACTGACAGTTTTATTTGAAATCGTCTGATTATCAATATTATTAAATATGTGAACACTGACAGCCAGGATTATAGCCGGTTATCAATAAATGGGCCAATATATATAATATATGTTAATAACTAGTGGACCATTAGTGACACATTGCTTTTTTTGTACATCATTTCTATCATTATACTCATGTGTTTTAGCCTTTATGAGATACTTTTTTAAATAGTTAAATTAGAAATGAAGAAAAAAGGTTCAGATAATCCACTGATGATCTGTATTTTCATATAATGATTGTTTTGCACCATTGGCTGTTTCCATTTTGGTTACTTATCATATTAACATGGTCAACTGCGTGCAGTGTTATTTAACTCCAGATTGTTAGAGTGCTACTAATCCCATAAAAGCCTACATAACAAGTTGTGTTTGAAGTAGCTGTCTTAATAGGGAAAGGATTCATTTTCATTTTGCTGATGTAAGACAAGATAATGGATGCATGTATTTATTAATGATGGAATGTCTGCTTCTATTCTTTTCTTTTTTCTTTTAAATGTAGCACAACTTCATTTGGTTCAGAAACTCCTTTTGAATGATTTATAATACTCATCTACAGCATTTAGCAGGCCCTTTTTAGGATTTAAAATGATTTTAAAAAGTTGTGTGTATGGATACAATTATTATGACAAAAAACAAAAGTATTTCTTTCTCATTAACTTGTGATGAGAGGACATTTCAGACAAACTGGTGTAGAGTTACTTTATACAATTTTAATTTCAAATGAGTGGATTTTGCACTTTGTTAGTACATTTGCTTTTGTTGGTAGAACTTGGGACAAATGTTGTCTGTGATATCTTTTTTCTGTATATTTCAGCCAATAAGACTCAGTAAAGTGGACATAAATACACATTTGCTTTTCTTTGAAAATAATTCAGCTTGCTGATTCATAGTCGCCTCAATCTTTTCAGTATAGATTTTTACAGCATTTGTTATATTTTATAACAAGTAGTTTATTGACAAAATAATCTTACCATAAGGTCCATTCAGTAGGTGTTGTGGAGCTTTCAGCTGCCCATGATGATCTTTCTCAACCCACGGAGTTTGACCAGTTGTGGTGAGATTGTAAATATCCACGTCCATTTTTCTGAGCACATGATGGATGTGGATTTAAATAGATGACAAGTCCTTAAAGGACATAATTTAACTGACCACAAGTAACTTAAAGGATAAAGTAAGACTATAGCTGAAAACCTTACCTGCGTGTATTAAATTGAGAAAAGGTATGTTTCATTATTTCGTTCAAAAGTTTTGCTTTAAAACTCTTGCTTTAAATGTTCACAGCATTTTTGACGTACAATTAAATAAAAATAGGTGGTGAATTGAACATTAAAGCACTGTGCACTACTAAAGTATAATTTTATGCTACTTAATTACTTCTATTCCTCTCGATTTCAGAGTCAAATATGGAGCAATACCTAAGAGGATGTAAGTTCCATGATTGTAATGCAGAGTCTAGATAACCAACTATGTTAAAACAGCATTTGTATTTGAAACCACAACAGTAATATAGTCATATAGATGTGTAATATATATGTAAAACATCATGCATACAGTACTTGTACTTTTTTGATATATGCTGATAATTCTATTTCTTACATTTTTGAAAGCATAACATGTACTAAAAACTGTATTTAACATTATGGTATTTCTACTTAAGTAAATGATTTTAATACTTCCACCACTGATGAAAACTGGGCAAACTCCATCTGCTGAGGAAGAACGTGTGGTGTGATGTGATTGAAAGCTCCAGAAAGACTAAATGGACTCCATTTGAGATTTATTTATCTGTTTCCAAGGTCAAGAGTGAACTTTTCTATCTCGAGTAGTGACCACTGACTCGGTGTACATCAAACCCACATTTTTATGAGTTCTATTAGGTGTCATTTTGTTTAGGTTAGCAGTAACCTGGTTTGAAATGCTCATGACAGTTTGATTTAAGACTGAGTACATTACACATAGTTAATTATTAACTATTTAATGTACAGTTCAGAGTTAAAATCACATATCTACAATAAAATGCACACAGACCATGTAGAGCCAGATGAAGCAAGTGCAGTTCCCCAGATGTGTGTGTGCATGAAAAAATTTATGAACCAGCCTTAAAGGCACATTCTTTTGTTTCACTCCAAGCCATATATATTCATTTAATACATTAAAATTGTTCGAAAGAAATTGCAGTTTTTCTACACTTGCAAGTTATCCTTCCGTTTATAACTATTGCACAATCCCAAATCTGGTTTGAGGAGGATTTTTCTGTTATTATGATCCAAGTCATTGTACCACAGGATGTGGGGGGCAGCATTTTGATTCACCTGGCTCTCAAATACATTTGGACAATACAAAGTGAATAGCATGGCTAATATACATTAAGAGACCAGAGATAATAGGGATACATAATGGTCATGCAAGGAAGAAAATGGGTGGTATGCCATAAATTATTAGCTGTAAGAATAAAATAGTTCAAATCTAGGTGTAGGGTGACAGAAATATATTGAATACTATTACCTACTTGGCCATAACTGTGTTAAATATCAATTGAGGACTACTTAATAAGCACAAAACAGTTCAGTTATAGTTTCTGCCAGTTTAGATACACTCTGCTGTTCTTTGACTGGTAGTAAGGCAAGGACATTTTTTTCTCACAAATCCTACATCCACAGTTTGCGGTAGTAATTGCTGGATCATTTTTTATGTTTAACATGACACACACACACACACACATACACATACACACTCAAAATCGTCATGGCAATGCAGCATCATCAGAATAGCATCATTGTGTAACATGAATTGGCATTTGTGTCTCTTAATACATTTGGTTGATGATGATTAATATACATGTCATATCATACGTCTATGTTGCAATTGACAGCTGTTCAGTCTACTGTACACCCATTCCAGCTGTTGAATACGCCATGAATTGAAAATGGGAATCCCAAACCAAATATTTATTTTTTTAATGTCAATTTGATAACAGTGGTATCTGATTTAGTGCATTTATTGCTCACGACACAAGCCACTCGTTCAACTTTTTTTTGTCCTGAAAAGTATATTTCCATTTGGATAAAGTCTCTTCTCAAAGTGGTCTCTTGCTCCTCTTGGAGTACACACTTATTCCTGATAATGCTGGAGCAGTGAAAACACACCCTGTGTAACAGTGTGTGTAGTTATAACTAGAGCCACTAAAGGTAGTCACAACCATAGACGTCCCGGTCATTGGCTTTCAAGTGATGGCTGATCTCCAAGGGTTTGTGCTTCACATCAACAGTCATCTAATACACAGACAACAGAGTAATAAAGCTACAGTGTTATGAACACCACTTACTTGGTTGGCATTACACTTGAAAGTTTCACATAAAAAAAAAACACAGACTCTTGTCTCAATTTTCAGCAAAGTATTAATAGTGAGGATATGTAAGTGTACCTACAAATCCACAATTGTAGTGTCAAGGATTTAAATAACACATAGTGAACAACAACAAGAGAGGAAGTAGACTGACACGAATATAAGAAAAGTTTTGTACGTGAGTAAGATGGGTAAATATATAGTTTATTATACTTGATCATTTATACATCACAAACTGTTATTTGTGACTTATTACATGTTCTGGAATAATAATAATAATCATAATAGGATACAATGGTAAAATTGTACAATGCATTTCTGCTATAAATCAACTGAACTGAATGGGGCTGAGATGCATGATGTTTGACGTTTTGAGGCAATTTCCTGTATCTAATAAAAGACTATTCAATTGTCAGTCATGTTACAATCACCAGAAACGCAAAGACACTTATGGTCCACCCAGATAGAAAGTCCAAATTCCTTCTGGTGCAAGAATAAATGAAGAAACACTTTCTTTTTTTTAAACCTATGTATATCTATATTTATATTTGACAAATGTCTCACATGAGCAGTATAGAATTTCTTCATGGCATTTGATTGTGGGTATTTACAAATTTCTGTGTAGTTCAGGAATGTCACCAACAAGCCTTTTAAACGATACTTCATGTTCAATAGAGAATAGATTACTATCACAGGGGATTGTGCTGATGAACACCTTTAAGACACTGTAATGAAGAAACATAGCTGAGATTTCTTAAGAAAGGCAAAGGAAAGCCTGATTGTTTCAGATTAATTAACAGAATTAAGGGCCAACTTTTTCAGAGAGCTAAATCTAGAATTTTTTGTGTGACAGCATAACAACACTATCCCCAAAAAATGGGAGACATTAATGAAAATTGAAATGTCAGCTATATAAAGATATAAAGATACAATCAACCACCTTTTTTTTTTAACCTTTACTGCGTGTAAAAAGTGCCTAAAGTGAACAAAAACATCAAATTCAGCAGTTTCTTTTGTCCCGGGATCAAAATGAAATACTTCAATAATAAATAATCACGTTCTTCTTTGATTTTCAAATTGAGTAAGCACAGTCATCTAAGTAATGAGACAATTCAAAGCATCATAGTAGCAAAAGGCAATGAAGAAGCAGCTCTTTTGACCAACAATCAGCTCTTCAAAGTCGAGCAAACTTCAGAAAGGCTCCCCTGTTCTAAGTGGTGACAGGTATAAGGTCACTCTAAACAGCATTGAGATGCTGTAGACGGTACACTGATAAGAAACTGCAATGCTACACATACCAATCCACATTTTTTTTTGTTTTTTTTTTTGATTGATGTACAGCAAAACTAGCACAACAGTACTACGTAACTCATCGTAACACAGTTCAGAATCCCTTTTCTTTTGGGACACATTAATCTTTACTGATTGTATACTCTAAAGTGACTGGATGAGAAGAACAAAATCCACAAAATGAAACATGAATAAATTAACACTGATGCCTTGACATGGCAGTTAAACCTGAGTTCTGTTTTGGAAGTGGTCTTTTTTTCTGATGATAGTATTCTATTTCTATTCAGGCAAGGATAAACTCTACTATACTTTTTTGAGTATACACTCAAACCTTTTTCTGTTAAATACATAAATTATTTCACAGTTTGCTGTCAAGTCCCCAGATTTGCCACCCCACCCCTACTTAATGTTGTCAACAAGCAAACTCCTCAAAGTTTCCTAGAGTCGGGTGACGAGGTAACATGTTCGGCGTGAATCCGAGACTGTCCGAGTGACTCCGGAGGGTGTCACAGGTGCTCTGCAAAACAGAGGGAAGGGAAGGAGGGAAGACGAGTTCAACCGGATTAAGGGAGGGGCGATGACGGGAGTGATGATGATAATGATGATGAAGAAACAGAAGAAAGGTATGAGCCACAGGTAAAATGAGAGTGATGGGGACGATCATGAATGTGACACGGGGGAGAGAAAAATAAATATGAAACGAGGAAAAATTGTGCAAAGACAGAAAAAAATGATCAATATTACCACACAAGAATATCATGGAGGACAATGAATGACAGAAACATATGTTGACAATGATGAGGTAATGAATACAACAGATTTGGAAGTTCCAACATCAGCCACATCACATATGTTTCACAGGTAGTGAAAAGAGAGTGTAAAGTAAATAAGGGACAGGTAGGGAAAGATGAATGAAAGGAGGGAGAGGAGAAAGAAAACAGCATATTTTTAGTCCTGTTTTTTCACTAGCATGTAAAATTCTTATAGTTACGGAAGTTGAAACATCCACATATGTCTGCATGTCCTTGAATGTGCAAAGATGCTTGCTGAATGGACAACTGCTGATATGTGGATAACAACCATCGGTAGTCCTGTTGGCAAAATGGCTATTCCAGCAGACAAAGAACCATTTATAGTTTTGTGCAAACTCACTGCATGCAGACCTGTGATAACATCACAAAGTAATGCATCTAGTGATGTTATCTGGCATGAGCCTCAAATGCATTGCCTCTAAATGGAAATCTGTGCTGCAGGGAAACAAATAGATCTCAGGTGGTTCAGCTTTTTGTACAACAATTCAATAAATATATAATATGTTTTCACAGGAGTGCTGGGCTATGAGAAGAAGGCATCATTATTCAGTAAAAAGGAAAATGTTTTATATAAAAATCTTTGTGCAATTGGAGAATCCAACCAACTCATGTCTTCTGTAAAGCCAATAAATACAGAAACACAACAAGCTAACCTGTCCTGACTCAGTGGTAGATGTTCAATTGCTCACTGCAGTCGGATAATTACCACTTTTAGGTTGCATGTCTACTACAGCCAACCAAGTCATTTGTAGCCACTGAGGAAATGATGTATGAGATGGTCTTAAGTATGTATGAAAGAGAGGGACAGCATGGGAGGGAGCAGCTATTATCAATGGGGTGTGCTACCTGGGGGCATGATTAGGCGTGACACCAGGGCTGGTTGGGTTCTCTGGAAACTCCTGGAATAGACATGATGAAAAGAAAGATGGGTGAGGGTGACTGAGATGAAAATAAAACACAATGCAAATGCTATAAGCTAATTGTTTGAGGGAATACTGCTTGTTGTGTTTTCCCCTCATTTAAGAACTGAAGGAAGGTGGCTGTTCAACACAAGATCTGATTTTGTTTAATAAGTGGGAAAAGCAAAAGACAGAAGTGTTGACGGTCACTGAGTCAAACTTAAAACTAAAAAGAACTAAATGCGTTACTTTGCTGTTGGGTTGTTTGAGTGGATATATGGCAATGGACTAGTTGATATAAAGTGTTATTGAATATGAGAAAAAAGAAGAACAGAGGATGATTTATTGTAAGCAGGTGAATATAATGATATGAATGGAGCAGAATATAGTACATATCACGCTATCAAAGTCTCTGGTAAAAGCATGACATAAATATCCGGCCACTAAGGAAATGCTTCATCTACTGTCACTGTTTCAACTTATAAAAACTGATTCTCCCAAAATCGGTCTAAAAAATAACCTCCTTCAAAACTGTATTGGCTTAACTTTACTGTACTTATCTTCACTTACACTAAAGAGAAGAACCAACTTCTTTCTGTTCTTCCACATCAGCTACCAAACCAAACACTGAACCCGAGGCAACTGTACATGCAAGAACACAATCCTCATGCAGGGGACAAACCCATGACTTTCTCACTTGCTTGAAGAAAATTTTGGTGCAGTCTTTTTTGCATGCTGCATTATTGCTCGTGATGATAAAGTCCTGGGCTTGTTTGTCACATAAGAGAGAAACAGAGCTTGCATTTCCAACGTTCTGCCAAGAAGGCTGGATGCAAATTGGTAGATAAAGTACACTCAGGGATAAAAGGAAATGTCTGCATTTAAGAAAAGTCAGCTTGAATGCTTTTGATTAAAACAGCACCAGAAAAGAGGAAGTGTTATTCCACCAGTGAGCTGCAGAGAGAGATTGTCTTTTAGCTGTTATTTAGACTTGTGAGAAAGAATTGGATTAAGTGGTTATTACAGTTTAGATTGCAAAGTTGATCTATTTGCATTAAAATAAAATAAATCTTCACTCAATTCACTCATGTTTTATATACTATTCTTACCAGTGAGACCAAAGACAATTTTCACGCAGGACATGACAATAAAGTATTTTCTATTTTCTATTTCAATTTGATAGTGCTTTGATTGTCAGAGAGACAACCGTTTTATTATCGTAGCATTAGTACAAAAAAATAATAAAGAAAATAAAAAGCAATGATAATTCACAGGATCATTTTGAAATGGTATGCAACTCAACATGTAGAATCTTTCTCAGCTCTACTTTTACAAAGAAGTTTACAAAGAACAGAACAAAGTTAAGTTGTCCACATATCAGCATTTTTAGGGTAAATCATAAATAAATCTAATAATCAAATTGGACCCAAGCAACTTCCTTGTGGGACTCCTCAAAATACTTTTATTATCTGTGTTCTACCAGAGAGGTAATGCTCCATCAAGGCAAGAGCTGAAGGTGAAAATTCAACAACGAAAATGGCAACAAAAACAAAAACATAAATGTTGCTGCAAAGTCTAGAAGGAGCACAACACCGACTAATTTCCTGCCATCTCTGTGTAGTAGTGAAAGAGTGCCCTGGTCTACAAACAAGTTGGGTAGATTTTACAAATTGTCTGAATGTAATCAAGTTTAGTAATCAATTTTACTCAGCACAGGAAATATTCTAATGGTTTTACAATTAGAGTCTGTAAAATCCACCTTTCCATCTTTGGGTACAGGCTTGAGTCAGCAGTATGTGCTGAACATTTGCTGATTACTGATATTTAGAAGGTGCATTTCAGTCGTAAATAATTTCTACCGGATGCTAGGGAACTGGAGGTGCCTCTAGACATTTTCTGTTAAACCATAGGGCTCAACAAAATGCTGTGATTTAGGGCAGAACAGAAATGTCTCACATTACTCTGGGTTTCATCTTGAAGTTTAAATGGGTTTTACTGCCCTGAAGGCTTTGAAAACAGGTTGATCATGAAATGTTCATAATGTCTCCAGAACTCATTTTGCCTTCCGCTTACTCTCCTGCTCTTATATGAAGATACTATGAATTTCCTTTAATCAAATAAAGTGGAAAAATCTAAATACAATAACAACTTTCCCAGCTCTAAGTGAACTGTAATTACATCATTGTCACTGACAATGTGTGTCCAAAAGTGGGATTGCATGCAGGATAAACTTAAAACAATCTGAGCATAAGAGCAGATATGAGTCATGATTAAAAGAGAACAGGTGGACAATTCACTTCTACTTGTCCATGCATTGAGGTTTAAGGGCACTCGAGCAGCAAAACACTTGATAAACAAAAGGCCTGGAAAAAGAGACTTACAAAGTCAATACTCATCTGTATTCCATCTGTAAACCTAATGTAGATTTTTGTCGTCATGGAGAATAATTTGTGCTAGTTTTCTCTAATATTCACCATGTAAATAAAAAGTATTATATTATTATGTGTAATATTGCACTGATTACATATTCATACTGTGCAGTGAAAACAAAGTTTATGTATTATTTATGCTTATGTTTACTACAAAAATATATCTCCTCTGCATGGAAAATTAAAACTAATGATGACATAATGTGGTGTACATTTTTCTTTCTCTCTGGTGCTGTTAATTAAAAGCATTTCAACTTCAAGTGTGCTGTTGTTCCTGAGCTCATTTGAGATACACCACATTAATTTCATACAGTACAAAGAAATACGTTCTGAGAGATAAAAATTACCAGATTGTCGCTCTGACAACGCTGTGGTCGTTTCTTGCGTATGAAGTAACCCAAAACCTTATCCTTAAACACCTAAATGCAAAAACATCAGATAGAGATTACACACAGATTAAATGCATATAGTGACAATAAAATAAAACAATAGCAGTATAAGTGTTTTCAAATACTGTCTGTAAATAATTTTACTTGGTGTAAAATCAATCAGCTGTCAAACCTTTAGTCCCTTCATAATTTAGGAAATAGGCTCTCTTGGTGAGAGTTAGATTGATATTATTACATGTCCGTACACTAAACATGAAGCAGTTAGTTAGCTTAGTATGTGGAGTAAAAATGGGGAAACAGTTAGACTGCCTCTGTCCAACTGCTACAAAATCCACCTTGCGAGCACCTCTAAAGCTCACTAATTAATAATGTATATCTTTCATATTTAATCTGTATAGAAACTGCAGTGTAAAAGTGACAATTTGTTGTGACTATCTTTCATGGGAACTGCTCCTGGTGCTATGTGTGCAATACTTCTCCACGTACTACATAGGACAATATATTAACTGGCTGCCATTTTATGTGAGGTTCTTTAACAATGCTGAGTGTGTACATTCATCCACTATATACTGCCCTCAAAAATTTAACATTGGAACAATTTTGGTAACTTTTGGACAGAGCCAGGCAGGCTGTTTCCTGTCTCTATGCTAAGCTAACCCGCTGCTAGCTGTAGCTTCATACTAGCCTTAAGTTTCACACTTAATCATTGCCTTTAAATATATTGGGATAAAAATATAATGAATTAGTTATTGTTATATTGAATTTTAATTAGCACAGAACCAGCACCTTACCTCATATAGGTAGTCAAATATTTCCAGTATTGTTAAAACACTGGCTCCAATAAACAGCCCCATCTGACCTCCAATGTCACCTAGAAAAAGAGAGATTAACAGATATTGGCACGTACAGTAATTGAACAATGGTGCGTGAAACTATTCCTGGTGCTGTCACTTCTAATTCACTATCTCTTGCAGAAATCTGAGCAGAATTGTCAAGTGTCCATACAGCCCCAACTTTTCATCAGATGCAACCTGGCTGTCCTTGCAAGAACATCAGATTATGAAAATGTGTTCAGCCTGATTCACAAGTTCAAAGAGGAAACCTCAAAACACCGGTCGTGAACACACAATGTGAAATATGTGGCAGGGGCCCACTGAGAGTGCTGATACCAAGGTCGACCATATTTTTGTGTCTCAATGAACCTGAAACTACAAGGATCTTACCGAGAAGCCCTGCAATTTCATAGGCCTTCTTCTGCTCAATCTTCTCGTAATTCAGAGCTTCAAAGAAGATGTCCAAGACCAATATATTTTCTCTGGAGAGAGGGCAGACAAGAGCACACCCTACAGATTTAATTTCTGGTCATATCACACAATGCCAAATGACATATCACATTTCCTGTGTAACTATCTCTCATTATTGTTACATTGAAGGTGAACGATGGAGACCCAGATCATGCTTTGCCATACAGTACATCAAGCCATTAAAAGAAAAAGAAAACAGGCCATTATCTGAACAACTAACTGCTACTAAATTATACTTACCCAATATATTGCTCAGTTTTGTTGAATTTCTTAGCCAGATATTTAGCAGATGCCTTACTGGGGATCTTAACCATGGACAGCTCCTTGCCATAGCGAGTCATGTTGCAGGGGGTCTGACAGACACAGTAATCGTTGTCTTTCTCTACCAAAAAGTCTGTGGATGATCAAAATCATTTAAAAATATTGTGATTACTGCGAACAATCAAACAAGCCTGCACACAGAGGCTCTCGGTTTCTGCTTAAAATATCTCACATGACAGAAAACTACAATTGCTGCCATCGTTCACTTTCCATGAAAGCAAATAATGACTGAAGCTATAATACAGAGAGGGAAGAAAAGCTCTATGGGATTTATTTGATATCAGCGAAGCAAAGACACGGCACAAATCTTCCTAATGGAATTTTTAAACAATAATTTTACTTTATTGCTTTATTTTTGCATCAGCACTATTCGAGATCAAAAGTAATTTAAAGTTAATGCTACAGAAGTATTATCTACAGGCTGGAACAGTCTCACGGTGCTGCTACTGAACACTTGGTTGAATTCAGACATTAATGCACAACTATTACATCAATATTTCATACTTATACAGAACAGTGGAGGGCTCACCTAAAGCTGGGTCAGCACAGTCTTTGTACTGCTCTGGTGTGCAAACTGTTGAGGTTCCTGTTTGAAATAACATAAAAGTGAAAATAATTACATGACATATAAACTGACAACATGTGGACACAAGTATTTGCTTCTTTTTTGGCACGTGATTGCATTTTTCATTGGTGAAGTCAAGTCTGAATTCATACCAGGCATGTGAACCATCCTGCAGTTACAATTCTCCAGCAGGTACCGAGTTTCACAGTCAATGCGGCAGGCGGTGATGCTGTATGTGGAGAAGTATTCAGAGTCTATGGGAGTAGACTTGCAATCTCCCCAAGGCGGAGGGAGGTACTGAAGCTGAAAGAGCAAACAGCACATGTTTTCCCTCAGTATATCAGCACACAGGATTACAACAAATAACATAAATTGAGCCCAGGACAGCAGAAGTACAAAAGAGGACAACAAGCTGACAAAACCCAACACAAATGTCTCAAACATAAAATAAATAAATAAATACAGAAGCATTTCAATGAGAATGTGCACTAACACAATATTGGCACAAAATGTCCAGTCAGACCAACATTATTGTTCATGTGTAGCAGCAAGCAGATATCATGCAGAACATTACTGATGCAGGTCTAGTCCCCAGTAGGAAGCAGAGTACCATGGGAATAGAGACAGGCTTAATAGAAATCTGTAAGATATGTTTTGTCAGACAGGACACCACAATCAATGGACACATTTTACAAAACCAACCCTGAAAACAGACTTAGAACAGTAAACAGGTTACACTTGTCAAATGAATGATTTCATGAATTGTATTTAATTCAACAGACATCATACATCCCTATTTCATGGTACATATTTGATGAAAATAGGTCATATTGAATGAACTTCTCTGTTGCAGCACATACACATGGTTTTATTGTTGATTAACTATTTAGATTTCCCAATATAAGCCAATAAAAGTTTATCAATAAACTACCGTGACTGCATGACCCTATAAATTTAATAATGAAGCGAAGATGTATTGTATATTCAGTTTGCCGTCTCATTAGGGGTCAAACTCTCATTTAAAGTTTAAATGCAGGTCATTACATTTATGAGTAACTCAGGGAATTCTAAATTAATCCACTAATGAGGAATATTTAATGCCTGAATTTTAAGGTTTTGGTTCACACTTAATATTAGACCCGAGGTGCTTGTCTTATAACTGCAGCAGTGTGCCCTGTGTGTGTATGTTTAGAGCTCTCTTTCACACTTAGAGGAAACTTGTTTTTTGGTGTACTGCACACACTGACACCCTTTAAAAGTCTTGTTTACTGCAATTTATTGTACTAAATGCCTACTACTCATTTTCATGACAAAAACAAACCAATTATTTATGAAGGCCACCGACGTTTGGGCATCTCTGGATATAGAAACTTACTGCAGTGGAAGGTAGCCAACAATCAATGCAATAGACATCCGCCTAAATGAATGTCCACATAGAAATTATTCAGCTATTAAGGTTAACTGTAATTGCCAATCATCTCCAGCAGCTCTAACCAGGCTAACTATGACAATCTAATGGTCATTTTGTCAATAGAAAGTGACAGAGATAAGAGCGTAATTCACTGCAGGGGTTGACATCAACTGGCAAACATGATTTAGCCTTTACTGAACTCCATTTCAAGCCCACAGACTCTCATAACTGAAGTTACACTGGATATAAAACCCAAGTGCAATAAAGGCTAGACTTCGAACTGATGCCAGAGTACTCGTGGGTAATAAAACCTAATGAATCGCATTGTCTGGTGTCTGGTCCCTCCAAATGATATTAAGGAGCGGTCCAGTGGACCAACCCAGTGGTAAAAAGGCAGAATAAACAAAAAAAAAAAAGAAGTTAGCAGAACTGTGTATGGCAGTGAATGGGTAAAGCCAAACAACAGCTTTGATGAAGACAAAGACTTGGGTGAATGGCTAAAGCTGTAATGATACACATTAGCTGCTCTTTACTTTATCTATTAAACAGAGAAGATAATGACGAAAGGAAAGGAGTACAGATGTTGCATGTGGTTGCTTCAGCCACACAGAGGGAGGGGCAGATGAATTCATTCCTCAGGGGCGGGGGCACCGGCGGATGAAAGTGTGGAACTTGACATTGGGGGTGTAGCTACTTAACAATACAGTATTTTGTGGCATGCAGCAAGCTCAGACAAACATATACGCTACCCTCTGCTCTTGGGTGGAAACAAAGGTTTGGAAGCCGGGGGCAACCCCGAAGCCGAGCTCATGGAGGAAAGGAGGCTCTGACTGAGCGTGAAGCTGTACCTTTATGCCGGCCTCATAGGACGTCTCATCTAGGCGAGGAGTGAGGGAATATAGCCTACATCATTATCAAATAGCAACAGCAAGGCAAGGGATAGAAAGTGGTCAACCCGTTCTGGACAGTAAGACAACCTGTTGTTATTAAAACAACAAAACAGCTACAGCTCCCAACGGCACGTGAAGACTCTGCAGCATTGGTGCACTGGTGGGTTGTGATTTAGCCATTATTTTCTTACTTCCTCTCAAGCTTGTGTGAAGACACAGTTCAGTTTCAACCATTACATTATTCAAGCCCAGAATTTGGAGGGGTGGTCTTCATGTCTCTCTGGGCTCACAAGTCAAAGACTCCTATTAAAAATTAAATT
This sequence comes from Scomber scombrus, assembly GCF_963691925.1. Lineage (NCBI taxonomy): Eukaryota > Metazoa > Chordata > Actinopteri > Scombriformes > Scombridae > Scomber > Scomber scombrus. The sequence continues at coordinate 18,617,608 of NC_084980.1, forward strand.
CTTCTGACAGAAGCTTTACAAATGAAAAGTCTTGAAATCATAAGTGCTTCATCCAACTGTCTATTATTACATTGAAAGTCGTGTCACTATACTCATTGGAGACTGACTGAAATTAATGCTGGCCAGACTTTAATGACAGTCTAATTAATTCAGCACATATCTTAGGTTATAAACACGTCTTTTAGCTGTCACCGATGTGGGCGCTTGTGTCATGGTTATAAATGACAATCTGTGTAATTTGTGTTCTAGAGGGGAACTTCCAAATGGTGATTAATATACCAAATTCACTTCTTGGAAATGGCTGAATGATGATACACTTGGAGCATTTTACAACATTCATAGAGTGAGAGAGAGACAGAGACAGAGAAAGATAGAGACACATTACATGAAGCAAAACTGCTTCCCAAAAAAAATAAAAATTTGCCATCTTTGTGGTGTCCAAGTGTCTGTTTCATTAGACCAAAACTCTGTCTCAATCATCCCATGTTATTCTGCTAAAATAAGGGTGGAGTATTTTATTTTGATTGTTTATCTCATGCCCATGAACTGACCAACACCATTAACTTCAGAGCAAAATCATTTAAATTAAGCATGAATGATTGTTAAAGTAATTCATTTAATTCACAGCTTGAGCATCCATCTCTTCATAACTTGACGAGGTCTGAGTATGTGGTCGAAATTTTAATCAGCCTGCAGCACAATACAGAAATACTCTTTATCTCAAAGGTAATCATTTGAGAAAACCTAAAATCCTTTGTGGCACAGTTGCCATTTTGCCTCTGACTTACAATGAGGTTTTTGTTCTTTGTCAAATGACATTTCTCTATCCAGTCACTGTTTCGGTTTGGAAAGCAAAGACTGTTGTTTTAGTCTGTATGCTACTCTTGTGTAGACAACAGAAGGGACACCAATTTAATGGGTTGTCTTGGCAACATCACAATACCTCTTTACAGTGTCATTAGATTTGGATAGGAAATCCATGTGAGCTTAGTGTTATGACCTTGCACACAGACTTGGCAATCAATTCTACACTATAGTTATTACTCTTCATCCTTCACTGACGGCAGTGAAGGGAAAGTTTAGAGCTAAGAACTAATTTTCTAGCCAACAAACCTGTCAAGGATCGTTCTGTTTCCCAGAACATAATGTGTTAAAATACTAATTTCACAATGTCCCTAAATCATAGGAGCATTTTTAAATGTTTTGGAAACAGCAGTGTGTCCTTTTCCTAATCTAATGATGCATACTGTAAATATTTGTGAAATAGTGAAATAGGTGCACCAGGCCTCTTTTAATAGCTCAATTTGACATCAAAAACATGATGATGATTTTAATATTTTTCCCTCAAGATATATTTAGTCTTGAGAAGGAGTCTTCATAGGTTAGTTATATATAGTGAGTCTTTAAAGCAGTCCAACTCTGGCTAAATGCTGCTGCCAGCAGACTATTTTAGCAACACTCATTCTTAATATTCATTAGTATGTTAACAATTGCTTTGAAGAGTGTTAATTAAATCTCTTTTCAAAAATTCTAAGCGAGGTTTATTTTTTATTAATTAGATCTGTTTTTATCATTAAATCCTGCTGACCATGGCTGTGTGATTTCTGTGAGTCTCGAAGCTTCTCTCTGCCTCATCTTTGATACGCCACTAGAGACAATTTTAACAGCATTCAAATAACTGCACTCAGGCTAAAAGTAGTGAAGGCTCACTATGAAAAGTAAAACAAACACTCTGAGCTGCCAGATAGTTTTTCATGCTGTGTAGTATGGGGTTATTTTTGCTCTAAAGCAAACACAGTTTCGTTTAGTGCTTGCATCTAATCATTAGTTGGCCCTGCTCTATCAATATTCCTTGGCTGCGATAATTCCCCAGTTTTATTTACTTGTACCAAGATTCACCTGGTTTGTACAACACATTTCCCACACAAGGTAAATCAAAGATCTGATTTTGCTCCGGGCTCTGTGACACAGAGGTAATGGGCAGTGGCTGGTGAGGATTTGGGGACAAACACAGAATGAAGCGGAGCAAAAAAGTTGAGGTTGGAGGGGAGGAGGCTGAACATTAGGTACCAGTTGTTGCTGACATGACACAAAAGTTTGAAAACCAGGGGCCACACCAAATCCCAGTTGGTCAATGAAGGGCGGCTCATCCTGGCTGTGGATCTGAACCTTGATGCCTGCTTCGTAGGAGGTTTCATCTGTGGATACAGCACGCCAGACAATGTAACAACAGGTACGGTTGCTATGGTAACCCGCTTTTTGGCTCTTTACTCTTCCGTTGGTAGTGATGCTGCATGCTCCTAAACCCCATTGCTAGAAATGTATATCAGATAGGTACTCATATATTAGCATGCTGGACTAATATTTATAACCAAAGACTTATCACATGCTGTTCATTTTACAAATGTGCAGTCAAATGATATTGTTGCCAACCATGAATTGGATACAACATGTCACTGAATGCAATGATGTCAGTTGTAGTTCTGGATATACATATCAAGATAATAGTAAAGATAAAGAATAGGCAGTAAAGTGAAGGATAAGATCTGGGAAAATCACTTTTTTGTTCAACTCTATAAAATCTCCACATATTAAAGAGATGACAAAGGCAAGTTAAATATTACTGTAAATGTCAGAATGATGCTAAAAGCTGCACTGACCTGTCTCTCCCCAAACAGGCAGATATTCATCCTGCTGAATATCCAGCATGATCTCCAAGCCGTTCCCCGTGCCACCTTTCAACGTGGTCAGCAGTGGGTTGCCATCTAATCCAGAGTTGAAAGTGTAACATTTTCCGTAGCGTGTGTATATCTGTAAAAAAGAATAAACAAAAACAACAGGTGAGTAAATGAAAAGTCAAACCCTTTTCATGGTGCTGTGGTAAAGCAGTGTGCGGAGACGAGATGTATTACACGTCAGCCTATAATTGTGGAGGACAGGTAATCATTGCAGAGGTTTTGAGATTATCAGAGTAAGCAGCGCAGGCTTTAAACAGATGCTTGACTATGATTTCAGAAATTAATGTGCATTCCTTAGCAGCAGCAGCAGCTATTAATCTTTACCCAATTTCACTCCAAATTTCCCCCGAGTCATTTAGAGTGAATGTACTATTTCGCTGTCATAAAATAGGAATTATCTGAGGTGGAAGCTCTCTGGACACACTAACGCTAAATTGGGTTTGTAAACAACATTTGTGTGTCTTGACTGACTTACTTGTTAAGAGACAGAATCTGTGCCAGTGAAGCTCAGCGGTAATAATACAGTGTGATGTGCAATCGCTACAGCAGGTTTTCTCCCACAAGTATATTTCTGGTTTAATTAATCAAGTTGGCTAAAGTAATTTATTTCCAGCTCTTGCTTCAGTGCTCACAGTTGACATGTTTTCAATTTTATTGATTTTCCTTGTGATTGGAATATTCCCCATCCTTGTTGCCAGGAAAGTAAAAATAAATCTGCATTGGGATTAGAAATGTTGACATTATAATTTGAACTCAGGCTTTGGTATATAAAGACTAAGAAAGCTTAAAAGTCTGAATATAGCTTGAGGTGTTCAGTAAATTCTGGATAAAACTAATAATTTAGGATAAGACTATCAAACTGTAGAATTGATTAGTTATGCAATACTCTGAAGAGGACGAATATCTATTCATCATGCATTCAACAAAATTTAAAAACCTGCAGTGATAAGTGCCACTATAAACAGCTGTCATAATAATTGTATCATGCCAAATTGTGACAAACAGCTACTTATGGCTGACATATACTGTATACTGCACATAAGTTCAGCACAGTTGCATATGCAAATATCTGCTAACTTGTGTCCTCAGCAAACAATTACATATTTAATTGGGGGGAGTGTGGATGAATCAAGACAACTGGAAAAATATATCATAAAATTAGGGGAGCCATAAGATTTAATCTTACAATCAACTTAACACCTAACTGCGGAATTTAGTCATTACTAAATATTGTGTATTATAAATTAATACCCCCAACAATTTATGGGGTTTGAATTCTCCTTTTTGAAATTTCCAAAGGTAATTTGAAGTAGTGCAACTTTTTCTCTTTAACTCTGAAAATCCAAGTGTTCAATACAAAAAACACTATATTCAAGTTACTCAAACCCAGCTGGTCAATTTTGGACCAAGGTTAACAATCAGATTGGTTATATTGGATTGATTAAATTTAGCATCTTGAATTCACTGAAATTCAACATGAAAAATTCAAACTTGAGCATTCAGGATAGCCAGCAAACAGTTCTGAAGCGACCAGACACTTGAATTATCTATCTGAAATTAAATTAAATTAAATTAAATTATATTACCTTCTGTAAAATTCAAAAGGGGGGATTCAAACCAAATAAAAATATTTCAGTGCTATGGTAACTATTCTGTAGTGGTTACATTTACAGTTGTGTTTAGTTGTTTTTAAAATGCAATTATTACAGCCTTTTTTGCTTCCATATAAAACCTATACTGTAGAAGTGAAAAGCAGTTTGCTACACTGACCAATATTTACTACAGTAATGATTATGGTTGTCAAATATCTTTACTTGGCAGACAGTAATTGGTCATTTTCTGTATCACCATGAAAACAAATTGTGGTTGGTGAGATGTTTTTGCCTTTTTGGTCAACAACGTGGCTAAAGAACATGTCACACTTTAAAAATAAAATTTAAAAAATCCATCTATTGGTAAATTTTCATCATATCAAATGTAGGTAGGGTTGTGGTAAGAGGGCTGCTGGCAAAAAACTCAACAAGCATGTCAGAACTTATCTCAAGAGATCACAGTCAGTGTTGCATGACCAGAGTCAGACAGACTTACATGCAGCTCTGACAGATAAGACAGATATTTTATTCCTTCTCCCTGCAGCCTATATGGTCTGCCAAGCTGCAAGACACCATCTACAGTAACTGCTAAGTGTGTTATAGGATTTAAATGTAACTAGAACAACTAATTAGATATAATGGGAGCTTCGCTCAGTCTTTTGAAAGCAAGAGAGCACACAACACACTTTAAATCTCAGTTATGAACCAAATTGGCCATGATGGAAGATGGATGGTGGAGGCTCCATGGATGGCTGACAATCTGTAGTTTTCTTGCAGGGCTTTTCATTTCAAGTGTCAGTTATATGTTTGATTTTTACAACTGGAATCTGCCTAGATCTCCATCTGCAAAGGTAAGTATTTAAATTTTTTAAATAAAATATTTTTACAAAGTGTGTTCCCAGATTAATTTTTTTATAATTAGCCACTATGCATGCAGACTTCTCAGTGCAGATGTTTACCTATTTAGCCTTTTGAATATTTTGTGATGACACTATCAGCTGCTGGTTTGTGTTGAAGTCTGGAATACTGTAACTGTGGGTTGCAAACGCCATCCACTTCCTCAGCAGTGAATGGGTATAACAGACTTACGCCCATTCATATTCATATATGGGAGGCTGAGGCACATTTTTGAAACAAGACCATATACTTCACATGCTCGTAAATCAGTTCAAATAATTTCTCAATTATTAATGATCAAATCTTTCTCCCTGCATATTGTTGTCACAGGTTATAAAGCAAAAAAAGCATAAGAAATTGTCCAGGTGAATATAAACAAAATTGAGACACTCCAAAAACTACAAACTACACCTTCTACTCATTGATGAGGACATGAGATTGATTTGCACCAAAGCATGAAGGCAACGTTGCGTTTGTTTTCTTGAGTGACTTCACCAAGACATCAAATTTAATAAGGTAAAGCTGTCATGTTTGAGAGGCAAAAACAGGACAGGCTTGTTTGCAGCTTTGAAACATCAACACACACTAAAGAATACCTGCAGGAAAGAGCATCGTCAAATGCTCACATGAATTATTAATACACCTTGTAAACAACATGCATATCCACACTGACAAAGGCTATCTTTCTTTCTGTACATACAGTGCTGAAGTTTTTGTGGGTACAGGTTTCACCACGAAACCTGCACTCAAGCAGCATCTCCTCCAGCTGGTGACCGAGCCGACTCATCATCTCGGTGGTGTTGACATGGTAATCAGGGGGCGGGGTGTAGTTATTGAAATCCAGCAGCCTCAGGAGACCCTGCTTGTGGTTGTCCTTAAGGATGGCCAGGTTCTTCTCCATCACTGTGTGATTAAGATACATGAGGTCCATCCAGTAGCCACTGTGATAAAGATCATCCCTGGTCAGGGTGGATACACGGAAAACATTTTTATTGCAGAAAGTCACTGCTGGGAAGGACATGTTGTGAGCCCACACCATGTAGATCTTAGTGATAGCAGGGTAGGACATCAGGTACAGGATTCGGTTCCCGGACCAGGTGATGAGGAGACTGAAACAAAGAAAGAAGGCCAGGATCCAGATGACCCGCTGTGGTTTGGACTTGTCTGGAAAGAAGACAAACTTCAAACCATGGATCTTGGTCCTCATTATGAAATCCACAGTAATCTCTTTCCATGTCGGTTTAAGTGAGCTTGACTCAGTGTTTTGAAGCGTAGTCTCTTGGGCATCATTCTGTTTGTGTGGCCCGAGGGCAATTGATTCAGATGTAGGTGCTTTGACCATAATTGCTTGTGTCAAGGCAGGCGCTCCTTTACCAAATACTGTTTCTTAATAGCCCACCTTAGACTTCCCCCAATTTACACACACTGGCTTTCTTCACAACCATCTCCGGGTGTATGTATCACAAATTCCAGGTAGCAGCGACAGAAGTCCTAATGCGCAGGTGTCCCACTGTTCAAGCTTGAAAATTCTTTGCCATGAGAATATAAACAAAGGAACTGAGCTCCTTGGGGAAGGTAAAATTGATTTACATAATGATTTCTTCATGAGAAAAACAGCTGAATCACTCCATTAACAAAAACCATCAAGCATAACCATCAACAGTCCTTCATCAATAGATAAATAGATGTGATAATTGCAGATTTAAGCGACGACTTCACTCCCAGAGGCAATCACTTTGAAAATCCGGAGAGGCTTACCCCTGTTGCTCAGATCTTTCACTCCTCCATCTCCCTCTCCCACAGCCAGACAATACTTGCAGATTTCGGTGGTTTCTTTCTTTGTGTAGTAGCTGCCCAGAACCCAACTCCTCCCTTTTTCCACAGATTGAAGAGATGCTTTTTAGTCTGTTGACTTGCAGCCTGCAGAAAGGAATATAAAGCCTGTTGCCCCCCCACACACTCTCTCTACAGTCGAATGGAGAATGAGGTGGAGCCAGTGGATGAAACTGTTTTCCTCCGGTGATGAAGTAGACCTCCAATGGTATAGAGAGGCGGGAGGAATGTATCAATCAAAGAAGAAATAATTGTAATATAGAAATTCTGCTCCAAAAACAATGAAGTCTGAAATTCTTTAATATTGAAGAATCTGCAGCTTGCTCGTGGATCAATATATCTATATAATTGATATCTAAGGGAAGCCAGTTACAGCAGCAAAATCCCCCTCAAATGTGGTAGAAATATTCGTTACAGCACATTTTTCAGCTCTTCTTTTCTGCCAGTTTCAAATGTAGTTTCACAAATGCAGTGTAATAAGGGCTGACATCCTGCTGCATGCAGATGTGGGGCTGGTTGATATTAAAGCTTCTTTGGTCCGTTTATGTGAGACTATCAGAGGATAGTTCTTGGCAGAGAGCTTAGCTCCATAGTGAGACTATTTTTTTCATTATGGTAGTTGGAATCTTTTCAGTGCCTAATTTGAATATTGGCTCAGTTGCCTGATCACAGCTGTGTTGATATATTAAATGTGTTTAAATATTAAATTTATCTGAGGTGTCTTTTTAATTCACATGTTGCCTTTTGCAACCACAGTGTCCAGCTTTCCTCACACTGTTCTTCACAATGTGCTTCCTCTTCATCAAAACAAATGACCAGTGGCGGTTCTAGCTTCTGTGGCTCCCCCGTCGAACTCCCCTTAGGCCCCCCCCCACTTTATCCTAGATGTTTTTTATTATACTACCACATAATTATTATACTATCCTATATGAATAAACATTTCACTTTTATCACATTAACTACTATTTGTGACTTTAGTTTGCTAAATTCATAACTGTATATTCTCAGTCTCGCACCTCATTATTGCACATTAAGCACACTTATACCACATATATAGATTTAATATAATACAATTTGATTCCTTTACTTGGTTTGATCTTTTCTGTACGTGGTCTATTTCTTCTTCTGCTACTGCAGAGTAACACCTACTTTCCCGCCGGGATCAAAACAGTGCTATCTTATCTTATGTTAACTTTGATAACACCGCACTGTCATTCAGTACCTATGTTAAAAATACAAACGCAATATTTCTACATTTGACGGAAAAATGAAATGATCAAATTGTAGCCTTGTAGTGATTATGTACTAGGAGTCCTCTGACCCTACCAGCACATTTGTTATTGAACTAAAACTTCATTTAATAAAAAGATAATTTCAAAACATGTCAGCTTATCTCCAGCCAATTTAATTATGGCCAAATGATTAATTTATACCAAAGAGACAGAGGGGAGCACAAACAAACAGTTTGCTCTGTGTTTAAAAGTTGCGGTAATAACAGTCTGATAACATTAATGAATGTCTGGATACTGAAAAATAAAGAGCTTCAGCACTGTGGTAATAGTTATTTTCCTTCTGTGTGCTTTCAAGGCCTTCCAGCAGCAAACAACTAAATTAATTGCCTGGATCCAGCTCCCCCAGCAGCTACAGTATGTCATGTCGGCCCAACGCCTATTTTTCCCCAGCAGACAGATCCCTGGCATTGCTTTCTCTTTAGTCTTATGTTTAAACCATTTCAGTGTTGAACATAGAAATAACTTTAAGGCTTTTTTAATTGGAGAATGAAAGATTCCCCTTTTTGTGAGGAAAAGATACAATCAAAGTGAGCAATAAGCTCTATTTTTGTATCAACAGGGACAACTACTCCAGTTTCAGCCCCAATTACAAAGCAAAACAAAGAGAAGAAAAATCCTAATGCTAGATGAGTGGCAGGCAAATAACCCCTTATCAGAGTTATGCCTGACTGCCTAGTTTCTCTACTTATTGACCAGCTGCATTGATTTCCTCTATTCTCAGTTTCTTTGGATACATGTCAATAGGTTAACTGGTGAGTTAATTGCTTGAGCTCATTTGAGCTCCTATACAAGCCTGGTGGAGGTGTAAGGCAGGCGGCTCTCTGGGTCTAAGAATCGTCCCTCGTCAGCAGTTTGAACCAAAGCGCAATTTCATTATTTCCAGCACAGGAAAATGCATGACAATCATCATTACTCTCTTTCAAATGGGCTCTCAATCCATGGACCTCAATTTAACCCCTTTGCTGTGCTGCTGCACTGAAGCAGCACAAGTATGTTTCCAAGTGCCTGATCACTAATTACTTTCATTCGTAATGTTTCATACTGACCCTTTTAACTTGGACCTACAGTATAAAAAGTAGAAATGTTTTTGTTGTTGTTTCTGTCTGTGATTTTGTTTGACTGGACATTCATATGTATGTACTCAGGTATCTGTTGCAACTGGAAATGACTTTGATGAGAGCAGTGAGAGTGAACCAAAACAGTTAAGTTGAATGTTGGAAAACCAAGACATTGAGCTGAAGGACGCTAAAATCATTTGGTAAAAATGAGATGGACTTCAAAGTCAGAGTCTCGGTTGGTTTATCCCCTCATGTTCACACAGCAAACACACAGGGGCTCCTGTTGCACATTGGTTGCTGACCGCCAATCTGCAAAGCCCAACCTGCAAAAATACGCCTTAATCAACCAGCCAAACCCAACCCAAACCACAAACTGCCAACTATGTTTACCAACACTGTTTACGACACCATTACACCTACACCGGTAGGCTCAGTGAGCAGCGGCTGGGGAGCAACGCACTGCGATTTTGTTGTGAAATGTGTGGTGGTTAGCTGGCTAGCCACGAATCAACCTGCTGGTAACAGAGCTGTAGAGCTAATATATGCAGGGTGTTTCTAGTTGGATAAGTTTGTGAAGTGAAAATGCACAAAAATGTAACATCCATTGGACTTTCACAGGAAAAATGGCCTAAGTCCTTTAAATAGAAATCAGCCCACAGGCTATTACACACAACCAAGAAAATTGGGGAAGGTCTCATTTTTTAAGTTGCATTACAACCCGTTCACCCTTTGGCAATAAAAAATGATTAATACATGTAAATTGCTTTGCAATTCTTACATATTGAACCTTTAATAAGATACTGATAATAGCATTAAGTATTAATACTGGTCTATTTGAAAGAAGTCTTAGTAATGTACTGTATGTTTTAGTTTTCAACAACAAGATAATTAATGATGGTATAAATGAAAGAAGAAGGGGGTGAATCTTTGTAGTCACAGCAGTTCTATATTTTCTCTGCACCTTTGTTATCAGAAACACAACATGACCCCATACAAGGGTCTGAATATATTTTCCTTCAACTCTATGAATTTGAGAAACAACAGAGCTTTAAAATCTGGTGTAACACTCTGCAATCACATTGCTTCACTGCACTGCAATGTTTTATAACTTTTTTCAAATATGACTTACACTTTAATATGAAGAGGGACCAGGTGTGATCTAGGAAAATTATTCAAGTGCAAGACAAGAAAAGTTTCATTGCAGGGTACAAAGGAGTGAGGTCTGCTCACTGGTAAGCTCCCAATAATTGTATTCTCTTTTCTGAGGCAACATTTCGAACTTCCTCAGGCCTGAGGAAGATCCTACAGTTTCGATTTGTAAGATCTTTCTCTGGCCTGAGGAAGATCTTACAAATCGAAATGTTGCCTCAGAAAAGAGAATAAACTTATTGGGAGCTTAACAGTGTGCAGACCTCACTCCTCTGTACCTTAAACTTTAATTTGACTCTAACTTTTTAAAACTGTCATTTCACAAAATCATTAATTTAATTAAAACATGCCGTGCTGCACTCAAAAATATAAAGTGCTTAAGGCAAAAGTTAATGACTTTTCTTTTTTAAATCAGTTAAATTCTGCGTATTTAAAACACTTCTCTGCTGCTCAAACATTCATATTGTTATCTGCAAGGATGCAAACACATTTCATCTTTGTCTCAGTATTCAAGCATGTAATTAGACGGTCATAGTGTAATAAAATGTCCCAAATTAAAAATGATCAGCTGTCTTTTGCTATTTGATGGGTGAGAATGTAGAACTATTTGAAAGTTTTATTTTTTTCAGGGTTTTTTTTTCACATTTATTGCCCAGCTTCAAAACTGGCTGAGTGGTCTTTGAGACTGTCAGGGTATGACACTAACCATCCTCTTTTATGTCAAAGCCAAGCTGAACCCCAGAGGTCTCATTAGAGGAGGAGCAGAGTTTTTACTGAGTAAAGAGAAGAGCTCCTTCAAGAGCCAGTGAGAATGTTCAACACCAAATGAAAAACTGGCAGCAATTAGATGCACATCAGAAACACACGCGGCACAGACAGGGCAGAGATGGAGATGAAAGGCCATATCCAACATTAATGTCCAGTCAGCGTGGAGCTGAAATTTAATCAGTAACAAGAAATTAATCTTTTAAATTACTTTCTAAGCAAGAAATGCCTCAATTTAGCTTATAACATGCATTTATGAGAGTAAACCGAATATCTTCTGAAATTTTACAGAAAAAACAATTAATTGAGAGAATAGCTCATTAATAAAGAGAATATTCAGCTGATTCACTGATTAAGTAAGTTGCAGCTCTAAGTGAATGCATTACTGAACATACAGAGATCTCAGTCTGCAATTATTTCCATTATTGATTAATCTGCACTTTATTTTCACAAATAATAAGTTAATTGTCTTGTCTATAAAATGTCAGAGAATAGTGATGAATGCCATAACTTCCTGAAGCCCCAGATAGCATATTTAAATGCCTTGTTTTATCTGACTGTCTTTCTAAGACAAAAAAATATTCAGTTTAGTAACATGTATGACAAAGAAAAGCAGAAAATCTGCACACCTGGAAGCTAAAATCAGAGAATGTTTGAGAAGTGAGTGAAAATATGATCAGATTAGATGACAATTCAATTTTTGCCAGTTCAATTCATTCATTCGACTAATTGTTTCAACTCTACAAAGAAAGCTTTCATTTTGATGTCACTGTACAGTAATGTCAATGCGGTACATTAGATATATCCATATAGTTAATTCTGAGTTTGAATCGACTGACCAAATGGGCAGGCCAACTGACAAACACAAACATACATGCTATGCCTTGATTTTAGCCTTGAAAGATCAAATCTGTAAAGATATATTTTGCTGAATATCAAGGAAATATGGCACTTATTACACCAGAGTTCCTCAACCGTGAGGCAAAGATTCCTCACAGAGTTACTGACAGCCTGGGAATTTCAGGACTAAATTCTTGATCAGAAACAAGATGAGAAGTCCTGTGTTACATTTTAATTTGAGATGACCACACAGATACAAATGTAGAGGAGACAGACAACTAGAGCCAAAACATTTAGAATCAGTGCTGTCACTCTGGCAGACAGGCAGCTTCTTTAGCGGAGGGAGACATCTTGTGGCCTGTCTCTAAATGAAACTAACCTCTTGCTGCCTTGAAAAGCAACACAGTCACTCTGTATGCTGCATGAGTAATGCTAGGGAAGCAAGAATGGATTTTTAGCTAAGAGGATCTTATGCTGTGAAATACCTTATATAAAATTCATCACAAGACTGAAATATTGGCATGCACTTTTTAACACAAAATTCAGTAAATAAAAAGAAACCCAAAAGTTGTTTTAGATGAAAGTGCATTCAGTATACATTTAATTGGTCATAACCATTTTAAAAACCTATTTTTCTTAAAGTATTGTATTCTTAGGCTGCTGCAGCATGTTTTAAAGTACAGTATGAAAAAAGGCAAGACTTTTTTTGACATCCACAGTAATTGCAAACATCTCTGACCCAGCACATGTACTGTATATCCCTCTAGCAGATGAGATGGAAGCCAGAAGCAGTCTGTATCAATAAAAAACAGATGCTCTTGGCTACACCTGCCGATTTGTTCCCTTGTTCCTTTCCATGCAGAATCCAACAAAAAAAAAAAACACTAAAGTGTACTGTCACTCAAGCTTTCAGTCTGAAGCCCGCAGTCACACTTTGATGAACTCACTCCTCAAATTTCCTCTTCGGTACTTTCATTTGCAAGGATAATCTCTCTCCCTCTCTTTTTTTTTTAGCATGTTCTCATCTTGTTTGCTCAGCTGGAGGCATTTGGTATCCATCCCTGAATCCATTTTGCTCGCTTGCCTTAAATTTAAGCAAAGTAAGCACTTGCCAGCAGCCTAAAAGTGCCAAAGAGTAATAGCTTTCCATCAGGAGCTTTTCCTGTGTCAGGTGAACATGTTATAAATTCAAATTATATCCCTAAAAAATCCATAACCCTCCACTGGCTATCTCTCTTTCCTAAATTCAAAGAAATGTCATTACAGTATCTAAATGTAAGGGATTTGTAACACTTGAAACTGCATTACATCACCACTCAAAATCCTACCTCCAATAAGGAAAAAAAAGAAGATTTTCAAACTCTTTAAACGATGTGTCGTGTCTGGCTTCCCCTGTACAGTGACACATGGTGCCAAGGGGAATCTCAGTTTACTTGAAAGAAGATAGCGATACAATACTTTGAAAGGTGCAATACATCATTTTTACTGGCTAAGAGAGCAGGATGTAGATCCCAGAAGCCATTAGTAGAAACAAAAGCTAAATATGGGCATCGCAGGTAATTCAAAATAAAAAGGATATGAGATATGAAACCATGAATCACTTTTGGCTCATAATTATCTAGTAAAAGATGAAAATTGGAATATTAACAGGTGTAACACATGCTTTTGTTTGGATATCAAATCGTGCCAGAAGGCTGGTTTTCTACAACATATATATATTGACATTATTGGTTTTGGACAGACCCACACTTGTGTCCAGAGTCTCCACCTAACAAGTTAATTAACATGTAAACTGGCACCTTCAATGTCTGCCTCTGGTATTATCTGCTCCCCGATATGCAAGTCAGCAAAAAGCATCCCTGTGCGGTGTCCCCACTATGAATGTCTTCACTATTCCTCTTCCACACCATTGATCGGACTGCCAATACCGCACTTACAGTAACAGTGGCCCCCACACCGGCCTTTACTGACACTGAGTAATGGAACAAACACATTAGGTATTTGCTATCTGTCCAGTCATCTACGCTCCCTGCCTCAGATTTGTTTATTCCATTGTTTGCACAGAGGAGCATTATTTTATCTCTGCCTCCCTTTTCGGGCTTCAGGCAGCTCTGTAATTTTGTGCTCCTTCACACACCTCTTCCCTTCATCTCTCCTAATGTTTCCAGTTGTGCATCGCAGCGCTGGCTCGGCTCCAAAGCAGGCTGAATCACAATGATGGTTTCAGTCCTGAGCCAATTCCCAGTCCCACCTCAATCTAAGCACAGTACTGCCTTCTTTTACTCTATTTCCTTCTTTCTCTCATGCTTTCCCTTTTGTTTCCACTCCGTCTTAGCTCTTTATTCTTGCATTTCACCATTGCTCTCTCTCTTTCATGTAGGCTACTACTCTTCTGTCTTGTTTCCTATCTCCCACACTGCCTATTTTCTGCCTGTCTGCAGCCATACTCATTGTTTCTGAAGAGGTCTGACACTCTAGCCTGACCTCTGCTTCCTTTACTCACCTGTCTCTTTTGTTTGACTTCCAAAACAAGCTTCAGCCTCCAGACTACACTGCAATGGATGAAGTAAAATACCACATCCTTGTTCTCAGACCTTGAACAACACCACAAACAGACCATAACGTAACAATAAAAAGGCTCCTTCTTTGGTTTCAACACTACCATCTAAAGTATATAAGCTGATACCATTTACAGGAAGTTCAATCTCAACACAGGAGATCAACAGTAAAAGGATAAATGTGTTAGAATCTACTCTCTGCAGTGCCGCAGAGAGAAAGCAGTGAGCTGGTCATCGATTGAAATGATATTACACCAACCTCTGCATGCATCCTGCATATACACACTGGCAGATGATTTATTTGGTCAGAGCCAATCTTGCAGGTTTAATCCGGAGCAGTGAGTTGGGCTTTGTTGCGGTGCTTACGCTTTTGAGTATTAATGAGGCAATCAGTCACACACCAGTTCAATGACAGCATGTACAGCAACAAAATGGAGGCATGAGATTAATTTTGCTAATGAAATAAAGCCTCAAGTTGTTGGCTGATCAGTTGTGTTGAAATTTTAAAATGTTTTCTTTCGTATAACAAGTGATGTGAAGTGAAAAATGGATACTTTTCATACAGATGAAGTCTTGCAGAGGCACAAAAACCCTTCACTGCAATCTCAATGAAGCTCATCAACACAGTTCACTCAAAGATTGATAACAGGGACATTCAAGGCTATGTTCCTGTATATATTTATAGCACTGGGTAGAACATTTTCAGCATCTACCATCTGCCATCCTTTTAATATCTGAGACCCGTTCTCCTCCAGTGAATTACAGCATCCTCCCCCCAAAAATATTTCATTACTTTATGCAGAGGGAATAATTGCACTTGGGAGCCCTGATATTTCCTCTTCGAGGTTTCTCAATACCCCAGCACCCATATCCAGCTCATTAGTAGAAACAGCTGGTCTTGCCTGTCACTGTAGTCATGCTGAGTTTCTTCAGCCACTGTTTCTTTGTCTGACTTTGACACAAAAATGCACATTCAGGCGTGGCCCACACACACAGATGTAAGGATAACTAAATAATATAGCTAAATAATATTAAAAAAAGATTGAAGCATAATATACAGGTATTATCTTCAATTTTAAGTGCACACAGATAATAGTATTTAAAATAGAAAAAGATAAGGTTTTACAGTTTCAATGTCACATCATGATGCGTAACACTAAAAAGTGAAATGTATCAGTGGGGACATTTGAATGATTTCATATTTTCTCTGATTTTTCCACCTGCAGAGAGGTAATTGTCAGATGTTGTCCAGACCTTGCATGAGTCATCTCGTGGTGATGTTGCTGAAGTATATAATGGGTAATCTCAATTCCATCACATCTCATCTCCTGCGAGAGGACCTGCCTTTGAGCCTCCCACAGTAAGATCAGCAGGCCGAGGAGGGGGAATTCAGGCTGCTCCATGAATCTTTAATAAATCCCCTCTATACTTAGGCCCTTAGAGCATCTCCAGTTTCTGACATTTAGCTCAAATTTGTCCTTTGTGCATGTGGATGTAAAAAGCCAAGGTCACCTGATTGACCACAGCAATATCAAAATCTGCCTTTTTTAGCTTAAATGTGCTGTTTTGCTTTTGGAGCAACGACTCGCATCTGGTACACTTTTTTTATGTACAAGTCTGATAAAATGCTTTCTAGAGTAGATGTTAGGTTTGGTGTGGGTTGAAAAGCCAAACTTCATCTCTCAATTTAAACCATTGTCTCTCATACACAAAAAAGTATTGAAGTATTGCCACTGTAGAACTAAAGTAAGTAATTAGTATAAATCATTTGCTTCTGTTTCACTGCTGCTTGTTCTCAAAGAAATAGTGCAGCATGACAAGCCCATCTTGGTGCTATAGGCTTTCATCACTCAAATCAATGGCCCATTTCATCGAAATACAATCCTTCCCCTGTCTCTGCAGCAGGACGATTAAGTTCCATTCTGATTCTGCTGACATGATGTTATCTCTTTGGTAAAGGCTGGAAAACTGAGGGAAAATTGGAGTTTAAGAAAAACGACCTTTTCATTGCAAAAATGACACTGTTTAGTTTTGGTGACGTTTTGTGTGTTTGAATTTATGAGAGGAGATAAAACACTAGAACATTTGGGATTATTGCAACTATGAAGGTGATCATTCTTCTGAGCTATTTACAAAGAAAAACAATAATGGATTAAAAACCCTACTGGTCTTGAAAACAGCATATGCTTACTTCATAATGCATGATGCATGATGTCAGCAGAGATTTGTTGAACCATATGGCACCTCAGTAGTTTACATCTTTCTGAAGACGCTTTTTGAGGAAGTAACTGATTTCTCTTTAAAGAAGTAGAAGAAATAGTATTGGACAAAGTATAAATATTTGCATTACCATAAAAGGCCAGGAATCTATATATCTTTTGGAGCCAGCTCGAGTAAACAGAGATAAAGCATTGCTTTATTAACAATATTCTTCAGAATTTTGTCCTGTCGTAAATATCCAAAAAAACCTGTACCTAATCTCCCACAAACATGCCATTAATTATTTAAAATAATGAGGATTATGGAACCATTAATGACAACAAAAAAAACAATTACAAAATAACAGTAATGAATGAAAGTAAACAATGAAATGAAAGTAGCGTTTTTTTCCCTAACGATATCAGATGTGGATGTGCATTTTAAAAGAGAAACCAGCCTCTTTCAGCAGATCTCTGCTGTAATGTCTCCTGGCGTTCATAAACATAAATTGACTCATTCTCATTTCACTGTGGGGAGAATGAAGCATTCAAATTGTAGCATTTTAATGACTATTAAGCTCACAGTTGTTGGCATTGCAGCCAAAGGTGTCTGCAGATGTTCAAATCTTACTTTTAAGCTTTTCTATTGAATGTGTACATTTTTCCCTCAAATATAAGATTTTTAACACTCCGTTTTAGACTTTTCAACAAATATTTAGTCTTAATACCTTGATATATTCTGAAATATTCAAGATTGGTCTTGTACACTCTCTCACAGCTTGCAATAGGGATTGGGGGTTTTCCTATAATGATGATTTGATGCAGTTCACACTGGTCTCACCCAAGGTTAGACCCACAGAGGGAGTCATACTTACTGTGGTAAAGTTCTCTGGACCACAGTCCTTGCCTCTATATTTGCAGTCAAGCAACATTTCCTCTATGTTGTGGCTAGTCCTCTGCACAAACTCCAGCATGTTAAAGGTCTTGCTGGGGAAAAACTTGCTGTTGTCGATGGGCTGCCCTATAGCAGCCATGAAGTCGTCAAAGTCCCCTTGCTCCACACCCAGGAGCCCAGCCATCCAGAAGATGTCATTCCTCCGCATCTGGGACTTCCGAAAACTATTGTAGTTGCAGAGGGTGATGGCAGGGAAGTACATAAGAGGACTGTCCATCTCATCCAAGATTGTGACATGGGGGTATTGGTAGTATTCAATCACACGGTCGGCCACTTGGTAGAGAAAGATGGAGAGGGAAGAGCTGAATGCGGCAGCCCAAAGCAACCGTCGGATAGTCACTCCACCAGGCAGGAAGATGTGACTCAGGCCGTGGAGGGTGCAGTTGGCCCCGAAAACTGTGATGTCCGATGGCGGGCGTGGTGCTTCCTCCTCTGGGGCTCCCATTTTCTCCGCAAACTTTTCAAGTAAACTCTGTGATTAGTGAATATGGTCTTGCTGCTGTGGTAAACACTGGTGCTAACAGACAGGTTCACCCAAACTAAATGTAGGGAGGCTGGACAAGACAAGGTCTAGTTTCCCCTTCGCACCCGAGGGAGGGGAAGGGGTTGGATTTCTGGAGCTGGGAAGTAGTGACGGACTGTTGTATCAACCAGTTATCATTGAGATCTTAGAGGGCACATTGAATTTAAGAGATCCGGTTTCATTTGGAAAGTAAGACCTGATCCCACAGTGGGTAGTAGTGTATGGATCCGAGATTGATACACCAGAGAGATAAAGATGAAAACTGAAGCATATTCAATCCAGCGAGCACTAATGCACCCAAATGATTTTCTCTTCAGTAACAAAACGACTTCACTGTTTAACTTCAGTAAGGTTCCATATAATTTAATTGGTGAAAAAACACTGTGACCCCTCAAAAACCCACTAGAGACATCACAAATATGTGGTCAACCAGGATAAAAAAACAAGCCTGTTCTTAGTTCCTGAAAAGTTGACATTTTGCAGATACAAAATGTCAGCAATTCCCAATTAGGATCACATTTAGTTACAACGGCACGCACAGCAGGAAGCTTGAGCTGCCATGTACAACCACTATAATCTATTGTTAGCCACTGAGGAGCTTCACTGGGGGAATGGTTTACTGCTTTCCTTAATGAAACCTTAACGGACGTTGTTGTGAAAGGACAGATTATTACTCAGTCATGGTTCCCATTAAGCTTAATACAGCTAGTGACGGGATTCAACCTGGTACCTTTCATAGTGACACACTCACATTTTAAATCTTTAAAACTACCATCATCCCTCCTGAACTTTCTTGTAACAATTACATATAAAGCAACAAATCACTTTAGAGAGTCAAAGCAGGCCTTCATCTACTACAAATATTCTCAATAACCTCTTTAAATCCATTAATAGGACTGAAAAAATTGCATGAAGTTCTAGTCAATACTACCACAGCAGATCCTTTAAGTGTGCAGCACATATCATCTTGCATTTTGCTGCAGCTTCCCTATCATGTGTTTTGTAACAGCATGAATTATTAATGCGTTCTCCTGCATACATTTCAACTCATGGACAGAGGTGTATATTTCGCAGAATTCAGGCCTGAGGTTATTTCAGTCCATCCCAATAAAGATCTGACTCGACTGAAATTGATTTGCGCAGAGCAGCGTTCATTTAAAATTAAGTTAATGAGTTAATTGTTGTTAGGCACAAAGGACCTCAGCCACACCTTTAATCTCTTGACAGATCTCCTTATAATATACGTGGTCCTCCTCACATCCCTATCTATCCTCCACTTCCTTAATTTAATTCTGTGGATACTTCTTTCAGCTCTACTTATTCAGTTACTGTTTGGGTCTCCCGGAGACTCAGATATTTTGGACCACAATATGTGGAATGTGTATTTTATTGATGACTGATTCCATGTGCTACACTGCCCTGCACTTTTGATATTTTATCCTGTTTTTTACTTTTTACTAAATAGTTAACTCCATTCAGAGTTATTGATGGGGGAATTTGTATCTCAAAATTGTGAGATATTTCTTGATATTTTGGCACCTTGAGGGCAGTGAAGTATAAAGACATATTAGCATGTTTACAGGGAAATATCTGGCTATTTTGCTTTGAAGTTACCAGTTAACCAGAAAATTTGTCTGCGTGCTGTTTGGTGCTGGGCAGGTTGTATATGAGCCTTTTTGTAATGAAAAAGAACTAACACCTTTAAGTTGTGATCTGTGAAGCCAAGACAGAGATGCTATGACTCTGCTTAGAGCTGAGGACTGCAGCAGAAATGTTATTGTCTATAAACTTGTCACCAGGAGTTTGTTTGTATAAAAATATTGATTAGTGCAGCTTTAACAGACATAGACACATTGCCAATGGGGCTGTCATTGTTTCTGTTTCATTGCTAAAACACTGAGGTAAACTCCATCACATCACATTCATGCCTGCCAGAAAAGAATTAGAATAGGTCACATTTTTGCACTTATTACATACTTATTACTACACACATACTGTACATAATTTCATACTCAATTCTGGTATGGTTGTTTGGCAGACTTTCAAAGCATTTACTTGAGAAAAAGCCAGAGAGCACACTTGGCAAGGTATACAATTTAATCTTCTGTTAATAAATCCTTTCCTGGATCTGCAAAAACATAGAACCACTGCTTCCACAGCTGACATCCTATTGTAACATTACATGTCATTAAAAGTGTGTGTTTTGAGATAGCCAGCTCACCTTCAAACAAACAAGAGGTACTGTAATACAACTATAACAACAGGTTCAGAAAAAACTAACTTTGTGCTAAAGCTACATTATAAAGACATCTGAGCATTCAGGCACTGCTGGGCAAAAACACAAAGGCAACCAAACCAAGGAAAAAGTCAAACAACAAAGACCTATCCCTCAGCGAATAAGTCAAACGACACAGAAAAGTCATTTAGACATTGTTAGGCGAGCAAAAACACATCAAAACTGCAGAGGTCGAGACAGAAGATAATTTAAAGAATGTGTGGTATCATGGTAGCCCAAAAGTTACAGCACATGCCACATAACTGCAACATCCCTCTTTCAACTCTGCCTAGAGAACCCTGCTGGATGTCATACCTCTGCCCCCCCCCCCCCCCCCCCCCGTTTCCTATCAGCTGTCAATTATAGCCAAAAACATATCTTAAAAAAAGAATATGCAGATTAAAACTTCAGCTTATTTTCTGCAAAGTCTGCAGAGTACTTTATTTTATTTAAGTGTAATTAACTTCAAAAGCTCTTCACTCTGCTGTCACTCTGCTGTCCTCTGTTCTATCTATAGGTAAAGTGGAGTAATGTTTTTCCAACTACAGCAAGTGGTGAAGTGAAGCATATTTCTGTAATTAATAAGTGCACTCTGAGCGAAATACAAACTGCTGTTCAATCAATGGACTGGAGATTTTCCAAATACTCTGAGGTAGGTGTACTGGTTAATGTGCTGCCTTGAAAAAAATCACCATTTGATTACATTATAGCTTCTCTGGGTCCTGAATACACTTTCACTCTACAGTGGGAAGGAACAGAGGCTGCGTTCACACGTGTCAAGATTACTGATATCTTCGGAGACGGAGAAGTGCTGTTTCTTATCAGCCACTTTGTATCCTGACTGCGCTTGGAGAATGTCAGAGCTAGACTGCTGTATCTGACAGAGGATATGTTATGGGTAGCTACAAGAATGTTATTCATGATGCTGAAAGGTCATTTAAATACTGAGTGTGGAGAAAAAGGGGTTTCAACTTTTCCCTCAGCTCTTCAAATTATAATTACACTCTCCCCCTGTTTGTTTGACCCAAATGCATCCCAACAACCACAGAGCTGTCAAAGTGTTCTTGACTAATTTCCAGTTCTTTTTTGTGATGGATGCTATTACAAAAAAATGTTTGCCCCCCCCATAGGAGGGTCAGAGGACAAAAACAGAGCAGGATCACTCAAACTCAAAGTCTTGCGCAAAGACACTTTAAGTCACGCAGACTTTAACATTCCCAATTTCTTTCACCACATGCAGCAAAGGCCTTTCATGTATTTCCAAAATCACAACACAGAGAAGAAGCCAAGTTTGAAAGTGCTGAGCTGACATATTAATAAAAACGACACATTTCACATCAATAATCCTTGCTGAGATAATGATGAACAACTATGCAAATAAACTCATTAAAATTCAGGGCTGGAACAGGATGCTGTAATTCATTGTTAGATGTTTTAAACCTCAGACTCCAAACACTTGAGTCTTAATCTTCAAGGTCCACCTACGTATTAATTTCTTCAACCGCCCAAAGGTGACTAATGCTAAACAGAGAATAATATTGAGTATGAAAAGTTTCTTCTTGACCTTGGAAAGAGTAAAAACAAGTCTGAACTGAAGGTCTACTCTTCCCCCTGTTTTTCCAACATCTTTCAACTTCATAAAACTGAAAAAACTCCATCAGCTGAGAAAGACTCCGAGATATGATTTCAACTAACAGTTATTTCCATTATCAATTACTTTTCTGGTTATTTTCATGATAAATCAGTATCATCTTTTGATCTAAAAAGTCATAAAATAATAAAACTAATCCCAAAAATCCCCAGAGCCTAAGGTGATGTTCAAATAGCTTGTTTTGTCAAACCAACAGTCCAAAATCTTAAATTTACTGTAACAGAAGGGCAAGAAAACCACCACATATTCAAGTGGATGAAACAGTGAATGCTTTATTTTTAGGTTTTTTTCCCCCCGTAGATCAACAAAGTGATTAAGCTATTTCTGCTTTAGCTGAAATGCTTGTTAAATGACCTTGAGATAATACCTTTTATTTTTGTCAAAGAAAATCAGTTTTCAATTGCCTGGAACTTGTAACCTCCCATTTGTGCCAAAATATAATTGTAAATGCAAATTACTTCCACTGAACACAAAACACTCCTCAAAAACACCATTTAATACTCAATAACAAAAAGAAAACAGTTCTTTTAGCCAGCAAACCAGTTGTCAGTTTTAAGGAAAATGCTTCATCAGTATCACAACAGTGTAACTTGAATTACTCACAGTACAGTTACACAAATTTTAATTTACATATTTTCATCCCCTGCTTGAACTAAATAAAAAAAACAACATCCATTCAAAATGACTGATCAGCCTTTGCCAACTGACACATCAATACAATCTGCTGCTACCCATCCACCACTCTGCTTTCACGTCATAAAAGCAGGTTTCGAACTGCCAATAATCAGAGACCTCAGCGAATGTAGACTGCAGCTGGTTTCTCTTATGGCAAGTAGGAAATGGGCAATAAGTAATGAGGGAATTCAATATTTCACCATTGACCTGAACACACCAGAATCCTTCATAATCTGGGGATCACAACAGCAAAGCCAATATGCTAGCTGTTGTTGTGATGTATGCCATAGATTTTCTTCACAGTGGGCATACTCTGACTTTTTATGTCTTTGTGCTTCATAGTAACGACAGAATAACTCCTGTTTGATTTAATGCCTAATTCCATGCTGACAATCATTCATCAGGCACAAGCAGAGGACTTCACACAGCTGCCAAAGTAATCACACTGAGTATAAAAGGCAGAAAAGCTTCACTGCGGGTACTTCAAAGGACCTTTCAAAAATTAATTTCTGTCCATCTAAGACAGCAATTAGCTGTAAGTACAGTTAAGGGGAATAAAAGGTGACTTTTCCCTCATCCATTTAACAGAGCGTTTTGGAAACAACACTCTTGAGAAGAAAATCTTATCTAAAATGACATTCACATATCGTCCATGTCCCAGCAGTCTGCTGAGACCTTGAATCTTCAAAGAGTGACTTTATAGAAAATGTTATTTAAATTATATTACAGGTTTGTTTTAGTGTTGGGGTTAATGGTGAAACACCTCATCCACACAATATTTTATGATTTCGGAGATCTCAGTTCAGCTTTGTCAAAGTCAAATATTATTATCTGCTAAAAATAGAGATAGTTTGGCTTTGAGGCTCTGTGATGTCATGAGGAGGCAAACCTTTAAAACTGAAGAATGACCGACAGCTCCACCTTCAAGACTGTGTAAGATTAACCCTGGTCAGTTTCTGTGGTATCACTTTAATGCTCTGATCACTGAGGAAGCTAGAAGAAATATCTGCCTTAAAATTGAATTACTGCTTACTGTTACTGGTACCTTAGAAGATCTTTGACTTGTGTTAATGAACAATTTTCTACCGGACTAGCCACAGAATAAAGGCTATAATGAGCCAGCTATATTCACTGACTTTGTGAAATTTGTATTATAGGGTTTTGCAGGAGCTTTTACTCCGAAATCAATGCTGTTTCCATGTGGTACAGGTAGCTTTGAATCAAAGCACATGTTCACAGAAAATTACAATGTCAGTGACCAGTTTCATAACACTGCTACGATGAGAAGAGTTTCAGTCAGAGCCACTTAATAAACTCACAGGCAAGAGTCTTGGCTGTCTTGTCTCTAACTTTGTTACAACATTGTGTATAAAGTCGGTCACAAAGGTCACAGAAACAACAGCTCTCACAATTTGAATACAGTCCAGTGTTCTGCCAGAAATATTATATCTAGCCCAAAGTTCAATTCACTGCCTTGTAAACTATAATTTCTAGTGAAAACCAACATCAAAGCTTTGCTGAATCATAGCCACTATGTGTAATTCAATGTGTCAGCACTTATTTTGCAATAATGTAGCTCTACCAGTATATTGTTACAGGTATCAAGATAGTACAAGACTACAGAATATTCCACTTCTAGGTTTATTAAAAAAAAGGGGTCCAAGTGGCCTCTGGTCCCCCCAGTTTACCCCCCTCCTACATTCATTTGAATCCCCGCAAATGCCTCTGTATTTAAACAATTAAAAATACATTTAATTCCTGTCCACTCTAAAACCCTAACCCTAACCCATTTAATACATTTTAATCCAATCAATTATTTAAAAAAATGTGTTGTTAATTAATGTAATAGAGACCAAATTGCAATCCATGTAAGTAAAGGGAGAAAAAAGTGTTGAGGTTTCAAGCCAGCATAGTTAGGAAATTAACATGTTTTTTTCTGTTTGCATGTTTTTTCCAAGATGGAATTCATTTTTATTTAATAGGTTACCTTAATCATTTTCTTTCTTCACCATGTTAAATGTAAATGTGTGTGTATTATTCTTATTATCATTATCAGCTTCTTTGTGAGAGAGAACTAGCTCATTTGCTGCTGCAACTTTTCGTAATTTCGTAAATGGATGCTTGGCAACGTGCAGGCAACCAGCCAGTCAAAACAAGCGTTTGGAAAGTTCACATGAATTGGTTAATTGATGATATAGCATTGAACAATTACAAAAAAGAAAAACATAAAAAAAATATTAGGCAGAACTACACTTTGGAAACTTCATTTGGGAGGAAAAATGCAATTGACAACATGTCAGTAGACAGGAAAGAGTGGTCACTTTATACAGTAGAAAACAAAGGTACAAGCACACTCAAGGCAGCAGAATTTATTTTTTTCTTCTTTTTATTGGCCACTTGGGAGCAGCAGAAACAATCGTACATCCAGCAGATAGATGGCAACATTACTATTACTATTGGAGTGATGAATATAAGTCCAAACATTTGGCTCCACTAACCCTAATGTAAATATTCTCTCTTCATCTATTAAAGGTTCACCTGTTAATCACTAACTGTGTCTGCTTGCTGTTTGGTGTATTGCTGCTACCAATCGGCTGCCTGCTGCTGCAGCTAGAAACACAGTTGATGAGAGCGTTGACAGTGAAACAAAAAAGTACATTTGTAGGCTGTAAAATCAACACAATTTTAAAAGAAGCTAAAATGCTAAAAAGCTGATGGGAACCAGAGAGCTGGGTGATAATTACATATGGGTTTGTTACTATGAGATCCCTGTCACATTATACGTGGCCATTGGATCCATTGGTAATATAAAAATATTGATTAGTGCAACTTTAAAGACTGATAAATTTAGACTGCTGCTAGACAATTTGAATTACATTTCAATTTGTCAGTTTGTCTGAAGAGGTTACCATATCAACAAGCTGATTCTTTACAGCACATAAAAGAAATATAGAGGGTGGGACTCACTTTAGGAGTATTGATGCCAATCTAGTGTATCTAAAGTCGGCAGAGAGAGGGATACTCTTCCTGCTTGTCAGTCCAGATAAATCTGTGTTTTGTTCTGATGTAGATTGATGGGATCTATTGGATCATTTTAACACTAAGAATCACAACTAAGTAGCTTGATCCTTTTAGTCAATATGGATAGTTTTAGGGGATTGCTGAAACTATCAGACTAGAGTATTTAGGCAGCTCTACAGTCTGATGTCATCCCTGCTTGCCCTGACTATTCCCTGCTGTACAAAGTCAGCTAACTGGATTAGCAATGAGAGTCGAAAGCAGGCACTGGACTGCTCTTGTCAATAAAGACTTACTCCCTCTTCTCATTAATGCCTGGGTGTAAAGTTTGCATGGAGAATGCAGGCTTGCTTCCGACTCACTCCTACGGCCATTAATTATAGCAGCTATAAATTGCCTCTGAACGATTAATACTGCGGGGAGCTTGATTGTTGTGATAGCTGTCTTAAAGACATTTGGAAAAATGAAACAGAGGAAGACAGAATAACTGCTAAGAATGTGACAGCCCTGTAGTGCTGCATGGTTCTTTCTGCTGTCTTCTCCCTCAGGGAGATTGGCAGGAAGTCCATGAGAGGGATGGCTGACACCTGTGTGGTTTGGCTCCTCCACTATATATGCTGGTGGAAGTCAGTCATTCCCTCCCCTAGTATTTGATATGTTGTTTTGGGTTGGTTTAGACTTGTGATTGTTTCTTTTGCACACTGCAAAGCACTTACCACTGTGAAAAATAAACAACAGGACATGACTTAATTTCTCTTCAGTTAAATAAAGACCAGAAAGAAATTATTCTATTTGGCAACAAGGAGGAAAGCTCACCTTGATTTAAGGACTAGAAAGACACAAGTCCAAGTTAGAAAACTAGTGGATCTTAGCTTATCAGCTACAGTTGGACAACAACTAAGCCATCCTTTAATCATCTAAAACACAATGTAAGAAGCAAAGAGGGTTTTTTTTATCCATAAAAGAATTCAAAATCACTATTAGACAACTGCACCACAATCAGGATGCTGCTTATAGAACCTACCTTGTGTCCTAATAACTACCTTTATGTAATACTGGTTTAGAGGAAATGTAATTGCCATGTGGATTATGTTAAAAATCCCTGTTAACAAGGTGTTTTCCAATTAACAGTCTTGTACTGCACAGACCAGGTGGTTGAGGTGAATATTGAGTGTGTAACATGCTGGACTTTCACACCAGAGACCAGGGTTTGAATCTTGCATGTACTAGAGAAAGTGCAGAGAATGTAAACAAGTCTGTTCTTATGTTGCAGTTGGCTTTTTGAGAATTTAACCATGACACCTATCTTATTCTTTCCCCAACCTTAACCAAGTTGTTGGAGTTAACTAAACTGAATGATAAAACTTAAGGCTTTAGTTTTCTTTAGCAGCTATTGTAGCTGCTAAACAAAAGAACGTTCAGCCAACTTTTTCAGATTTATTCAGTATGCAAATTGTGCAATTTATTAGAATCTAGAGAGTAATACAGGTGCCTTTGTGGTTCTTTTCAAATGTATCTGCTGTTAGTAGCAAATTAGTTTAAATTCATAGTGATTTTTTGGCTGCAAGAGCCAGAATAAGAGCCAGAAGTGTCCTATTCTTTAACCTGTCTTTTAGTGAGTCATAGAATTGCTGCTGCTACTTTAGACATAATCTAATGGTTTCTAAAATAAACACAAGTATGCTTGGATACTTGCATTTAGCTACTACACTGCAAACAGAGGGAACCAACTTTATTCTGATAAATCTGCTTTTTTTACTGTAACTTTTTAACATAATTTTTTGGTTACATTTTTCTTGTCCTATATTAAATTTGTGGCAGCTTTAATGCAGCACTAAATGCACTGAAACTATAGCAACACTTTTATTCCTTTTTAATCAAATCCTCTTTTTTCATTTTATTGTCTAATTTAATAAATCTTCATCTTTTCAAATATTCTTTTAATGTATTTTATACATTGTGTAAAGTACTTTAAATTGCTTCTATGTTTGAAAAGTGCGATAGCGATAGTAATTTACTTTCTCATTCATACACTGCACACACTGCTAATGTTACACAATTTAGATTATCTTTCTGTTTAATAAACCCTCAAAAAAGTCGTGTGGTCTCCTCCTCTGAGCTGGGCTGTGACAGGGACACGGTATGTGAACAACACACTGAAACCAATTACCTTCTTTCTGTATATGTGACAGGCTACTTTACGCTAAGACAGAATAAATGAGCACACAAGTCGGCTTGGGAATCAATGGCAAAGTCTGTATTTTTACTGATTGTAAGAATCTTTCCCCATTAAATTGGCGTGGTGGAGAACTGTCATTGGGCTGCAGGCTTGAGTTAACTAATCAGGCAATCTTCAGCCTGTAATGGCTGTGTAGAAAGCATGAGGAATTCAATTAAATTGGCCAAGTAAACATTCACTCAGCTACAACCTGTGACATTAATTCATAGGAACACCCTGGTGAGCTTTACTTCCCTTATTCCCCTAGGATTAACTAAACCAGGCTCTCTGATGGTTAACCAAGCAGGACAGAAGAAAAGACATTGAGGTTTATACATATAAAAAACATTTCATACACTAAAGCATTTTTTAATCAATTGTTTTTGAGACATGCTGTAGAGGTGTAGCAAATTACACATCACAGATGCAATTGGCCATTGTTCTTGAGAAATAAGCAATAGTACCTGAGTCACCCTCTGCACTGTGGCTCAGTTATTAACTCCACTGTTTTACAGCTTTTCTGGCTCTCAACTCTCTAGTCAGTGTGTGCACAACCTGTCTATAAAGCTATGTAAACTGTAAACTGTGAAGTCCAACCTTTCATTTCAGTGGTGTAGTGGTGTTGACTCCCTGTCTGCAGGAAAAAATGGCAGTTGCTACATATGATTTTTTTTTCTTTTGGGATGAGGCTTACATATCAGGCCCCATTGTGTTGGGTGCATGTGTGCTCTCAGAGCATATCCTTTTTTTGTCTAGGCCCTTTAGCAGACAGTGAAGTGAGAAGCTTCCATTATCCTTTTCAGCTGCCTGCTTAACAAGCTCTCCTGTGTGCCTCAGAGATATCTGTTACGCATCTCCACTGTTCGTCCACCAAGCGCTCGCTACCAACACAATCCCCACAAACTGCCCCCCACCACGAGCTGCACAGTCTCCTAGACATCCCTAATTCTCCAATAGAGAGAGAGAGAACTTTCACATTCAAATAGCTGCATTGCTGGAGTATGTCTGTGAAACACATACTGATAGATCCTTGAGCTATGATGATAAATGCTTGCTGATACAGTAGATCTAAAGACATGTATTACAGTAGGATTTGTTCTCCCAAGGCTCCACCTCTGATATTTCTCCCAGTCAATTAAATGATATATTTGGTTATGGCAGCCAAATGAAATGTCAGTCAGCACATTCACAC
Organism: Scomber scombrus; assembly: GCF_963691925.1. Taxonomy (NCBI): domain Eukaryota; kingdom Metazoa; phylum Chordata; class Actinopteri; order Scombriformes; family Scombridae; genus Scomber; species Scomber scombrus. Next base: position 18,647,035 of record NC_084980.1, read on the forward strand.
AGTAAAAAGGGATCTCAAAGACTGTTTTGGTCCCCTGCTACAATTAATAGAGGCTGGCAGCAGGTGGCAATGTTTATTTAGCCAGGGATACAGAATGGTGGAAAAGTGCTTCTGTGTCTGAAACAGTGATAGTGAACACAAACGACACTACAGGTTCACTTTAACGACTAACTAATCAACATTATACCTTACTTGCATTCAAAAACATGTTATGACTGTGGTAGCTACCCTTTAGATTGCGCAGTGCTTGTGTTTGCCCCCTCCTCTGTGTTCCTAGTGCTCTCCTGTCTATCTCTCTGTTTGTCGTTGTGGGTGTGGCTTTCCCTCCTCACTCTCCCAGCTCCCAGCTTCACCTGCAGACCCACCTTCAATCAGCTCATCTTCTCCCTCAGTTAAACCTGCCATCCATTATCTCTTCTCCATTATATAAAACCCATCTCTTCAATCAGTCTTCACCAGATTGTTGTTTTTAACCTCAGTAGTACATATTTCCAGGCCAACTAAGTCAGTAAAATCCTTGTGTTCATCTTGATGTTGATTGCTAACCTGTATTTTTTGTGTTCCAGGATCATCATTCCTGCCTGCCATCCTGCCTATCTGCCAGCCACCTCCTAGCTTCCAAGCTTCCCCTGCTAGCTACGCTTCCCCTCACTCCCAGTTCACAGCCACGCACTTCCATTCCCCATCTCTTTACCTGCCACTGCTCGATCCCTTTTCCCATAATCACTGCGAGCCCAGAACTGTCCTGCAATAAACTGTTTACTTAACCAACATCATGCTGTCCTTGGGCTGTGTTTGTGTCCCTCCTGAGTTCATAACAGAACATGCAGATGAGTTGGGCCCTCCTCTCACCAGCTGAACATCTCCAGAGAATGGAGGCCAGGGAGTGCATTTACCGTGGTCAAGCCAGCCATTTCTTTGCCACCTGTTGCCAATGACCAAAAGACCAGGCTCGCCAGTAGTGGTGGGGGCTCTGGTGAGCTGAGCTAGCTCTTGTCTTGTCTCCCAACCCACTAAGCAACTGGAGGCCAGGTTATGCTGGAACCAACAGTCTCTGACACTGCTCACCTTCCTGGGGTACATCATTGGCAGGTGAGGACAGATCCTGTAAAAACCCAGGTGGTAGCAGAGTGGCTCCAGCAGTTACTTGGCTTTGCCACCTTCTACCACCAGTTCATCAGGGACCACAGCTGAATGTACATGTCACTCACTCAAAAAAAAAAGCTTACTTCACTTGATGCAATGAGCTCATTAGTCAACAGCACTGATGGCCCCACCACATTATCTATCACATTATCTAGCCACAGTAGTGTTAGCTAACACACCAGACCAAACACATGTTAAAGACTCTAGCATTAGCATTAATGTTCCTTACTATAAGCAAATTGATTATGCTTGTTTGTTTGGTGACAATGAGCTAACTACATTTACAGCTGTTCCCTTCTTTTAACAAAGTCGTGATTTGCATGTAGCTGTCCAAGGCTACGTTTAGGTGGGTGAGCCCTGCATGCTTTAAAGAAGAGGAGAGTCATCTTATTCACCTCTTCAACACTTGGGTTGCTTTCTTATATAACAGTTGGAGATTTTTTAATGAGGTAGCGGTACATTGCAGCAGCCAACTTCACTGCAGGTGCAGGATTGCATGGCCTCTGGCAGGTAATATAACAGCAGCGTAGTGTGCCCAACCGCACTGGAATAAAATGATGGTTTAATGTAGGCTAGTAGATATAAAATTATTTTTTGACATCATGGGGGAAATTTGCCCCTTGATCACGGTTTTTAAGGGCATCCTGAGATTTTTGGGGCATTTTTTTTTTTGTTGGGGGGGGGGTTATTAATTTACAGGCTTCAGTTAAATAAAGACCAGAAAGAAATTATTCTATTTGGCAACAAGGAGGAAAGCTCACCTTGATTTAAGGACTAGAAAGACACAAGTCCAAGTTAGAAAACTAGTGGATCTTAGCTTATCAGCTACAGTTGGACAACAACTAAGCCATCCTTTAATCATCTAAAACACAATGTAAGAAGCAAAGAGGGTTTTTTTTATCCATAAAATAATTCAAAATCACTATTAGACAACTGCACCACAATCAGGATGCTGCTTATAGAACCTACCTTGTGTCCTAATAACTACCTTTATGTAATACTGGTTTAGAGGAAATGTAATTGCCATGTGGATTATGTTAAAAATCCCTGTTAACAAGGTGTTTTCCAATTAACAGTCTTGTACTGCACAGACCAGGTGGTTGAGGTGAATATTGAGTGTGTAACATGCTGGACTTTCACACCAGAGACCAGGGTTTGAATCTTGCATGTACTAGAGAAAGTGCAGAGAATGTAAACAAGTCTGTTCTTATGTTGCAGTTGGCTTTTTGAGAATTTAACCATGACACCTATCTTATTCTTTCCCCAACCTTAACCAAGTTGTTGGAGTTAACTAAACTGAACGGCTGAACAGGCTTGGAGACAGAATGACACACACCTAACGCAGCAGTATTATATACTGTACCTCTGTATAACTTATGAATCAACTTAGACCTGGAAAACAAGAGACTAATGAAGTGATGAATATTGTGCTGTTCAAACCTAATAGGAATGTGTGAACACTGCAGCACACACACACACACACACACACACACACACACACACACACACACACACACACACACACACACACACACACACACACACACACACACAGAAACAATGCGTATTTCATCATAGAGTGACAACTACTGAGCCACAAATCATTCTGTTAGCGTAGATAAACAAGCTATTTATCTATCCTGGTCCAAATCTGCTCCTGTCAGCAGAGGCGAGCCTCCAGATTAGGACTCGATGGAGACTTGTGAAGTCTGTGTTCTGTGCAATTTGTTTGTTTTTTTCATTCTCGTGGATGTCACATTCAGTCGATTTCAAAATGACTCAAGCCACCAAATTCAAACAAAATATATTCATATGAGTGCACAGCTGAACATTAATAAATGATGGCTGTCATTCATTTTTTCTGAGGCGTCCAAGAAAGCTAATTTATATAATTCAAGGCCAATTACCTTCGTGTACCTCAATGTAAAATATATTTGTGCCTGGAAGAAAAAAACACAATAAGTGCCTAGTCAGACTAGTGGTTGCAGAAGGACGCTCAGACATTTCTTACACCTGAGAATTTTAATTTAATTTAAGTTCACTCGTTTGAGAGATTACAGTGGGTCTTGGTGCCTGTGAGAGGCACTGGTACAGGCAGTGGAAGAAGACTTGGCTTTCCACCTATTACTCTCAAGCCTCCACGACCAATAGCATACAGGATGGCAAACAAGTCTGGCCACCCATGATAAATGCTCTTAAGGTAAATCTGGGGGTGACAGAAAAGCTGTTACCCTGTGCTGCCATTTGTCCCTATGAACAAAGTCTATAATTTGGGTACTGTCATTTTCTCTGACACTGTGATCACATCTCCTGAACTGTGAAACAAGCAAAAGAGAGGAGCAGAGGGGATTTTGCGGTCTTGATGAGGTATGTTAGCTATTCACTTCAAATCTAGATCGATTTACTGGTGTAATCGGGGCAATTATGCACATAATTATTGGAGTCTATACAGTATATAGACTCCTTTGTACACCAAACAGATGCCTTATCAGTCAGAACTTATAGAAAGCCTGTTCGTTTTAGTGATCAATTGGTCTTTAGATCTTTTTGTCCTCTCACACTGATTATGCAGTTTGTGTGCAGTGGTGTGACAAGAGAAATGCAGGATTAGGTCTATTTCAATACGGACTGGTCCAATGATGGACACGTTCTGATTGATGGGAGGGGATGGCTTTGGTTTCAGGGCTGCAGCTTTTTAATTTGTGAAGGATCATTAGCTGGAGAAGGCTCCTGCTTGTAGCCCTGGGGGGTGGGGAATCAAATAGATGCAGCACACAAAGGTACCTCTTAATCCATCTAGTTGCTGTTGTAGCTCTCACAGCGGGTAAGAAAAGGATATTATTCATACATTACAATGCAACGTGAAACATCACTTTAGACTGTAAGCTGCACATGGTGGGTCTTGTCATAAAAACTAGCTTTATGTGTGAATTATGTGGCTTTTGAAATACATAGGAATACCGAGTGAGCTTGAGTCAAACACCATATATCCTGGACTTGTCATCCAATCCCCCTCCCACACATACAGCAATGTGTGTGGGCATGGAGTGTCAGGCTGGGGGTCTCACTTACTGCTGCAGTCACTATGTAAAGTAGATTCATATATGCAAACAGTGTACATAACTGATTCAGATTTGCCCACGGGGTAAAAACAGATGTTTGAAACTTATCTACATTCTACCAATAACATGACTACAGTACATTATTTGGCTACCTCATCATGTTTATTTCTATCTAAATGATCATTTCAGAATTAGAATTTACCCGAATTATAGCACTTTATGTTCACATGTGAAACCATAGGGGCTAATAATATTGTTAATTATGTTTTCTTTGATTTTGAGATCCACTGCTCTGCCTGCCTCAGCAATAAACCCACACTTAGGCCCAAATACTGTAATTTTCATAGAGTTCTCACACTCAAAGGTGCTGTTTTCTACGGTTAAGCAGGGGTTAAGTAAGCATTTTCCCTATGCCTCCTCTGTTTGAAATAACAAACGCTCTGCAGCAGTAGATGTGTTTTTTATCCTCAAACCCACTCATATGGTTTTGATGTCCCCCCCAAATCAATAGAAAGGAAACAATACAATTAAGTGCCTGAGGCAAAGCACTTATTCTATTGAACACATGTCTACATCGTGATTGCTCTAGGAGATTGATTATTATCATAGCATAGCCAACATTTTCCTGCTTTCTTTCTTTCTTTCTTTCTTTTTTTAAAGACAGATGGACACTGAAACAGAATAAATGAAAAGGCTGAAACTATTTCAAGGTGTTGTATATATATATACACACACACATATATATATATATATATATATATATATATTATATACATACACATGTATATATATACACACACATATATACAGTATATACATATATACACACACATACACATATATATACACACACACACACACACACACACATATATATATATATATATATATATATATATATATATATATATATATATATATATATATATATATATATATATATATACATAAACTTTGTACCTTTATAATTATTTTAAGATATACATCTCTTCACCTGTGTTCACTTATCACTTACATAAATGCTTTAGTAGAGTAATTTATTTTACTTTCATGTCAAACCCTAATTTTTCAGAGAAGGTGTTTGATTTCTAAAATCTAATTAAACCAAACTGATAAAACTGTAAAAATATAGCGATGAGGGATGTAATGGTTACATTACTGTGTGAGAATGAGAACAATGAGATGTTTCTAGCATTTAAAGGTGAGATTAAACGTATGCTGTTCTGTGTTATTCTGCTAATCAGGTGGATGTTCTCACCAAATGTGAGGAATATTTGTGCATTACTGAGCTCCTCTGTTGTTCCTCCCAAAGGAAAGGGTGATGAGGCAGTTACCTAATTATCATGAGGCATTTCTTGTTATTAATTGCAAGGGGAGGTATGCATCCATGTCATGTAGTTTTGCCATCCTGCCGTCAGTGTAAAGCCTCAGTTATAAAACCCAGCGCGCTATTTATAGAAACATGTCGATGGGCAGGTTGGTGATTTAAAGCAGCATAGTGCGCCGACCCATGGAGAAGATTTACTAGGGCTGTTTCTAAAGGATTTTTCTCTGCAGATGGGGAGGGAGGCAGAGTTTTGCTATATCAGTCAAATTAGATGTAAATTGAAAATATAATGGCGAGGAATAAATGTACTTAAGTGAAAAGATGTATGGATGACTGATTATCTTAAATGATGTTGAGCCCCTACAGCCACCTTTAACAGCATGAGAAAGTTACTGTACATATGACAAGAGATATTCAAGCTTTTAAGAGAAGGTGCCTAAGCGGTTGTAGCATGGAGACTGTTCTTTTCAAATGAGATAAACCTTATCCCCCTCGAGTATATTATATTGTTTTTCTCTGCACAAACCGTTCGAAGGTTATTAATGAAAGTAAAACACATGAAATGTTTGCTGCTCGTGGCACAGTCAACCTCAGAGGGTCTGCTTCATGATATATTAACTATGTTCACACTTTCAACACTGAAAAGTCGATAATTAAGCATTTAAAGTCTTTTCAGGAATTTTTACCTACTAATTTTCACTACAAGGAAAATTACATATTTATGAAGAGGAATGCTCCCCTTGCTGATAATACTTCCATTGCAAAGTGATTATGCAGAATTCATGATCCACTGAATTGACATCACAATTTTCACTGCGCTTTGTCTTTGGCATAAACTACCAGTTCTCGCCTTTTCATCTTCATAAGTTATCACATTTATGCTGTTATCTCTCATTTCTCAAGGCATCCATATAATGAGCATCTAATCTTATCATCATTAAGCTAATGATGACAAGACAGGAACCCCGAGCCACTCAATCCCCAATATATATGATACTTACCTAGCCTATATGTATACAGGCGCTTAGTTTTAACAATTTTACATTATATTATACTATATTAAATTTAGCTACATTATGTCAATATAAAGTCAAATAATATGGGTTTATCCTTAATCACTCAGAATAAAAGCCAACAGGTTCAGTGCAGATTCACAGATTAATAATTTTGCTAAAAATAAACAATGAATACAATTAAATACGTTGATATGTTAAATGTTAAGGGAAGCCACTTTGGGAACCACGAAACACTGGTTCCCAAACCTTGGAGTGCCATGTGGACAGTCCAGGGGCAGTGTTGTGCAAGTTCACACCTCACAAGAGCCAGCTTAAAATTCAGCTCGCACAGATTAAAATGACCTAGTTGACATTCATAGTTCACAATGTTGATCGAAGTTCACAGTCATAAAAATTGAACTAGTTCACATTCTTTTTTTTTTTCCTTTTTTTTTAAATGAGCTGCTCCAAGCTATCCTTTTACCTTACCCTTTGTTAGTGATTTCTTGTGATCATTATTCATATATATTTCCCAAGATTGGTCGGATGCTTCAACTCGATGTGTCATTTCAAATTCGTTGCCGATGTGGCTGACATTCAGACTTGTGTCTTCAGATATTCAGACATATTTTCTTTTGGAATCTGTATTGGTTTGCACATAAAACTCCTTCAAATATTCATATGAACTGGCTTCAGCGGTACTGGTAGCTGTGTCTGAGTTGCCAGTTGCACTTGCCATGCTGGCATGTCAGGTGTCATAAATCCTTGGGTGCTGTAAAACACAGTGAGAGAGCATCGTTAACTCCTGAGTTAACGACACTGTTCAGTGAACCTCATAACTCCCACTTCCCATGCCTTTTCATATGGTTGGTGGATGGTGGTTCCACTTTGATTTGTGAAATGCCATGACACTGATCTTTCACTTTTACCAAACTTAAAATGGAGGGAGCACTGACTTGTTTGACATGTCAAAAAATACCAGCAGAGTGTAACTGACACATAAAAACCATGGATGAGTTTGGAAATTAAAGCTGGTACCCTTCATGTTCTTATATTAATAGCAATGAAAGAGCAACTTAACATGCCATTTGAGCTTGAACATGCCTCCTCTCGATCTGCCTTCAAATTACAGCGTGTTACATATGTAACTCTCTCTTCTATGAATCCTTAATGATTGACACAGATGGAGTGTAATATTTTGATTAAATTATTACAAAGAAGACTTGGGGCCAGACTGTGCATTGTGACTTTCACTGAGTTTCTGACAGACAGACATTCTCGTGCCCTACCAATGGGAGCACTGTCATCCAGGAAGAGACCATTCCCATCAGGATAGAAATGTTTCATCATACGATGAAGGTGATCACTCAGAACAACTTTGTATTGATTTGCAGAGACCCTTCCCTCTGAAGGGACAAGTGGACCCAAACCATTTCAGCAAAATGCCCCCCACAGCATAATTCCATAAAGCCAGCAAATCTGGTGAAGGATGACTCATCTGACCATATCACTTTTTTCCACTTCTCTGTAGAGATGACTGTGGTGTCTATGGTTTTTGCACCACTTAAATTTAAAATGTGCAATCATCTTTGTAATGAGGGATTTATGCACTGCCACCCTACTCTAATATCCCTCTCTATGTAATTGTCTCTTCTTGCTGACACAGTCTGATCACGTCCTGTACTGACATTCTCAGTCACCTGAGGGAGAGTTGCTCTTCTGTTTTTCCTCACATATCACACTAATACACGAACATCACGATCATCAAATGTGTGGTGTTGACCACAATTTCAGACACTATTTAATGTCTGTCCCATAGATTTACATATAGATGTCACTTTAGTCATTGTTCCTATTGAATCAGCAGCCAGTTGAGCAGCCTCTGTAACTGAAGCTCCTGCCATCCGTGGCCCAACAATCAACCCTTTTCAAAGTCATCTTTTCCTCTTGCCATCTTGATAAAAAATCAGAATCAACAGGGCCTGCTTAGCATTTTTATATACAGCATAGAGCATGATTGGATTCATTGTACCATACAGTGCACCTGTGTGGAAGCACCTGCATTTGTTATGTTTCTCCACTCATTTCTTCCGATTTTTCCTATAATTTGTCACAGACGGGTGACCGTTAACACCGACAGGTGATTCTGAACCAATGTGTTATACAGTCCTCACCACCACCCTCATGAGAATATCTTTTTGCTTATATATTGAGTCCAATAGGTTGGGTGCAAAATACTGCAGGTTATTCATATTATCTCCTGTTCCTTTGTTGAGCCATTTACCTCTATTTGGTACTTTGCTCATTTACTTTTTTTTTTTCCCTACATCGTCAGTTAAAAGCTTTAATATGTCAGGAGAATGATTGAATTATTGATTTTTTCATACAATAACTATGCCGTTAGAAGGATACCCCCCTGTTTGAATACAGTAGTTAAGCCCAGATATCCAGCTGGCAGTGTTTGGTGCAGTACTGTGTACCTGGGTAATGCTTGCCTCTCTGAAAGGCTTCATCAGAGAACTCTGCCTCACTCTGGCACCTGATGCAGGGGCATTTGGCTGCTTTCTCTCCTCTTCTATGATCATTATATCTCTCCATGCTCTTTCACGGGAATGATGTTTATGTGTTTACGATATTACCACCATATCATGGAGATGTTTGAAATGAGTCACATTGTGTGTCACACAACTGTTTTGTAAAGTGTCTCCAGTTGATAACTCACTTCCTCTCTGCCATTTGTCTGCTTTAACTCAGCCTTACCGTATCGGTTTGTGTGTTTCTCAGAAGGAAGAACAGCCAATTCGAGCAAAAGCTAACAATAAAGTTTAAGAAACACCCATGGACACTGATTTTATTCATACTGTACCATGGAAAGTTCAGACTCAAATCCACCTGATACGGGAGATTACATTTTATGTAAATCAAAAATGAATCAGTTGATAATCTGTAATAAATCGTCTGTAGAAAGCTATAGTTTCCAATTGTAAGTTTGTCTTATTTCTGCAGGAAGAAAATGTAAAATGGAGGTATTATTGGGGTTGCAAAAAATATTTTTTCTTTTTTTTCCTTTTTTGCCATCAGCAAGACCATCCTTGAGCTTTCACTTAATAATGAGTCCCAGGGCAGCTTCCATATCTGAGTATGACTGCAATGATTTGGCCTTTGCATAGTTAATAATCTCATACAAATTGAATACATATGTATACATATTGAGGAAAACACTATGGAGGACATAGCTGTTATTTAAATCTCATTACAGTCATTATTTCAGCACCACCAGAGAAATTGTTTTTTGAGCCTTTTCTAATTATGAGGCTGGTCTCGTCTTGTCTTGCAGACTCTCTCAGCATTCATGATTGAAGGTTCAGCAAAGAATGGAAGCACATTTTCTGATACAACCTAATATGGTGCATCCATTTGTTCTCTTGTATTGAGGGAGTGCAGTGGTTTAATCAGGTCTGGTGTAATTAAATGTTGAAATTCAACATTTAGAGCCATTCTAATAAAAAAAGGGAAGAAACGTATTTCATTTGTTACTCGTTTGGCTACAATAGAACGAGGAGTGGTTTGAGGTATGTCTACAGAAAAGCAAAGGTCCTGCGTCAATGGAGCAGAAATCTTAAGCCGGGAACTTCTTCCAGTTTCAATCTTTGCTGCAGACATACATTTCTGGAAATTTCCACTGTGCCAAACTCTCTGATTTAAATGCAAAGCTCGAAACAAATGATTTGATGTGCACTGACAACTTAATACTAATGCCTGTGCATTTTTCACCATGCACATCTGAAAGAAGCTATCAGATGTCACCACAGTATTGGCATGTCCATACCTGAAGTCTGCTAATAATACAGTGTGCTTCTTGGTCTGTGGAACTGGAAAGTTGCATTGTATTAAAATAGTGTCATCAAACTTGTGTTTTGGCTTTTCTTTGCAGAGATCCCTTTATTCCACTGATCAGAGAATTTACAAGGTAATGAATAACTAGACACATTCTTAAAAACACATTCTCATAACCAAGATTAAGCTGAGCTAAATGTTGGTACCAACAGCTAGTGCTAAAATAATAATAGTCCATTCATTGAATAGGTGACCAACTGATAATTAGCTGATTTTTGATAATCTTTGCAGTTATTTATCAAGTAAAAATGTCAAAATCCTGGACAGTTTCAGCTTCTCAAATGTAGAGGTATGTTGCTCTTCTCTGTTTTATATAATTGGAAATAGAATATCTTGGGCTTTTGGACTACATGCAATAGAAAAATATTGGCTAGGGAAGCTTAATGTACATTATATTTTTTTCAACATTTCATAGAAAAATCTATTACTTAAACAATAAAAGAAGAAATGAAGACATTTTTAGTTCCAGTCATTGGTAAAACAACAGCTATATAGGCCAGGGCTCATAATCCTAGATAGATTGGCTGCATATATATGATAAATGTACTATTGTGTTGGATTTTTGTGTTTGTAGGCAAAATTATACAATAACCAAACAAAGAATACTTTGAATAATCACACTCAAAACAGTATGCCAAGCCACAAGCCATTTATGGCGCACCACCACAGGCCATACCAACCCTGCACAATTGCTCCAACCGCACATCCGCAACCCAGTTGACCCATTCAAAGCTTTAAATAACTATTTTATTTGCAGGCTTTGAACTCTGTTGTAGTCCAATACTTACTGAATGATATTTGAGCTGTGAAAATATAACATGGTGCAGACATGAATGCAACATTTTGCATACAGTAGAATTCACTATTTGATGAAAGACTGATACCCACTATAAGAAATCTTTTACAGTCTAATGTAATTTTAATGATGAAATTCTTGAATGGAAAATGATATTACAATTAATGAATAACTTAAAATAACTTAAATGTACATTAACCTCTTAAAATAAATTAATATTATCATCTACAGAATGACAGAACAAACAAGAGAATAAAATCATGCCAATGCATACATATAAATCATGCCAAAATAAAACCAACAGACACAATGCCGCTCACCTCCTTCTTCAGTTGGGAGTGGGGCTGATTGGTGGGGGGATGGGGAGACAGTGCTGCTGAGCCTGAAGCTGCATCTGTCAGGCCTGGCATCAGGCAGAGACAGGGACAACTGATCTATGGTATGAAAAGCTTGCTAAAGTTTTCCTGCACTGATTAAATGTCAGCTAATAGCAGGCTAAATGTAAACACTCACAATTTTCTGTGATGATATTAAGTAACCAATTAGAGGAGCAAAAGTAGCTTCTTTCACTATGCACCAAGCTAAGAAGTTAATTTCCACCACTTACTACACCGTCCTTTCTATGTGAAAAGTTGGGTGACTGTTGCCTTTTTCTCTCTCATCTTTTTTTTCTTTTTTTGTTTTATTTATTACATGAGAACATAACATGTTGGACTGTTTCCAAATCTCCACACTGACAGTAGTAGTGTCTAGGGCAAGTAGCTGGCTAGACCACAATGTCCCAGTCTCAGCCTAATAAGTACAACATCATTCCTTCTTCAAGATATTATCATCCACCTCTTACTTTTAACAGATGACTGCAGTGTGGAGGGAAATACTCCACTCTTTTTGCCACTGAAGCCCTATTTTTTCCTTATATATGCTAAAGAATTAACATTTTCCCAAATGAACCTTCAGATCAATAGTTTCCTTAGCAGAGAGATTCCTTAGCCAATTCGTCAGAGATTGCATTTCCCTCAACCCCTGAGTGCCCAGGTATCCACAAAAAGCCTACATGGCAGCCAATATAATCCTAAACAAGCAGCACAAAATCTCCAGAAGCAGGTCAAGGCAGGCCGTTGATTCCCCAATTTTCAAAACCGACAAGGCAGCCACAGAATCTGAGCAGATGATAGTTTTAGGGGGTTTGAACAGCTCTATCCATCACATAACCATTAAATTGCCAGTAGCTCAGTAGAAAAAACACACATATTATCAGATATGCAGATGCTCAGCTGGATCACAAGATTGAGCCACATACATTGCAAACCCAGTTTTCCTAGAGTCTGGGTCCTTCGATCCATCAGTAAAAATGTGCATATACTCTTTCTTATATTGATCTGTAAACATGACTACATGGAAAAATTCTATTCTGACCAAGCAAAGATAGATGCACTGCAAGTTCAGGGAGAAACAAGAAAGGAACAGGAGTCCAGACAGATCCAATCACACGGTCTCAAGTTGAATGTTTACTGCAAGCTGTTTTATGAGGTGGCTTCCTTCTCCTAACCTATAAACTCCTAAACATCCCCAAAAAGACATTTAGCCGCAGAGCTGTATTTGAGGCCACTTAACTTAACCCAATAGCGGAGCACCAGTTTGTTTCTCCTGGTTCTTAAAGGTGATTCCCCCTGTTTCAACAAGTAACGCCACAATAGGCTACAGCAAATTCTTAAGGCCTTAGTCTGGACCCGATCCAGTTTGCTAAGAATAGAAATAGAGAACAGCCTTAGAGTGGATCTTATCATGGCTTGAGAAATCATAAGCAAGGTGTCTCTCTCAGTCCCTGCATTCTCACTCGAAATTCACTGTTAGAAAGTACCATTAATGCCTGTTTTGGGGGCAGGATCGAACCATCTTGTGTAAACAGAGAGAATGGAAGGGGCACAACAGAGGCTCTGTGGATGTTTGTTTTTTTTGCCAAAAACAAGAAAAGGAAAATGTTATTACTACATTGTAAATAAAGTATTCTATTAATGATGACAGGATAATAACTTAATATTGAAAATTACCTACTGTTATATTGTAATAACTTTTAAGGGCCCCTTTCAGTCACAGGCCTGTGGAATCATCCTAACTCCCTCCCTCCCATACGGCACCCCTGAGCTATTAGCTTATTGCAAATATCTCGGCAAGTAGTGTATGTTAGAGGAAGAGCAGTATTAATATGCAAAATATATATTTACATTCAGAAAAAAAGTGTTTATCCACCAGGGAACATCAACAAGTTCATGTTCCAACTACATTATTTTCAAGTACCTCTTGGTCACAATTCTTTGATAACCTAATGTAAAGAATTCTTATCATAATTGTTTAATTAAGGTGTTTTATGGTATAGACGTGTGTTATTTACTGATGTCAAAATATCCCCAGTTCCAATCAAATGGCTGACTTTGGTTGCATGTCATTGACCTTTATCCCTCCTTTACCATTTCCTCTCTGCATCCCTGACGTATGTAATAAATGGAAAAATCCCAAAATGATACTAATATTTACATAGACTGTAATATTATTATTTTAATTTATTTATATTCTTTTTTCCCTCAAATATCAATATCTGTATCTGCATTAAAAATCCAGCGTCAGTCGGGCACTATTTAGCATACAAAGGCTGATACCCAGCACAGCAATTATATTGTACAAACTATGTCAAATCAATACTGAGGAAAGTAACAGTGAAGCAACAATTCATGTTCCACTGATTTGTGAAGGGTCATAAGTTGTAGGGCTTATCAGTAGAAGTGTCTTGGCAAGATAAGTAAGTAAACCAGGGGTGAAACAATTCACAATCACTGAAGAAAGCGAACTCATAATGGAGCTTTGTTTTACCCACAGAAGGTAATCAGCCCAAAGTACAGTATGTGATACACAACAACAAAGTAGAGTGATGATTTATAGGTGGTTAACATGAGAGAGATCACTTGTCAACCATAACACTGTGTGACTAGCCGGCTTTTTAAAGAGGAAGTCCCAATAGAGCGGACTCACAGTCAATCTACTTATTTTCTGGGCTGATGAGTGCTGTGTATAAGGTAGTCTCTAAAGCTGTTGATCAGGTGTTTGATTTAAATTATACTGATGGAAAAAAATATCAGTGCGGAGGAGGGTGACTCAATGCACCTTTCAGGGTAATGAAGCTGATGCACAAATATAGTTCTCAACGAGCAAATGAAGACGTTCATGAACATTCTGTGGATTCTCCACACTTTTTTTTTTATAGAAGCAAACAACATATCCTTCTCACTCTGCGGTTCGACATCCCTGCTTGAAGCTCCATCTTCATTGCTGCACTGCAGTTTGTTCGTAATATGTATGTAATTCTGTTTTGCATAATGAAACACTCAAGATAGTTTAAATTAATTAAAAACTAACTGTACATTACAAAGTAAATATTTAATGGATTTACAGTAAATAGCTGCAAACAATGCACTGTAAAGTATACAATAAAGTTGCTCTACACCAAAGACCTTTGCTTCTTAAAAGAGGCTGACTCAACAGTATGATTTTGATTGTTCTTCTTTTTTTCACAATTTCAGATCTTTCCCTAATTAAAACTGTATCTGAAATCCCAGCTCAAAGAGCACAATTGAATCTCTGAAAGAAAGCAAGTTGCAAACATTACACAGCAAAAATTAGTAATGTGAAACAGTTATCCCAGACATTCAAATCTTATATTTTAACTTTCATATCCAAGTTTGACTTTTCAAACCCTAGTTTTCACTAAAATGTAACCTTTCAAAATTACTGGGCTGTAATACTATTTTCTATACCCTTAGGACAGAGCTGTTTTTATTAGTTACAGTAAAATTCCCTGCTGAATGCCAAGGCAAGCAACAAGAACATTTTGCATTGTCACACCAATGTGCAGCTCCTTACAGAATATGTAAAAAGGCAGAAAGGTGGCCTAACAGTACCTGAGATAATTTTCTTGTGTTCTGGGTACATTTTCTGGTTAGAACTGATAGTCTTGCCATGGTATAAAGCTCATTTGCATGCAAATTCAAGCAAATATTGGCCAAGTCTTCAAAGTCGGGCTCATGTAACACCAAAGGAGCAGTTCCACATTGCACAAAAGATTAGTGTCTTGTTTTTCCAGGATGTTCATGGTCACAATAGAGACTGAACTGTCACAGTGAGGTTATATGGAGCCAAAGATTTTTCAAGCAGTAAGTGATAGCTGAGCAGCATCATTCGTTCCAAAAACACCTTTCCCTGGACTTCAGGTTGGAACAGTCCATTATTATTAAAAAGTAGCAAATACTTTATAACTACAAGTGCAGTAATACAGTACTCAAGTACTCAAGACACAGAGTGACTGTTTCTAATTCATTTGAGTGGAGGTATCTACTATAGACAGATGTCAGTAAGGCAAGAAATGAGCCATCCCTATGGTAGTGTCTTGACAGCAGTGTACAGCAGGTACTTCCATTCTTGCTGCACATTACCAGCTTGCTTGTAGTGGCTCCATGGAGACTGTGCAGCTGGTATGCACTTACCTACACATAACAACAAAGCTGGTCTGATGTTCATTGTTGTCAAACAACAATAATCACACGCCTAGGGCTGGGTTCATATAGTATTTTATCTAAACTAAATCCAGTATCAAATCAATGTTGAAAACTCAAATATTTGTACTTAAAAATAACTCAAACTCAAAGATTTCTAGTCAAATTGTCTTAGTTTAGAAGACAGAAATTGCAGTTTTTATCCATAGCTACAACCTGTAAATTTGAAAAACACTATTAGGTATTGATGCAACATGCATCTGAACATTGTAATAGCAGATGTAACCTACCTACGTTAAAACCTTAATTTTCACGGTGGGGTCCCTATGCAGGTACAGGTTAAAGTATTCATATGCTATGAGTTTAGCTGGGACATTCTTCTGACGTAACTTTCTAGAGATACTAGTCTGTGGGTCTTATTGAACTACAACTTATCATAGGGTTGTGTTACAGTATAATCATTGTTTCCCTCCAAAAAAAAAATCTTTGACAGACCACTGACTTGTAGAGAGAACAAGAACCAAAGGTTTAATTTTAGCACTTAACGAATTAAACATTTATAAACTAAAGCTCATATAATCTGTTGCCAGTGATATTCGTCATTTTAACTAGTGAAAGCAAAAGACAGTGCCTCCTAAAAATGAAAAGCCTGTTACCTAAATGTTTTGTATATTGTTCTTGGCTAATAAAAGTAAAAAGGGGAGATAAAAACAGTCAATAAGAGATTAGTAAGAGACTAGTTAACGTAAATGTGGTTATTTTGCAAACTGGGAACTGGATCCAAAATGGAAACTACTGTGCAGGAACCCAACTCTAAACTTACATCAACAAATCAGGTGCAGAAATAACAATGGCTGCAAGCAGGATGGACATCTTCATTTTGGATTTTTGCACACTCTTTCTTTAACTTTCTTAAACCTGCATCTACATTCTAGCAGGGTGTTATGAACAAGACTAACCTGAAATGTAAAAACTGCTCAATAAATCCTGCTGTTTCCCTACAGCAAAGCCTCCAAAACAACCCTCCTCAAGTCATAATGAGGAGGAAAAATGTGAGTGGGAAACAACTGCGAAGCCACTGTTTGAGCAGAGAACACAGGCCAGCTGCTCACTGGATCAGCTTCAGCGGGGGTATCTCACTCCATCACCATCGCATGAGTGAACACATAGCATAGATGGAGAGAGGCTGCATCAATCAAACACCACCCCACAGGGAACTCAAGCTTTCAGGCCCTTGGGGAAAACTTTGGAGATAATGTCAAAATGCAACAAAATATCAACAAATGAACCCAGGGTTACAGCACTTTTTGAGTGTAGAAGAGAAAAAAAGACTCGACGCTGATACCAACAGGCCCCCTCCCATCCTTAATCCATGCCTAAACAACTACGTTACACTCATTGGAAAAAAACAAATATCCAATGAGTGTTGGAATCAAAAGGTAGAGAGAAGAGAAGAAGCGGTTGGTTTATTTCCAACAGGCTTCAGTGCACTGAACCGAGATACTTTCTGTTGATCTATCCCAGCAACAAATGGCAGATGAAAACATTTTGATAAACAGATGCAGCAGCTTGTTCTTTCAGCACAAGGGATACCAAAGTGGGGTCAGTAGATGTAATAGGATGTGGAAATCTTAACACTTGTTTGTCAAATGAAGCTGAAAGCACACTACACGTAACATAGATGTACCTGTGGCTTCTTTCCTGTATCTCTGTTGCCAACGCAATGGTGTGGACATTCAATGATATGGCACAAATCTGGGTCACAGAATATGATTATGTAGGCTACTTGGGTCTGGTAGTTAAGGATACTTGATAAACTGAGCACTACTCTTGTAGAATGAAAGAAAAAAAATGTGATTGTTTTTCATCATACTGTGCTAAAATGCAGCTTGATGAGGAAGCAGCTCACTGCAGTAACTGTATGTGCACTGATTTGTGGGGGAAAAATGAGACAATATAGAAGAGCATAGGGCTTCATGCCAAATGTGGAGGATAGGGTGGTTAAGGAGACGTGAGCTGCATGTGTTGTTTGTTCTGCAGAGAGCTGGAGATAAATTATAAAGCTAAAATAATGAAGTCCAATCAAACCAGTAGGCTACACTATGCCTTATCTGACGTTTGTACTGCTGAAGAGCAAGTCTTCACTCCCAGTTGATGCCCACAATTCTCCCTCATTAAGTGTTGTTTTATGGTGCATTAACATTGCAGCTGTTTTGTGCTGGAAAAATCAAAGGGTTAGTTTGAAATTGTCAAAGGCTCTGATCACACCTGGCATTAACATGTGTCTTTGGTGATCCACTCACAAGTGGACAGCTCTAAGTACATGTGTCTCAAATGACCACTTGTGATCAGATCTCACTTACCTGCTCTATATGTGTTTAAACACGTACATCATTTCCATTTGCAAAGACCAAATGCATTGTTGCTTTTTAACTGGCAGGATGCAGTAATAGTTTACAAAGACCTTGGTGTGCAGGCAAAATCAAAACTCTTTGGCTGAAATGGCAATCGGATAGCGTGTTTCATGCATACTACATTCACAAGAATCAACATTTCCTGTTGTTGTAGCTTCGTCTTTCAATGTGACCCAGGACAAACTCACATACACACTGTTTGTCAGCCCATCTCTGATTGGGTCTAAATGCATCTTAGGTGCATTTGTACCTGTACTTAGAGCTGTTCACTGATTGGATCACCCAAGACGCATTTTAAAGCCGAGTGCAAACAGGGCGGAAACATCTGAGGGGATTCTAACAGTAGATCAAACTGTGGCTCTGCTCTGCTCAAACCTGAAGAACAGTTTCAATGTGATTTTAGGTTTTATTTAGTCAGGGTTTTTTTTTTTTTATGCCTGCCTTTCTTAGCAAAGTTTAACTGATATTTGAATTCACCTCACTTTCCTGTAAGGAAATATAAATGTATGGCTACTACAGCTATTGTGCATATTTTTCCATTTAAAAAATACGGACAACATTTTTATAGGACTACAACTAATAATTGTTTTCACTATTAATTAATTTCGATTGGTTCTTTGGTCCATAAACTTTGAGAAAATGGTGAAAATTGTCAATTACTGTTTCCCAAAGCCCGAGGTGATGTCCACAAATGTCTTGAAGAGTAAAGACAGCAGAAAATATTCATGTTCATGTTCCCCCTAAAAATGATCTCAAATCATTTAATCAATAATCAAAATAGTTGACGATTAATTTAATAGTTGGCAACTAATTGCTCATATTGCTGCAGTTCTGATTTTTTAGACATATCCGGGTAATTAGCATCTAAGCCTCAAGGTTCTGACTTAACATTATTGGTGACAGCATCTGAGAGCTGCTATTGCAGTCCAAATATGTTTTAGAAATGTACAATTAGCAATTTGAGATGTCTGTCCCCTTACAAAATTCAACACTTTTCATTCTTGTTATTTTAATTCCTGCAAAGACATCAAGAGCTCCTGTAAACTTAGTGTTGGTATAGTCCTGCATTACAGTTAATTATATTAACCACCATTAGAGTCAGGACACAAGTATGGAGTCACAGAGTAACTTAGTGAGTACTCAAATCGCATATTGGCATAAGCAACAGGCAACAACGTCAGTCACCCAGCTGGTTAACTGCCTGTTAGGCTGTTGAAATTAAAGAAAAACAAACTGATGAACAAACTGTCTGCCCACACAGATGTGGCACCATTCAAATTACAGTATCAACATCATCAGTATGTACCAAAAAAACTTAACCTGATGCACCAGATGGTTTATTACACAGAACCATCTGAGAGGTCTACCTTGTTAACTGTTTGGAAAAGGGCAGGCACTTTCAAAAAATACTAAGCAAAATGACACATCTGTCTATCATCATCTACCACCATCTTACCTTGTTGGCAACTGGATTCAAAAGACCTCGAGATCAAGCCAGAAATCTCATAGGATGCTGATTGGTCCAAACCACAAGCGCACAAGAAGTCTGACAGGATGGATTCTCACATGATGTTGTGAATCCAGCTACCTCGCAAGGCAACAACAAACTCTCAACCCTGAGAACACTAGTGAGCAGTGTTACTACAGAAAAAATAAATGTGTGATATTACAGTTTTAGCCATATAAGAACAGATATCAAGTAAAGAAGGCTGATTGTGACAATATATTTAAATATACTTCCAATTTTACAAAACGGGCTCACTGGGACCCACCTTCTGTAAATGCATAGGACAAGCAGCAAAATGATAAATGGGGGACAATCAGACTAAGATGCCAGATGCTTCCTATTAAGTAAACAGGTATTCAGATGGGACCAATTACTGCATGAGTACCATTTACTAAATTGACATATATTGTGTTTTTGTCAGTTATATATCTTAATAAACTATATAAAAGCTTTAAATATAGTATGCCATTCACACAGACTGTGGGAATATGTAGGAGTATGATGTCTCTGAGCACAGAGATTTTGTCAAAGCCAGTTGGATAGTAGCTTTAATTCACCAACATAATCTGTTATTATGCTACTGTTCTAGACAAAAATCCTCATCCTTCTCACAAGATGCAGACAAAATGCAGACAAAAGTTTGTTCTATTAAACTGGGCTCGAATGCAACCAACTTCAAATATAAAGTAGTTACAGTATGGCATACGCCCTTTAACGTCTGTCATTCAAGCACATGCACACACACGTGCACATACACATGAACCTTAACACAGCCTCATAAAATAATTAAAGGTGATAAAGACAGAACAGGCCTGAATATTAAATGACTTGCTAAAACCAGCAAAAGGAAAGGTTCAAAATACTCTCTGATGCAGACTTAAAAGACAGGTTTGATTTTAAATATAAAGGCCTGGGACGTGACATGTTTCATTGTGTGTGTGTAAGTGTGTGTAAGTGTGTGTTCTTGTGTGCGTGATATGATTTATATGCTGTGTGCATATGTGTGTGGGAGGCTGCGTGTGTATTTGTGCGTGTCTCTGTGTGTACAAACGAGTGGGTGGATAAGTGCATGCATGGGAATGTGTTTTGTGAGTGTCAGTGTGAGTCTGTGTGTATACACAAACATTTATTTGCTCTTCCAGGTCTTGTCTTGAACGTACACCGGCTGAATTTGACCTTTGAGCATCGTCCAAAGCTCCTAACGGGCAAAAAATCATGAAAACTGTGACAGAGATCAACTCTCTCATCCCCCTTTACCCCCCCCCCCCCCCCCCCCCCCCCACTTGGCCCTTTTCTCTCCAGCCTAAAACAGAATTAGTTGACCTCTTGCACTATGAAAATTCTCTGCTGAAAACTTTACCCTATCATCAAAAGCATAATGAAGTAAGTGATAATTAATTAATGCTGCCCTTTCTGTGTTAATAATATAGGCCTCTGCCAAATAGATAATACTCATATCTGTGTGAATAGGCCACGCTTCAGTGCTTGTGATTGTGTCCGTAAAACAGTCGGTGCCTGTCTGGCAGAGAGCGTGACGGATGTAAATAAAGCACAAGCAGGGTTTTGCAGCCCCCCTACACTCTTGCGCCGCCGCACCCACATACACACACAGCAAAATGACATTAAACCAACAGGTCCCAACTGTGTTTTGGATGGTGATTAATAAATACAATTTTTGATGCTCTGTTTGTGAGTATAGATGGATGAACATTTGTGAACTTTTTGTCACTTTGTCCTTATATCAAGGCAAAGAGGGGTCTGTTTTGATTTATTGAGCAATTTCTTGCTGGTTGATTGTTGGAATTGTTAAAGGATGTGCTTCAATCGGTGCAGAGAGGTGTATGATTTTGTCTGTTTGTGTGTGATGCTTGGCTCCAGGCTGGTTCCATATCTCTGAATCATTGCCTAAATCTCACATCTTTTTAGCAATTCAAATAGGTTTGGTGTTGTGGCCGCTAATGGCTCTTTCCCCAACTGGAAAACAACCAATGTAGTCACAGCTTTGTAGGTGGATTTCCAGCCTAATACATCCTTATTGCTTGGCCATGATGCTTGTTGTTGATGCCTCTCATCTTTTGCATGAATGTACTGTACATGCATGTACTACCATGGTCCTATTCTTGTTAAGCAGCTGTTAAACACTTTCTGTTTTTGCACTTGATCTTGTTGTCCAACTACAAACAACGAATAAAAGGAGCTCTTCTCCTTGATGTCTGAGGTCACCATCTTGTTTTGTAGTCTATATGTGCGGAATTTGTCCGTGTGCTTAGACCTCCGACTGCAGTATGTAAATTTGCGCATACGCATCTGTCCAAATTCAAGTCTGTAGATTTCTGTGCCCATATTTAAGTATGAATAAACCCTCAGAATAGGAATGTCACCCTCCTGTGCCAGAATCAGAAAAATAGCAACAAAAAATTTACCATAAAAAAATGCAAAAGGCTGTTGTGATGCAGCTATGAAGGCTGTTATGAGTTGACTTCCAGAAATAACAACTCTTAAACTGGCATATGTATTCAATCAGCATGTCAGCTGCACCTGCATCACAAGACATCGTTACCATGGATCTATTGGTCTCTAATTGTCCATCGGTTACTAACTGGTAAGCGGAAAATAACCCAAATGGAAAACAGCGCACATGAACGTTCGACTGAATAATGAAATGAAAACAAAATGGCAATTCACTCTGACAATCAGGCCAGCTTCTTTCACAAAGGCTTTGTGATTGTTAGAACTGTTTATGACTTTTTAACAGCTTACCAATGACTTTTTTGCTCTCACTCATTTATTATATGGATGGGCTAATATAGCAGCAGACTGGACCATGTTGAATGACATTAAAACACTTTTTCAGGTCCATCCTGAAAAAGCAGCTGTGGTCCCAGAGGGAGGTAGAGAAAGGTGATGGCTCCTTCTATCTTACTATCACACATGCAGTTTATATTCACATGTCCAGAAAAAGCATATTATCTGTTACGAGTACTCATACATTACTTACATTACTACAATTAATAACTAGCACTAGTACCGCTAGATAATACTTGGTGTGCTTGGTTAAAAGCCAATTGCAAACAAACTGTTAATACTATTGCTATGGTAAGTAAAATATGGTGAACTGTTCCTATCAAAACATCATTGCTAAAACCGAATCCATTAAATAGAAAATAACTATACGATATAATGTATCTAATTTTTCCTTGGCACTTCACAACTGCATTACTGTGTGTGAACTGGCAGCGGTTGTTAATAATGCCCCTTTGAAACCTTTATGCATTAGTAATGAGCTCAATCCACCCCTCCTCCTCCCTATTAGCTGTTCATTTAGTTTAAAAGGATAAACAAACCTCAGACTGCACACACAACCTTTTAAACTTCAGCTTGGTGTCAGATGAGAAAACTATCTCTCTGTCCCATCGAACACTGGGTGATATTTTGCGGCACTGGGAAATATTTAGCCGAGGGAGACATTAAAAGATTCAACACAAATGTTTTGATACCTATGTTGTTTGCACAGGCTCAGTCAATATTCCACTTGGCTTTATCTAAACCTGCTGAATGCCTCAGGGTGATTGATAGTGCTATTTTATCTACTGAAAGCAATCCAAGTGACACAAAATCTGGACTAAAGGACAGTCAAGAGTAGAACCCCGGAAACAAAATTACAACAGATTTTCTCAGAGTTACCTCTCTAAATTTTGTGCACATGTAACAGCTGTCAGCAGGTGAAATAATCCCACAGCTACTTATCAAAAAACATCTTAATAGAGCCCCATGCAATCTGCAGAGGAAAAAAATTAATATAAATACAAAACTGAAATGTATTATTAAGCATTTAAAAGCAGAAATTCAATACAATATTTGAATTAACAGCACAGCATCAACTGCTGTATCTCTATGGTCTGCTAGGCTACAGCTGATAACTTTATGGTAATTTAGTGAAAAGCTGCCCTCTCAGCAGTTTTGTTTTTGTGAGCAGGAGACAAACCTGTCTGGAAAAGAGAGGAATAGTGAGAAGGTACAAGTGGCAACAAAATTGGCTGCCACCGGGGACACAAATTTCCTGATGTGTTCTTGAAACCACCAGCAGCGAACTAATACAGTAATATCACAAAGACATCTGAGAAAATGATCTAAAGACAGGCTTCTTCTAAAGAGTGGTGTGATAGATGGCATGCCTGTGAATCTGTTGTACTCCTTTCATCTTTG
Organism: Scomber scombrus; assembly: GCF_963691925.1. Classification (NCBI taxonomy): domain Eukaryota; kingdom Metazoa; phylum Chordata; class Actinopteri; order Scombriformes; family Scombridae; genus Scomber; species Scomber scombrus. The sequence continues at coordinate 18,670,929 of NC_084980.1, forward strand.
AAAAAACATGTTTGTTTCTGTTTTAGTGTCACATGACTGCACAAGTATGGATCTCACTCCTGCTTGGCTTAAAAGTTAATTTATTTTGGTTATGTGAAATAAAAGGTAGACAGAGCTTTTAAGTTAGAGACATTTGTAGTGGCAAGAGAGCTCCTTTTAAATTAGGGAATTTAACAGATATAGACAAGATGGAAGCAGCAGTGGAGACATCATCAGGACATTTGATTTTTATTTGGTATTACGGGAAACTCAGAGAATACATGTCTGTTCTGGTGTCTGTCTGTAAGCTGTAATACTAATTCAATTAACTGAACATTTATGATAATTTGATCATGTGTATACTATAGTAGTCTACTCATGTCATCTACAGCCGTTTGAGTTAATGCAATCATTAATTTCCAAAAGACAATGATTTTAAGAATGTGTAAAAGTTTTTTTTTTAAGTTTCACATTTGACACTCACCTGTCACACGATACATCCACTATACAGAAGCACATGACCATGAACACTCTTTAACTCCATGTTTCACCCTCTGCCTATACAGCCTCACAAACAAAATATATATATACTTCTTTTTTTCTTTTTACCCTTTCCCATCATTATCTAATCTATCTAATTTTCTGCCACGATAACACCTACTACTTTTGGATAAACTGTTCTGCAAATTTCCTCTGCCAATATCATCTACAATGCAAATAGATCTATATTTGTGTGTTAATTATCAGCTTCGTTTTGCACAGATAGAGAACTAACTTCCAGGAGGACAGACAGCATCTATACATTCGTCTCTCTCTGCTTACTGTATCTCTCTCTCTCTCTCCATCCATCTACATCAAAGCTTTGACAGCTGTTGTGAGCTATCCCACCACAGTGTGATCATGCGTTACAATTCCATCTTCTACTTCAGCAAAAGTGTAACAACTCTGAGCTGGTGCACTTCTTTTCTCTAGTAGCAATTAGCTGAGCGCCCCGCCGGGCTAACTGCTTTACAAGTCGAAAACTCTGCACTTAAAGACTTCTGACAAACTATTTAGCAGGGATGCAAATTCTGGGCTGACACTGATGCTTAAAATCACAATTTGGCCAATAGCTGATGCCAATACCAATGGGTTTTTTTGTTTGATTATTTAGCTTTTATTTTATTTTATTTATTCCCCATTTTTTTCTAGGGAAACAATACATTTTAAAAAGCCTTTTTAAAGCCTTTAAACCATTTATCACACTAACTTTGCATGAGCACAAATTCAATCATACAAATTTATGAAACAACCATTAATATAATCTTCTTTTACATGACAAAGAAGTGAAAAATAATGTTTTATTGTTATACAACTAATACTACTCAATAATAAGTATTTTTCAGTACTTACTGACTTAAATGTATGTACTTGCAAGCATTATTTTTTGTAAAACATACACATTATAAAATATGAATATGAATCTAAAAGCATTTATAAAAGCAATAAGATTTAAAAACTATTAAATACAAACAAATAGGACCATCTTTCACCTCTTTTCATATAGAATACAACATTCTTGTGTTTCCATAAAGCACAAACTTAAAGTATGCTGAAAAATGGGGCTGAGCATGAGCCTCTTTACAAAACAAAAATGTGCCTCTTAGGAAAAGCTTTCCCATACAGTTGGCCTCGCTTCTGAATATTGATGATAAAAGTGTTTCTTTTAAATCACCAGTACCTCATAGCCTACTTCTTAGTAAGATGCATGGGTTTTCTTCAGAAAGATCTATGCCTTGATGCAACTCTCTTCTCATCCCAGATGTGAGACAGAGCTGAACAGCCATTCACTGTCAGTGCTGGTACATGGAGCACATCAGTCTTTGTGTGCGATTTGTGCCAGTGCTGGAAAATGGAGATGATTATTTTTCCAATACACACGTGGTCTCATTTCTGAGAATGGGGACCTATGCAAAGAAGCCATCCAGTTTCTGTGATGCCCTGGTCCATGGTCTTTCTGGTCTATATTTCCTCCAGAATCTTCTCAAACATGTCGTGCAGAGTGGGCTCTCTCTCCAGCAGGCATCTCATCTCAAGCACTGGCATCAGGCCTATCCATCAGTTGCGTGTCAGGTGTTGCTCTTTTGCATTGTTTAAAATCCTCATCAAAATAGAGGTCCTTGTATCTGGGATCCAGTGAGGTAGCAATGCAGAATATGGTATCTGATCCGATTTGAAGTGTTTGTTTACATCTACTTAAAAGATCTCTCAGGGCTCTCACTGAGATGATCACATCAGCAGTCGATGCCTCTGATGATTTGGCTTCTATTGTCAAGTTGTTCAAACGGGGTGCGCAGTGAGGGTTGCAGTGAGGCTGTAGTCTGGGCATAAGTGGCAAGTTCATGCTTTTATTCCAGAAGATTTCCATCATGTAAAATGTAATATTCCACTGAGTGGTAACATTTTGCTGTAGTATTTTTGGTTTTATCCCCAACTGGATCTGCACACCCTGCAGGCACAAGTAGGCAAGGGGTGATTGTTAGTGACTGATAGTGTCCTACTATCTTTCGGCCAATTGCCACCACATCCGAGATGCTGCGCTGGCTCAGACCACCATCATGGACAGCTGCAGGGTGTGTGCCATGTGGCCAAAACTAGCCAAACCAATATCTGTAATGGCTTTTTCTTGCATTGGCATTTCTTGTGTTATCTCTTGTGATAGCATGCACTTTGGATTTGTCTATTTTCCATGTTTCATTTTCTCAAATGCCTCTGAGATAGCAGTTGTGGAGTAGGAGCTGTAAACTCCTGGTCATGTAATACTGCTTTAATCAAGTTTAAATCTTTGTCAATCCACTGCACCTTATACTCACAAGGCTAGCATCTAAATTCCATTGACCATCTGTTAAACCAGCAGCAGTGATGTAACGAGTCAGTAGCTCATGAATATGTGTGGCCACAACGTTGTAGATTCTGGGTAGACAGACATCAACAAAATTATGACGACTGGTCAGAGTGTAGCAGGGCTCCATGACTAGAAAGACTAGTCATCTAATGCTATGAACTCTATCACCTTGTTAGCGATTCATTTAGCATTGGCACTATCTGTTGGGAATTACCTCCCTTTGTCAAATGGTGTGGTTATCAAGGATAAACAGGTAAACATAGATCCCTGCCATCAGCGAATGTCATCTTATTTGCGGATAGGCAGATGGCAGTCAACAAGGGGAATATCGGCCAATACCAATGTTCAGCTGATAAATCGGTGCATCCCTAATATTTAACCACATGAAAGACATTGACCTAAACAATGACTGACACTGGCAATATGTCTACTTTACATCGAACAGCAAAAAAGAGACTTAAAACTCTAAAAAAATAATTTCCACCATAGTTAAAAAAAAATATGAAGCCTTTTCAACATGTTAAGCTCTGATATGTATTATTCATTCATCCTAGGTATTTTAGCAAGCATAGCAAAAAGCACATCATCAACCTACAAAAGGTGAAGCAGTCAATTCACTTTCCTGCCAAAAAGCCAGCAGCCAAAGCCCCCCGAAAAAGCAGCATTGTAGCTTTGTAATATTCTCAGAAAAACAACTGGCTGAATGTCTAATACATTTGACTCCTTCACAATATAAAATAAGATTGTACCCCTGAGCAGCTTGCAAGTGTTTCCACGTCCTTGAAGGTATCATACCGGCAGTCTCAGCCTGAGGGCTGCAACAACAGCAATCCACAACAGACGGACATGGTATTAGAAAGAGCCTTACTCTCTATCATGCACACTGACTCATGCACACTGAAAAAAAAGCTTTAAGGATGATAAATCTTGTAGGCTGACTGTATTTAGTTCTCATATCATATATATTTTCACAATGCTTGAAGAATTTCTGAAACTCAGTAAACAGCGAGCAGCAATGTACTGTTGAAGAACTGGCCCCGTAGAAAAAGTCAACATCTCAACTCATATGGAGTGACTCTGAAAAAGCAATTCAGGGAGTTAATATGCAGTATAATATTATAGACTTGACTGTTTAACCCAGCGTAAATCTGTGACTGATACCGCGGAAATATTTGGCTACACAGATACAAGTTATATTGATAAAAAAGGCTTATGGGAAGCCAAATCCCTTCGCTCATCCATCAACAGCTGAGGCAGCTACACTCTGCCCTTTTGAATCCCATGCAACTCTCACCTTGGGGAATGTGATGCTTGAGCTGACAACATTCATGCGATTATTGTATTTGTGGAAATGTAGCAAGATTGTCATAAAAACACTTATCTGTGCACTGCATCTTTTGGTGAAAAGTGTTCTGATTTTACTCAGTGTCAGTGTGTACAGGCACATAACCACATTTGATTCAAGCCTTGTGTCCCTCGTTGTACAATCATCAAAGGTTCAACTCGTCCCGTAGCCAGCAAATGCCCATGAAACATTACCAGTTGACCATGAAATCTCCTTACTCATAAAACACAGTTTGAACTATGCAATACTGGAGGAACTTTCCTGAAATCAAAACAAAAAGCCTCCTGACACAGTCGGGTCACTGACTGAAAGTATGTGTCAGCGCTGTAAACAAAGCAAACCCTCAGGTTCGGCTGACAGAACAGATGCAACCATTACTGCGTCTGGGTGTGTCACAACCTCACATAAATATCTCCACTGCACCACAGCCAGTGTGTACAGAAAGCCTCAAATACAGTAACACACTAATTCAGGCATCTATGATTCCTAATAACTCATGCAACCACTCATGCTCAACACATGCACACAAACAAGCACACAATAGTGCTGTAATAGTTACTGTTCCCAACATAATCACTAAAGTTTGGTTTTGTCTCTGCTCTTGTATTCCCTTTTGCCATCCACGCTATTTTAATTCTGTTCCTAATCCCACCTACAGAGGCCCAGGTAATTACAAATGTTCAACAGCAGTCTACAAGGCAATCTGCGGGAAAAAAAAGCTCTAGCGGCTCCATGCACTGTGCCTGTTTGTGCTTCAGTGTGGAACAAAGGGAGAATGCAGCTGCCTCGTCATGTGCTCACTGATGTTGCTCTCTGTCTGACAATGTTCAGGGACAATGACTGCATGCAGATCCAATGAGGTGTTCTGGGATTCTCATATCCATATGGGACTGTGCTCTATGGCTGATCGTTGATTTCCAAATACATGACAGATGCTTGGGGCATGATGAATTCAGCTGGCTATTGATTTCTGTGACAATGCAGTATTGTGTGCACATTCAGAATAAAAATAGATCAATTATTAATTGATTAGTGCACTTCTTAAAGGTATAAGAAGATCACACGTGTACAAATACGTATCCTTGTACCCTTGGTTAAAACAACATTTCTTGGAATATAGCCATAAAAAAAGGGAATGTACATCCCTAAAGACTTTGATCTGGTGCGGTTTGTTTGAAATGTATGGTACATAAAGACTTTTGTTAGGCTCCCAGCTACTCCATTAATCAGGGAAGTGTGCTTTTGGTGCTTAAATCCAGATGAGACTGGCTGGATAGCTGATCGTGGTAGCTCTGTGATGGATTGTGTGTATACTGTGTTCCCCGAGCAAGAAGTGGTGTTCCCTGGGCCGGGCCAGCCCCAGTGGCACACAGCCATGAGAAATTAGCTGAGTGTGCCCCACATTTTTCTGCCTTGACATGAATCCGTGGATCGACTCCCCTCGACATAACACACAGTCTGTGTTGGGAGGAGAAGCATGCTGTGTGACTCATTAGCCCTTCTTATATGGATGCTTGGCAGGGTAAATCTATGGAATAGCATGAATGTCCATCCAGCTGCTCTCTAATAACTGCCTGAGAAAAAAAATACAACTATCTGTTCAGTCACAACCTGGCTCCAAAGTGACAAAAGAGGGAGACCACACAGTCTTTAAATATGCTAAATGTTTTAATTAAGTAAATTAAATAAGCAGTGTGTGTGTGTGTGTGTGTGTGTGTGTGTGTGTGTGTGTGTGTGTGTGTGTGTGTGTGTGTGTGTGTGTGTGTGTGTGTGTGTGTGTGTGTGTGTGTGTGTGTGTGCATCCAAATTGGGGGAAGGGTTTAGGAATTGCAGCTGTTTAATATCAACCACCCTCTTTTTGAGGGGACCATAATTAATTGGACAACTGATTTAAAAGTTGTTTTATGGACAGGTGTGGATAATTCCTTTGTTATTTCATCATCAATTAAACAGGTAAAATGTCTGGAGTTGATTACAGGTGGGTGTTTGCATTTGGAAGCTGTTCCTGTGAACCTACAACATGCAATCAAAAGAGCTCTCAATGCAAGTGAAACTTTTCCACGGTTAAGAAAAACCCCTTCACAACATCCAGCCAAGTGAAGAATACTCTCCAGGAGGTAGGCATATCATGGCATATTCAAATCCATTGCGGTGGTGTACAGAGCCAACACGGTCTTGTATGTTTGACTTTTTATGACAGAACCAATTTCGTCTTGTGTACTGATCATTTAACCCAGAGAGTTTTGTGACTATCCAAGCCATAGAAGTGCTCCAACTGTGAGTCACATAACATTGTTTATAAAGGAAAATGAATGGGATTTTTACTTATGGAACCAGGAGTGCTGGAAGGAAATTTTATATTGTATGCAATTACCCAGAGAGTATGTTACCAAACCATAGCTTAGCTGGTCAATGCTGCACCATTTTATTACATTTACAGCCTAGTCTGATTGAGCAAAGGAAATAACTCCTCCCAGCTTCTCCCCTAGCCTATTCCATTTCAAAAGACCCTCACCCATACTGTGCGGCTTTGTACAGCAGAGTGGAAGATCTGGGGACGTAACCTTAATAACAGCACAGTGTAGTTCACTTATGGTGCTTTTCCACTACACAGTTCCAGCACGACTCGCCCCGGTTTTTTTTGTGTTTCCACTAGGGAAAGTACCTGGTACCTGGTACTTTTTTAGTACCTGCTCTGGTGAGGTTCCAGGCGAGCCAAGCCGATACTAAATGTGACGTCAACAGACTGCCGGCCACTGATTGGTCAGAAGAGTTGTCGCTGTCGCTGGAAGCCGTCCCACATAATCAAACCTGGCATTTTTAAATACCGGCAACAGCGTTACTGCCATACATACGGCTCAATTTTCTTGCTTTGTGTGTGACAGAAAGCCACATACAGCAGCAAGTACACCACTGGCTCAATGTTCTCCATTGTTTATGTAATTGTGTCGCGTATAAAACGAGGTCACGGCAGTTTCGCGGAGCTGTGCTATGACGACCCGCCCACTTTGAGTAGGTACTTTTTTGTAATGGAAAAGGTCTGTTCTGGAACCGTACCGAGTCGAGGCGAGTCGTGCTGGAACTGTGTAGTGGAAAAGTGCCATTACTCTAGAGCACCATTTGTTTCTACAAAAGAACCAAGATACTCTAGCCAGCGGAAGCAGGCAGCGAAATACACTTTCATTTCATTATTCTCATACATGCAGGAGAATGTAAGAGGTTTCCAAAATATAACAGTAAAGTTTTTCAAATAAAAAAGCTACAAACTCCTACATACTTTTCTTTGCTATTTTCTGTTCAGTCAGATAGTGATCTATGATTCATATTTCAATTCAGTGAACTAACGTGAGTCAATAGTTTGGCACACAGATGGCCAGAGAATCAAACTGTGACATCAAAGATCAAAATGTAATCTAATCATGAGATTTCCCAAAGATGCTTGTCCCTACCTCCTTTCAATGTCAGCATTATGCTAACCGTGACCATTTGTGTTGATGTTTACTATGACATGACTTCATGACTTTGGAAATGGAAAATTTTATTACAATAATTAGTTACAATTTAACTTAATAAGTCATTTGGCATTCAGTAACTTCAGTTACAACAGGTTCAAGTGTTGAGTTGTATTTAAATGAGATTATCTGTGAATAAATTGATAATTGCGAATCATCAGCAACAGTCGGCAGGACACGACTTTGTGCTGCAGCCCCTGACAGCACCCTTGTCACCTCTAAGCATACAGCTAATGTGCTGTATTCTCACCAGACAGCAGGATACATTACAAACACTAATCAACAGCACACTTTTAACATGCTGCCGATGAAGACAACCTGCTTTGGGCAATGGCTGTTTGATTTAGGCAAATGTTATGGCTGTTTAAATATCACATACAATTTGTATTCTCCATTCACACAACCCTAAGAAGAGGCAAAAAAAGATGGTAGGTGGAGCAGTGCAGAGGGAGCAGGGAATTTGCTTGCAACGCCTTGGTGCTTGACGTTTGCTGAATCAATGAGATAAACATAAGGCTTCTGAATGTCAGAGTTTACATCTACAAGATTGAAGACTTAAATTTGGTCACTGGCGACTGCTCTTAGGGAAAATTCCATTTAAAAAGGTCAGCTTCTACCTTCTTCATACTGAATAACTAAATGTCTGGGTCCCTGTGTGGCTCTGGCCTCCTGTATCAAAAGCAGCCAATTTACTTAAATGCCTCTGCCTTTCTTTAATAAAACCACCCATTTCTGGAAACAACAAACACAAATGCCCCTTTCTGACACTGCATTTTTTCATTTTAACAACTGAATCTAGGGTTTTAGAATCATGACAAAAACCTTTTGATATAAAAACATTGTCTAGTCAATAAGTGCAACACTCCCCATCAATGACTACCTTAATTGGCCAAAACAATGTTGTGATGATGGTACTAAAAGTCAACATTTAATTTTCCGCTTATTCAATCCTGTAATTCAATCACACCAAAACAAAGGAGATTAGTTAAACACTTGGAACTGAGGCGCAGTTAATTCACACAAGTTCTTGCCAGGGTCCTAGCTGAGGTCTGATAGTGGGACTACAGCTTCATAAGGAAACCTGGCTGCCTTATGGATGGGTCTCTGGCTGGGATTAGACGTACAACAGAAGACCAGGTGGCAGTGCAGTAGGAGGCTCTTGGCAGGAGGCGGTTTTGTGAGACTGGAGGGGAGGAGAATGTTATCCTGCTGGCTGAGGGAGCTGTTTCTCACCCCCTGGTACAAGCCGAGCACTCTTCTGCCAGAACATGCCTGTGGCGTGTGGGACTTATACCAAGTCTAGAAGGAAGAAGCTGAACTTAAAAATGATGAAGACATTTTTGTTTACAATGAAAATTATTTTTTTCATATACTCAGAAATTCATGTTGCAAAGTTTTAAACAGGTACATGTTAACAGGGGAAAATTCTTGACTGCAGAGTAAGTGACATGTCTTACACTACCAGAAGCCATTCTTCTCTGCCATCATCAAAGATCTAACTGTAATAAAGTGTCTCACAGACTAATGCTTTAACATTCTGAAATGTACAGTGTATTTTCAGTATAGAATCAGAATTAATATTCTTGCAATGTTCACCGTGATGTTTTGGTGTAAAGCCAGACGCCGCAGAATGGGCCCTCGCTTTCACAAGAGACAAGAACATGGCATTTTTTACATTGGCTGCCGAGAGAGAAAATTGGTCTGGTAAATGAAATTGGTTGTGGGCAGTGGGTGAAGGAGGTGGAAGGCATGAGTTTGAGTGAAATCCTCTTTAGAAAGGGCTGGAGCAAAGATAGTCTGCAACAAGCCTGAATGAGGACGAAACTAACCTCGCAAATTAGGAGGAACAGCAGTCTAAGTGAGCATTGCCCCTGCTCAGACACTTGCTGAAGCAGAAATGTCTCTGATAGTAGCTTAAAAAAAACAACAAAGGGCTCAAATGAGACGCATATCAATGAATAACACTGCATAACAATCTATTATCCAGGCACTATGTGCTTGCAACTTTTTTTTTCGTTATTCTTTTTCCATTCTAGCCACAACCACAGAAACGTATATATCTCTAAGTTCAAAGCTAGAGGAGATTTTGTATTTCCTTTGAGAATTTATTCAGCAGGCAGAATGTATGTCCAAACCAAAGTGAAGCACTCTTAACTCTTTCATGTGTGGTACGTCTTGAAATCCCCTGTTTGAATCACTATTACAACTGTGGTTTCCAAACTTCATGTGGACAGATTCCCACGGATCTTGCTAATCTTGTCACATGTTCCATTCCTCTCATCCAACTAATTTCATCATTTTACTGTTTTAATAATTAATATGTAAGAAAATAAGAGATGATCTAACAGATAGAATAAACCGTTGTGAAACAGCCTCTATGACAATATGGCAATTAGACTGCTTGGAAATGACAATTACTTTGTCAATAACTATGGCTGTGTATTCACAGAAAGCCACAGTGATTTTGTACTAACACAAACTAAAACATAGAAAATAAACTCAGGGTGAAATATCACTTGCCAACAGCTTCCAATCAGTTGTGCCAACTGAGGACAATTATCAGACCCATAATGAGTTCATTAGGATAATGAAACAGCCAAGGCTGATTTTCTATTCTGCATCTTAAACCCTTTTATTAGCTTCTCAACTAGCAATTTAGATTAGTAAACTTAAACACAGACTCATGAAATGTATTGAGCAGATAAGACTTTGCTGTTGCAGAACATACAGACGTTACAAAACACTTGCATCCAAAGTGTTTCTGGATTTGGAGGAGCGTGAAATAATGATACAAACACAGCACAGTCCACATTTATGTTGTTTTGACTCTGTACTCCACCATGAATAGGCAATCAAACAATGACTATGAGGTTTAAGTGCTGATATTTAGCTTTAAATGACCCACACACCCACGCAGGTGTTTTTAATTACTTTGGCTGATTAGACCTCTAGTCAGGTTAAAGCTCAGTGGAACTGCATGAAGTCTATGGACCAATTAAAATGACAACAGGGTAAGTTGCCCCACCCCAACAAGTGCTGGAAAACTAACACAAGGGTGAGCGAGATGTCAATCAAGCCTAGTTTACACACTTTCATGTATTCCTGGGTTTATACCCACATTCAATGAACAGCGTAGGAAGTCTAGTTAGTTTATATCCAATTTTCAGCTGACCAAAAAGTAAAAAAGAAAAAAACCCTCAAGTCATTACATTAAACATTTGGTTGCACATTCTTTATATCAAATTACTTGCTGAAGTCTACGAACCAAATACATCACCAGACACTTGATATCTCCTTTACTGAAACCACTTTCACGCCTTGCTTATTTTGGGAAGTTTTGCCATCAGTGTGATCTTGAAAGCATGATCAGATAGAATATGATGAGATGAATGACTTTAAAGCAACTATTTGTTGATTAATTAATATGTTGACATCTGTTTTGATAATTGAATAATTGTTTGGCATTTTTGCTTTACTAAAACATTTGCATATCAGTGTCTGATAGTGAACTGAATATCTTTGACTCGAGAAAATAATCACCAGATTAATCAATGATGAAAACAATTATCAGTTAAAACCCTTACTGATTTGGCCAGTGAAGAAAATTATAATGTTTGGCCCTAAAACGTCTTGCCTCAGCATGGGAAGACTCTAGCCTGGGTATACCCATGCTCTCATTCCAGCGAGATTCTACTTCGCTCAGAAAGTTAGCATGGCCACCAAGACAACATTTTTGCCTGACATAGGGAACCAATCACAGGACGGGGAGGCGGGCTCATGGCAATGACGACTGAGAGCGACTCTGTTTACATCCAGCATGGCGACCACGGAGATGCAGCAACCGTTCGAAGCAGCAATAGATTGTGTGCTAAATAAATTGGAAGGCAAAAACTTGCGCTACACGATTTTTCCTTCATAAAAGGATGTGTTCGCGCTGCTCCCTACAGGCTCTGAATACGTCATCTATCATTGATATGATTGGCTGTAAGTTTGTCCAGTAGCGTACAGAAGCACTTGATCGACATTCGTTGATCCCGCCTCAAATACGAGGAAATGAACGGCTCCTCGCCAGACCCTACCTCAATCTCACATGAGATAGAGACGCAGTCTGGTGTTAGCCAGGCTAGGAAGACTCTCTTGTGCATGGTCAGGTTTGGAGTTCTATTTCTCAAATCATCCCTCACACATGCTCACTCATAATTTTCTTGTTGTAATTGCCCAGGGCCATCAATTGAGATGTCGTGCGTGATGACAAACCTTTATTGTCAGCCGGTCATTTTGCAGATGTCGTTTTTAACATGTGTTTTCCCTCTCTGCCTTAGTGCTTTCATGCTGCCATTGCATGCGCCCCACCACCTCCCCATCACCACCTAGTCTTTGCAGATTCATCAGTGTGTCACTTCATCAGCCTTATCAGTCTCAGCAGAAGTCATCAGCCACCACCATCACCAATGTCTGGACTCCATGGGGGGATTTATCTTGCCGCTGCTCAGGACTGATGTCCCTTGATTACAAAATCTCCCTGTAGAGTTGAAGCGCCAAAGATTTTTGTCAAGACTTAATCATCAATATCATCTGTATAATAATTATTATTTTTGCGTTTCTTCACCTGTCTCTCCTGATTGAAATACAGTTCCAATATGCATGTGAACAACACCCTCAAACACCCTTAAGGCTGAAAGTCGGTACTTTAACCTCATAGTTATAGCTTTAATTCAAATCCTATATGCTCGAGTAAAGACAAAAAATGGTGAAAGTATCGCCATCCAAATACATGGTGTATAAGAGCTAATGCATAAGCCAGAGATCATGCACTGAGTGATGAAAACACCCCAAAAATATCATTGAATAACACTGATCCATGAGTTGGTGTGAGTCACATTTTGTTCAATGCTTTAAATGTGGCAAACGTACTGTACAGTGCTTTATTTACCAATTGTAAACAAAGGTGTTGTTTTGGAAATGTAATAAACGCATGGCAAAAACAGAGTGGTAATGAATCACTGATCATTCATTTGCAGCGCTTCCCATAAATTCATGACGGTGGCCGTTGTTACTCATCCTCTGCTTGAAGCATCTGAATGAGGTCCCCGCTCCCGTCATTAGCCTCTGTGAAATAAGCACCACCTCTCAGTGAGAAGTTTGAAACAGCACTAAGTAGCACAGCAGATAATAAAGCATGGACAAGGCTATCTGCTTTAATTTATATGCAGGCAGAGTGATCTGCCTCGGGCATGTTAGACCTGACTAAGCAGAGTGAGTGAGACATTGACTCGTCTGCAGAGAGCCTTCCCACTACCCACTGAAGAGAAACGCATCTCCTTCGGCTTCTGAGCAGCGGTGCTACACTGACGTATGGAGACTCTGATGTCTCTGGAAAATCGGCTTAACATGATTTTGACCAGACCCCACGGCTACAGTACGGCATCGGCTTGTACAGTTAACAGCGAAACAGGAACTTCTAAAGAATCTCGACAAACGTGGCATTATCAAGAGCTTACATCTGGGTAACATGTAGCCTAAAACCAGACATTAGGGAGAACTAGTTCAGCTACCAAAGCAGCGGTTTCTTAATAACAATTACTGTTTTAAGTGTGAAGTGTCTTCAAAAAGAAATGTTCCCCTGTGGCTGTCATACATAAACTCCTAACAGACTTTATCGGCAGATATGAGAGAGAAGGAGAGAGGAAGATGGAGATGAAACAGAGGAGGGATGAAGCAGAGAGACAGAGAGAGAGAGAGATTCCCTTGGCATTCTGGGGTACATAAATGATTTGTCTGTTGTATTTGTTAAACAAAAAGAAGATATTGAAAATGCAATGCAATGCTATTTTGGTAATTGTTGTATTTTGAGGCAGCCAATAATGATTGAAATAACATGAGAGAAATTTTCAAAACATTACTATTCAGACTATAGGCATTTACATCGAAACGAGCTGAGGGGTCTGTTTGAGCAAATACAGCTAAAAACAAACACTGAAAATAAATATGCACTACAGATAATAGAAGAATTTTTAAAATATTTTTTTATAATGATGTTGAGTTCCTTCTGATAAAAACAGTAGAAGCTGTGATTATGTTGTATTGGGAAAAGAGTGAATCAGCAGCAGCAGCAAAGGTTTACTAATCCGCAGATGCAGGGGCAGCAACGGGAGACAGGAAGGTACGAGCTGTGCTGCAGAATAGAGACACTTTGAGATAAGCACAGTTACAGAAAATGCAAACTAGATGAGTCACCACTCCTCCTCGCACATACCAGAACAACACATTTCAGGTAAGGTCATTACAATTACAGATAACAATACAGTGGCAGAATAGAGCACTGTGCAAACTGTGTGATTGTGTTTCACTTCATCTATTGCAGGTTTGCAGTTCTGTCAATGTCCTCCCCATAACCCCTCAAACTCACTTAGTAGGAGCTTTGGCCCTCATTTATTGTGCTATTGTTGAAACCACAGCAAATCTAAAGATTGGCAGGGTGGTGATACAGACACTGTGTGATTCATGGTGCTTTTTCGATATTAGCAGGAGAGTGCAAGCTGAGAGAGCACATCCACAACACCTACAGTGGATTTCTGGCTGTGCTCTGAAATAACACAGTGCTCACTTTCGACTGCCCCCCATTAAAATCCACAGGTGAATGTAGGCTCCCAATCAAATCCATTAATAAATGAGAGCTATTGTAATTTTGAATTACACCCAGCTCTGAACTCAGCCCGAGTCACATTTGGATATCCATGACAACAGTCAATTTAGCACTTTTTATAGGGTCTCACCATGAACGCACACCATTTCAGTGTCCAACAACCCAGCACCTTAACAAAACAAAACAAGCAATCACATACCGGGGTGGAAGCTTTACATCCCAAAAATGTGTTACTGGTGAGAATCATGTCCCCAGTGAAACCATTATTTTATATCCTCCAGTTCCAGAGTGATAATAAGTCTCAAGGGAGTGCATAGTAATAACAAGCATTTCCCTCCAAACACAGAGGAAGACAGGAAAGGCTAATAAACTGGAACTTGTTACAGTTGTCAGATTGAGGATTGATCATCAAACTTGTGTATACTTTATACAGCAACAGCCTGTATTTTTATTCTACCTGCTGTAAGGAGTTAAAATCGACAAACACTATATACTAGGGCTGCAACTTTTTTAAGGAGCAAATTTGAACCAGTGAGAACTAACATGTAAGTTATTTGCATTAGTTAAAATGCAACCCATGCAGTGCTGCTGGTTTTACATCAAACGCACAATGAAGAGTAACACATAAACTCGGATGATATGGACTACACACAAATGTTCTTCATGCTTTAGACTTATCCTATAAGATGTCCTTCTCCCTTAAAATGATGTTTGAATACCAATGCCAGGAAAAATACCTCCATTAATTATAACTAGTCTTTCATTTTTATTATAGATTAATTGAGAATAAATTCTTCTCTTAAATTATCCTTAAAAAGAAAGGAATCTCTTTGTGCCCATGCTCACATATTGATTTTTTTGAGTGAAGAGTGCCTCCTTTAGTATGTCGTAATGTTCAGTGATCCAATATATTGATCAGCAGCGAAAGGAGATGTCATTTTGTTGTCAACACAGTCAAATGCTGGTGAACTATGGCATGCTGAACACAGAGGTACATCAGAGCAAACGCAGAGGTAAAGGATAAACATGGGATATAGGATTGAAGCTTGCGTTGTACCCCATGTTAACTGCAGGAAGAGTGCTGTTGCACCTTAAGAGCTGGTTAGATGAGTCGGGTAATTGTGCTGAACGTAGAGTAATGCAATTCGTCAGCATAGGAGCATGCCTCACAGATGACTGCCATGGCAACAGACTGGCCCAAAGTAACAAGGGGCTAGATTTCATTTCAGTTCACACTGAAATGAGAAAACAGATTCATCATCAATGTCTATATATATGCTTTGATCTATTTAAGCAGCCAATCCTTGCAGACTTAAGGTTCAACAAAGAAAGGTTATCATGTGTGTTTGGACATCTAATAAAAAGAAATTGTGAATGGATTGGTAAATGATTGCTACTGGTACTTCATTACTGGGAAATATAAGCATTTAATAAGCTTTTTATTGTTTTTGTGCTTATTTGTTTGTTTAGAAGCAAATACTTAAAATTGAATGTAATTCCTATTAACTGTTTCAATTTCAGACATTTAATCATTTGAACAGTTTCATGTAATGAAGCAGATGTGACGCATCACTGGTGTGCAATAAGACCTTAGCTGGGCCCAGTAAATGGAGACAAAAATAATTATGATCCAATGAGTGTTCAAAGGGCAGATAATGTACTCCCTTGTCGACGCAAGGACTTTCCCTTTGGCTACATCCTTCGAAATCTTGGCGTTACCAAGATGGAGAGAGAATAAAAAACAGGGAGGACGAGTCATGAGATAATACATATCATAAAGACGTTGCTGAAAGCTAGACTGATAATTCCAGAGTATAATGCTGTATATGATATTTGCATGTGTTGCTTGGCAACCCTCTCGCCAGACTATAAAGTTGATATGGAATGATTCTGTAAAACCCCAGATTACGTTAGATGACTTGACATCCAATGCCAACGTTTTTAACTCTTTCTGCAGTATCTGCGATCTATGGTTAGGAATACAATGTGCTTATTGCAAATGAAATAATGTTCAAGTATATGCCAAAACACACTGCTTTTAATAAAACATTAGCTGGAGGTCTGTGACAGGACGCAAATTCTAGTCTTTTATATGAAAGTCAGACACACTGCATCCACTGCTCATCCATAACTCCACAGTATTATTTCCCATCTTGCTACATAGTTTTACGTTGGCACTGAACATTGCCAATGGATGTAGATTGTGAAGTACAGAATCATCTAATATGGACATAATTCATACGATACTAGGTGGTGATGGATTAGAACAAGCCACTTCCTTTGGGTAAACTTGTTAAATTAAGTAGAAAATTCACTTCAAGTCACTCAAAAATTAAATTCAGATGTCAGCTCAGAAGGTTGCGCACAGAAAAGTTGGACAAATGCCTGAGTGTCTGTTACTCTCATAGCAGAGGTGTGACCTTCTGTCTGGTCACTGACTGCAGGCTATCACATAATCTAACAGCTTTGTGCCTGTAACTGCAGCATGTTCTGTAAACGCAGACTATAACAGTATATAAAAAATAATCTTGTTGAAAGCTTACTTGTGTCTATTTCTGATCACAGCACTGCAAGATTGAATTTTTGCAAGTACTGAAGCGTTTGAGGGCCATTGACCTACTATGCATTACTCAACATATTTCAGCTGATATTGTAAAAAGCAGCACCAATGATGCAACACAATGCACAACACATGAACTGCGGGAATAAGAATAAAATCACATAACATTGCCATCCATGTAAAACCATTGTGTGAAGTAAAAAGGGATATTCTGGATTAAGCATTAACCACAAATTAAAGGATTTTGAAACATAATAGTATTGGCCATGGTTGTTATAGGACAAATGAAAGGGACAAATCATGACAGAGCACATTATGTACCAAGCACAAACTAAATGATTTTAATGAAAAAAAATGCAGCCAGTATAAAGCTCAGAGGCACACACCAATCTCCCTAAGATTAATTTCATTAAGAACAGTAATTCAAGTCTGCAAGCCATCATATATCAAAGGAAAAGCAGAGCAGACAAACAAGTTGAAACTGTGTTATTATGTGGATAAAATGTTCTGAAAGTCTTTCTTGAGAAAGGAAGAAACTCCTCTGCCACTGTTATTCCTTCATTTTTATTATTCCAACAAGTCTTGTGAAATAGAAACATTTTGTTTCTCATAAACAAACTGGAGCAGTGTTGCTCATTCTCATAAATGGAGCTTTTACAATACAGAAGGGCATGTTGACAATTTGGCGTTCATACAAGTAATCCAGTCTTGGATTAAGATAAACAAACCAACACGGCCCATGAATGTAAATTAGTTAAGCACCGCAGCCCTATTTAAGATCATGCAGCGCAGGTCACAATCAAGGTAATGACAGGTGAAATGATTTCTAACACAATTCTGTCTGTATGATTGGTGGTTCGATAAACAAAAATGTAAGGGACCAAAGGAGTCGCCTGTTTTCGAGCTCTGGGCAAAATTTGGTGGGAATTAAACATTCTGTACATGTAGGAGGCAGAATCGATTTACTCAGAGACATATTCATTTTGTGCTTCCTCCTTGTGTTGCTGTACTTTAATGGAAAAGGCACTCATGCAAATAGAAGGTGCAAAATGCTCATTGTGCACCAGCAACACCAAAAATATAGAACTGCTTGTTTTACACAAGCAGCATCGTATCTGGTTAATCTGTTGTTCTATACTGATGATTCATGAGTGGGAATTAAATTAAATTAACCTTTGCTGATATTATAAATACAATTTTAAAATTATTTAATCAAGTGATATCACTTTACCTGAGTTTACACTGACTGAATGACACCAACAGTCTTAAGCAAACTGAGTGGGTCATGTACTATTTTCTATCTGCAAATATATGGAAGGCAATTGACCAACAGATACAATAACTTTTAGTTTCAAATTGTTCTCTGGCAATTTGATCTCCCTCATGGGGAGCTTTGATGCACTGATAATACAACTAAACCAATTATACTTTGGGATTTTTAGAGCATTAAATTCTAAGATTCTGTCTTAATCTTTCCAACACGTTCCTTATTCTCGGTTTAGCATCTTATTGGACACTTGTTATTTTTATCATAGAATGTAGGCCTGGTGTACGATTGAAATCATATGGAGATATATAAATATATTTCTGATATAATGGAATGGCAAACTCAAATATAAAATGATGAAAAAGTTAATGAACTGTGCTTAACTGCTACACGTTATATCAGACATAACTCATGCATCATGTCACCTTGTACGTATGTAATAATCCAAAACTACTCAAGTCAATTCTATTTATACAGCCGGAAATCACAAATTCACCTCAGGGGCTTTACAATATATACAACTTAATTACAACATCCTCCAACTGTCAACCCTCACTTCCAGAAAAAAATAGGATAACCCACAACAAAAGGTCAAGAATGATCTGCTTTTTTGTTTTTAATTATGACTTGGAATCACTGATATGGAGTTCTATAAAACAATTACATGATACAATCGTATCATCACAATATGATTCCCTTCAAAGTCATTAAACAAACATGTTGAATTACTTCCAAGCCCTAATGCAATGTTCAGCTGTCTGTACTTTAGGTTTATTTGTTTATAGTAATTATTTTATTGTGTTTACTGTGCTGTGTCAGGTGTTACACCTAACTTAATTGGGTGGTCTTTTCTCCAAATCTGGCATGTGTCTTAATCACTTGCTTACAATAAACAATGAGTCAGAACGTGATCAGACTTAATATAGTCAAACACAGATCAATGAAAGAAATTGACCCATTCAGTCTCTCCTGTGCCACACAGTTCCATGAGAGTGGGACTTTTTATTAGGACTTAAATATTTTAGTAACATATCCATAGTGGGGCTTCTACTGTAATGATCACAGCAGGGATAATTAGTGTAATATTAACTTTGGCTATACCACCCACCTCTATTTCTGACCAGCAGGCTATGAAAAGTAACACCTGCCACAGCAATGTGACATGGGGCAATTATTTGTATTACACCAATATATAACATTATTCATACACTTTAAACTAACTTTTGACAACTAAAGGACAGTATGAGGCCATATAGGAATATTTAGACATGTAGTATCACAGGAAATGTGGTTGCAGCAACGACAGCAGGCTGTAATAACTAATGTTATCTACTGATGACAAATATGAGCAGTGACATAAGGCAAACTCAGGCAGAGATTGAGCTCACTCAAGATGAATTTCGCCCTGCCTGGAATGTGGATGAGAAGACGCCAGCTTAGGCTCAGGGAAATTACAGTCAAGTTAGACAGTTTAAGGCTTCCCAAAATGACACTGAAATATGTCATATCGCAAAAATGTAACTGATGTGTTAGCGATAAGGTAAGAAGTGTCTTGCTAATGTTAATTAAATCACTGCTGATAACATTTTAACTTTGAGATAGACCTTTAGCTGTTATATTTTTGCAATATTTGTTGTTTTACATGCTTTAACTAGGTTGAAATCACAATATAATTATTCAATGATTATGACAAAACAAACATACAAATAGCCGCACTCATGGCCTACAATTTCTTCTGTACACTGCGTCTGCAGCAGTATTGCGTTACTTTTCTAGGCTTGCGTCAGTCAAAAGCCCCAAGATTAATTCACCTGCAGTGAATGTCAGCTGCTGCTTCACTCAAACTACGCTGGCTGAATGTTACTGAACACCAGAGTAACTTTGTCAAATGTAATAGTGTTTCTTTCAATTACAGCATGTCTCAAACTTTTTCCATGGCATGGTGCATTTATTTTTAGATGTGGTTTGAAATCACTTACTTGAGAATGAAGTGACTGCAGAGAAACATAGGTCCATACTTCTCTGTGAAAGTACTCTTCTTCATAGACATACTGTTGTTTACAACACACATTTCCTCTTTCTGCCTACTCTTAATACTGGAGACCCTGATGTAACAGGTAATGTTGTACACAGTAGTAGGGTGATTTACAATTTAAAAGGCTTGTGATTTAAAAGACTGAGGACTAAATTATTTCAGCTATAAAATTTGACAAAGGGAGAGCACAGATGTAGCCTTATTGTCCTGTCTCTAAATTCACTATTTTAGCATGTACACTGTTGCTGATAAACGCTGTTAAATTTAATGATTATGCATTCTAAATTAATAGGTTTAATGTGTATGTATAAGCTGACAGGATCAATTACAGGAAGCTTGTCTCAGAGAGTTGTCCATAGATATTTCTGTAATGACCATATTTTACAGAGTATGTTAAGTACATTGTGAAGTGGTTCTTTTTATGAGTGAATGTCGGCACACTTTGCTAATGTGCATCCACATCATTAACCTGCATCACTAAGTGAGCCAAATATCCCTTTAACCAGTAATTGGTTTAAATCCACTAAACCACTACCAGCACAGGCGCAAGGAGGATATTTAGTTTTGTCAACTTTCATTTAAGCACCTTAGCTTTGTTTGTTGCAGTTTTTAGGCTTATTTTCCACATACACCCATGTTCTCCTTTTTTTCTCAACCTCCTCTTCCTCTGAGTCTGCCTCTTGAAAATCTCATAAAACATTATTCAGTGGAGCGTCTTGTTTTCTTCTTTCCCGACACTCTCCAATGTCACTTCCCTTCACCGTGTTCACGTAGCAGCTACTGTTGCTGAGCAGCTGGCAGTACAGCACGGATTCATGAATTCTTTTTTTTTTTCTCACTTTAACTGATCAGCTTAATGATGCAGATTTAAAGACTACTTGTTCCCACCAGCTGAATTCTGAGGATAGTTCTGTTCCACATAGTCAGCCCACATACCCACTTGACAAAACCCAATGACTTCAGTAGGTTCACACAGTGGCTGCAGGAGCAGTTTTATCGCTGCAAATTCTATTTCATGGGAAGAAGCTTTTCAAGTGTTAGTACACGCTTTCCCTATGTTGTTACATGCTCTGACTGTACATCCCGGTATGTTTACACATGCCTCCATGTCTCTGTGCCAGCTATAATACTCTGCAGGCATGCCTCTGTGTGTTGTGTCTGTGCATGGTATGTACACACAGTAAGAGGAAATGTAAACAAAGGTTTGAGCATGTGCATTGATTAGACTCTGACTGATGCTGGATTTTGAAAGCCGTTACTAATATTTGGGACTGCAAAAGTCCTGATTACAATACAGCCAGCACATATAGCAGGAGAAGCCACAAACAACTTTAAAGCTGGACTGAGGGGTCATGCATAATGATATACCTACAATTATCACTCGACTCTGCATTTCTATGAAGCACTGTAGTGTCTCTCTCATTGTACTGGTTGAATGGCCTGCACTATTTTTGTTTACTAGCACTGGTGTCATCAGACCTGTTTCCACCTGCAGCTGTTTTTATCAGTAAAGGTCTGATACTCAGACTGTACACATCAAATAGCATTTAGACAAAGTTAGTGGATAACAACTAGTTGGTGGACATAATGGTTCATTTAGTTGCTTAAGAGCTAGAGAGACAAGTTGAGAAAAACAGTTTGTGTATGTATTTAAGTGTTTCTCATGTGAGACATGAATATGTACAGAATGTGAAAACAAATTCCCCTCCTGGAACAATAAAGACTATCTACATTTGTCATGTGGCTGGAAAAACAACTATAAATGAATGCTAAGCTGCTCAGTGTTGTGTGGATGTGTCGACTATTTGCTAAAATGTTTGCCATAACAAATGTATAAGGTGATAATATGTCAGAGTTGTGTTTACAGCTTGTTCTTCTGCCCCCAAGTAAAAAAAATGCTGCTTTAATCACAGCTCAATTCTATGTGGTTGCCAGGGTCCAGGCACAGCTTAATGTAAGCATATTGCAGCCATTATTAATCACAAGTCTATTTGAAAAATCAAAATGTCTTCCATAAGAAAGGACGACTGGCTGATATTTAGAAACTGGCACATAATTTGGTTATCAAAGAATTCGGACACATTTATTTTACAGGGTTTCTTACACTTGATCATTATACTTATTAACAGAATCTGCATCACCATCTGCTCAGTTGTGAGGTTTTACTCTGACAACTCAGCTCAGTATTGTAAACAGAGGAACCTGCTCAACAATGAAACATCAAACAATGAAATTTTGACTGTTTATAAATTGCATTATGTACTCCATTTGTGCAAATCAGCAGTACTGTATACCACTGCTGATATACAGTATCTGTTGACCAATAATATTAAGGCCTCTGAAATATATTAGCTTGGATCGTGCATAATTCAGATTGGAGGGTGAGACGAACTGAAACTAAAATCTTCACTGTGTAGATCCACAGTGTCAACCTGCCTCATCTCAACTGCAGCCATGTTTCAGCCTCCTGGCACCTGCTGTCATCTAGATGATAAGATGAAAGATAACTCACATCTTAAAGACTGAGCTTCAGCAAAATGTGATGATGAATACTGATTTTACACACTGTGAGAAATGGACAGAAATGTAGCCCGGAGGGACTTGTCATGACCTGTCAAGACTTAAGAATAGGGCGCTACATCCACACTATCAGATTATGATAATCAACCTCTTGTTCACTAGCTGCAGTCTATCATTGACTGAGGTGTCATTTACATGACTGTTAGTCATAGGCTACTCATGCGGTCTTTCAGAAACATGCAAGTCAATAAATACATATTGATAAAGGTCATTTCTGTGACTGGAACTGCCATTTATAAATACCACCTTTAAAATCTAAATTTACTGTATGAACACGTATAATCCCCAGTATCTTAAATTAAAGTATTGAAGTTGTATTACTGCTGATATGGTGACAAAAATGTCAAAATTAAAACCAAGTTAATCCTACTATGATCTTATGTCAAGGTTTCAGGATTAGCATTATAATCGAGATGGAAAGCAGCTTTTGTGAGATTTCAGAATAAGATTTAACTTTAGACTGTAATGTAGATATTTACACATCACCAAAGACTTTGTGCTAAATGTGTTTTATCATTCTGAAGACTAAGCTCACCATGAAGGGAATTTAAGAATTTGAATGTGTGGAGGTTATAGAATACTCATCTAATGACAAGGATATTCTCAAAAAGACAACAACTGCACTGGAGGGAAAAAAAGCAGATTTTCATATTGAAACAGCTTGTTTTGGTCTAAAAGCTAGAGTACTAACTAAGTGTTCTTAAGATTGAGCCATGCAAAGACCTCAAACATTCTCCATTTTTTCATGATATTTGTAACATATGCCCCATGAAATCATTAACAGGCATTAAAATAGTCACTGGTGCTGGAAACACACATTGCCATTCTCCCCTTGCCCATCCATCCATTAAAATGCAAAACATTTTGAATGCTTTGTTTCCCAACTGCATCATAACCAGACTTAATGGAATTCTTCCTTCATTTATTCAAGGTCAAAGCTCATCACTCCCAAAGTCCTTTGCATTGTAAATCTTCCTCTCAACATGTCTGTGGGGGAATTTGAATAATTGAAGTTTTCCTGTAGTCGTCGTCTAAATATCAGTATACTGCCAATGAATAGTGGTTTTGTGATTTGAAAAGAAAACAGCATGGACATATTAGTAAATAAAGTCAACAAAACACAACTTGGTATGTGAGGAACATGTCTCAATTTTATGTTTTTTCCTCAAGATTTCTAATAAACTGTAGCTGGGATAGGTTTTTCCCCCCGCACTGAAGCAGGTTATGAAATCTGTCTCTCTATTAGTGAGTGAGCGTCAGTGTTTACAGTTAGTTTTTGTGAGATTATTATCAGATACAGCACCAAACACTCAACTAGATGGGTACGACATCCTGGCATTCATCCAAGTTCTGACAAACACATTTCTGCCCACTGAGAGCATAATGCAGCTTGGTGTGGCACTGCTGTAACCACTCCATCCAAACAACATACCACAATAATGGAAGAATATCAACAATACTGTTCAAATCTGATGACACTTCAGAGCCAGGTGGAGGGTCACAGTTTACTGTACCACTGAATTCCCCCCAAAAAAATATAAAGGCAACATCCTGCTTAACCAAATTCGTCAGCCATTTTTTCATCTAGTTCATTTGAGGGTGCATGCATTTTCAATCAAGTAATATGACAACAATTAGCTTCCCATGAATGATTTGTTTGTTTGTTGAGACACTCTTGAGTGCTGCTTGGAAACAAACATGTAAATGGACACATTCCCTATTGACGAAAAGAAATAAAGACTGAAAAGGCAATATCAAATTAGTGTTTTATCTTTTCCCTACAGCACAGAAGAGCTTTGATCTACTCTAAAGATTGTAGAGACAGTCACTTAAAAACTGGCCATCTGTAGGGATTTCTTTCAGGGTTGATTAAAGATACAACATAGATAAGAAATCTTTTTTGTTTTTTTAGGAGTGGATAGACTCAATTGAGAGATAAGTATGTTAGATGTCACTCCATCAAACCTGCACTTTAAGAGATGGGATATAGGACAGAGACACAGAGTAGATAAAAAAGTGTCTTAAATTAAGAGTTAAATGGAAACAAGTGATATTGCAGTGCTGCCCGTCTCTTGGCTGCTTCTTAAATATTATTTGGCTGATGTACAGCATTCTTGTTTAAATAAAGTAATGGGCAATCCAGACTAAGAAAAGAAGAGTTTTGTCTACTGCTACTGGTAATGTATGAAACAGTATGATTACACCCAAACTTGCATTGGATAGCAATAAGAGTGGAGAACACAAGTTGATTGACAGAAGAAATGTTTAGAGCTACATCATAACCCAAACAAATGCCAAATGAACTACACTGAATGGCATCACATTTTGTAACTTGCTATTTTTCATGATGCTCTTTTGGCTATAACCTGCTATAAGACCAACTTCTTTTTTTTTACAGTGCACATTACAATACAGCTGTGTTAAGATTGTTACATGGATAATATATTCTCTCATGTCACCTACATCCAGGTCTCAGCTTTTACTAATTTAGTCCATCACTTCTAATCAATACATGAAACAACTGTGGGTCCATCTTCATTTTACAGTGTCTGCTTTAAATTAGTTTTCAGTTTAATACTCCATCACACCCTGTACAGACATTTAAATGAATGAGTTTAAAACTGAAAAAAAAAAAACATTTAAAGTTGAGTGAACTTCATTCATATTGTATGATGAAAAAGAAGTAAGGTTGGACAGATAGTCAAAATAAGTAAGAAAATCAGCGAGTAAGACTGCTTGACCTTCCTCTGAATGATTTGTAGTCTTTATTGAAGTTATCTGTTTTTTTGGCATCTTGAATACACAACAAAAATGACTGTTTTCATCAACTACTGAGCAATCCCTTATATTAAACAGGTAATTTAGAGGAGCACTGATTCTAAAAAAACAAGGCACAGAAATAACAATAACAGACAGCACACTGAACCCTACCTCATAAAGCAATAATCTGTTTGCAGCCTTGATTTGTAAAACATGGTTATAACATCTGTTCGATTTACCTAAAACAAATGCTTGTGTGCATGCTGAAACCATCTATCTGACCTCATAACAATGCCTTGTGGGGAAAAAAAAACATTTCAAACTCAAGTGGTACCTCAAAAAACAACAACAAATTATTCTCCTCTTTCTAGAAGCCCAGTTGTATTCAGTGATTCAGTAGTGGCAAAAAAGGTAAATCTGCACCTTAGGACTTATACTTATCACAAATGTTATCCACTGTTTACTCTTCTCACAGCACAAGCATCAGCTACAGTACACAATACAATATCTAATCACAATTAATTTCAACAGCAGCCTTTGTAAGTACTGACAACACTAAAAACACTCAAATAAAATGCTCTAGCAACATGAAAACTCAATCTAAGCTCATTTGAACATGAAAGAGAGAGACAGACTCTCAGGTCTGGCAGGGAATAGAGAAGCAGACGCACAGAATTACAGCATGTTGAGTGTAAAGACAAAAGCATGGATACATGGACACTTACGGTGGTGAAGTTTACCGGGTAGCAATCCTCTCCCCGAAAGGTGCATTGCAGTAGCATGTCATTGATGTCATGGCCTGTGCGGTTATAGAAGTCAGTCATGTTGAACAGTTTGGGCTTGAAGTTCTGGAAGTTTGCCTTATCCTTAAGAGCAGCTAGAACCTCAGGCTCAGCCAAGTGTGGGTTGGCTATTTGGTAGTTATTATTGAGGAGGGCCAGGAGCTCCCCCACATGATAGAGGTCATTTCTGGTAATTCTGGAAAAGCGGAACTCATTGAGGTTACAGAAGGTGACGGCCGGGAAGGTGAGGTTAGTCGCCGCCACTTCATCCAGCTTGGTGACGTGAGGATACTCCAGGTAGTATGACACTCGATCCATGCAGACAAGCATCAATAAGCCTAGTGAGCCAAGAAAAGAAAGAGTCCATAGGAACCGACGGAATGTCATGTGCCCATAGGCGAAAATGTGACTCATGCCATGTAGGGTGGATATGTTAGCAAAAGCCTGCAGGTTGGAGGGCCTGATGCTTTCAATGCTTTCCTCTGAGCTTCCTTTCATGGCTGTAGAGTGTTGCTCTGTTTCCCCAAGAACTTCAGGTTAGAGACTTTGCTTAGCAACAGCAATAGCAGAATCCAACCGGCAGTGTTGGTTTGGCACACTGCTTCTTTATTCTCTCAAGAATGGTCTCAGTAAATAGCTATCTTAAAATGGTTGTCAGTCTCTGTAACAGTTTTCTTTGCATCACAATTCACCTTCCAGTGGTTGTCAGCTGTTCCTGTAGTCCCAGGCCCCCCCACCCCCCCTTTTCTTTCAGCCTGCTATTTTATTATCTCCAAAGCTGTCTCTCTCACTCCCTGCTCAGCTGTCCTTTGTAGCGGCACCAAACACAATGACAGCTCCAGAAACACCCACTTCTACCAAAACGCAATGCCTCCTGATTCCTGAGTTGTGTGAAAAGGGACAAGAATACAAGGGACAAGAAAAGAGAGAAGAACAGAGAAAATCGCAGACGTAAGGACAGAGGCAAGAGATGAGGGGGCGGGGGGGGGGGGGGTTGCGATGAAAAGGGCTAGCGTTTGGGGAGAGGTGCTAAGCCTCAGCAGTCAATGGGACCCTTCCTCCTCCAATCGGAGAGAATGCCTCTACATCGCTGTGATAATGGGATGCAATGGTTTTGTGAATGGAGGTAATAAAGAGAGAAATGGCTCACTGGTCCCTCGCTGCCACCTTCCTTTTTCTCTCGTGTCTCTTTTGCTCTTCTCTTTTCTTCCAGAAATGAAAATGAGGGGGTCAGAGACCTCCGACCAGCCCACCACTGTGCTTGACAACCGGCGTTCACAGCTTCCACGGGTTCCACTTCCTTATTTGCACAGATCCTTAGTTAATAGGGAAGACCACCGCTTGATGCTTTATGGTTACCCCCCACCAGCATAACCACTAAAGCCGCTTCGAGACCTCCAGCTTTAGTCCTGTTAACATACAGATTTATATTCTGCCGTGTGGAGCCTTTCACTCTCTTTTTCGTTTCCTCTCTCTCTCCCACCACTCCCCCCTTTCTTGCGCTCTCTCTCTCTCTCTCTCTCTCTCTCTCTCTCTCTCTCTCTCTCTCTCTCTCTCTCTCTCTCTTTCAGTCTCCCTCTCTCTCCCTCTTCCTCTTTAGTAGTCAGGATCCATCCCACTGCTGAATGGCTGCTTTGCCTGTGTGTCTGTGCTCACAGGGGAAGTCTCTCAATCTGGACACCACCTTCGACTGTGTTATTATGCTCTAATCTGCTCCTACAACCGCCGTAATCAACATGGTTGCTTGCATAAAAGAATGCCACAGGTTGCATGTTTATTGCATTGGAATACGTACCAAGATTTTAACCTTTTTATTGCCATGCAAACAAGTTAAGCAAGAAAAGAGATGACCAAAAAACATCTGGATATTTCTTGATTATTACATGGTTAATCGTTTGATTTGAGATGTTTATGCATTCATTTCTCTTGTGAAAGCATGAGTTATTTTTTATTTATTTATTGCAGTTGAAAGCAAAGGACGAATCCAAAAAAACCTTATGCACCCGGTCGGTAGCTGCCCGAGATATGGTTCATTGTCTATGAATACATGAGATGTGACTACATGAGAGTTTCAGGCTTGACCAGTGATGGATTTGGTGATTTTATTGGGGTTAAAAGTTCACCACACCATTCTGACAAACCTTTTTTCATTTCTCCCAGGACCAAACAAGATTATCACTCATTGGCTACCCAAGGATGTCTTATTATCATAACAATAGGTGAGCTGCCAAGGATATGGCCGCAGCCCTTGAGGATTAAATCAATATTCTGTGCTAGTAACCAGGCACAGACACCATAGCAACCATTATCCACAACACTATAGAGGTATGCAATTCAGATAAAACTTCCAACAACGATTTCATCTGTAGACTTCTGAGAATTGCGATGTCACTCATACATTGTCACAGTCGAGATGCAATTTTAAAAATGCTCACTGAATGAAATTCAACATGATGCCTGAAATAATAGACTATTGTGGTTTTGAATCCACCTATCACAGTATTTTTATCTACGGGGGGAAGAGTAAGACTTGGGGAAGGTCTACCAAGATTAAAAGTCATTTTTGTTTTTTTCTTCAAACCAAAAGATGCTAAAATCAGAACAGGATTGTGCCACTTTGATGACTCATAACATCATGACAACTTAAATGTATCTAATTACAATCCCTGTCAAAATGTAACTGACTCAATAAGGATATTTGAATTTAAAAGCAGTCTACTCTTCTTCTTTTTTTTAAATATAATTTTCTGGACGTTTTTTGCTTTTATTGGACAGGGTATAGTAAAGAAGCAAATTGGAAACAAGGGGAGAGAGAGATTGATATGATATGCAACAAAGGGACGTGGGGACGTGTGTGGCATGCGCAGTAAACATTCGGCTGACAGGGCGCTCCAAAAGCAGTGTACTCTCAGTCTTAAGTTTAAAATGCATATTATTCTGCTGCACTCCTTTGTATTCACAGTCATTACTGATAATGATTAATGTGCTTTAAAAACACTCAACAGTGATGGATGATGCTGTGCCCATTTAACATATGAGACCTTCACTGAGTTTTAATACATCTTCATCCACAAACAAACAGTGCCAGGTAAAGTCAATGTTACTGACTGGCATACTAAAAACCATTCACCATTCAAGGAGTCGCTTTTGAATTTAGTACAGGATTGGCAGAATGTTTATACGCACTACTCTGCGCTGATGGTGAAATATAATACACAAAACATTGTTGAGCAAGCAGGGATCAGCACTAAAAAAAGCTTCAAGGATACACATGTATAGCTGTGACAAAACCAAAAGATGAAATTACATTTACAAGGAAGACACATGGCAAGCAACAATAGCACTCGTAAGGATTATCTGTTGGTGCTGAAGAGGTTTGGAGAGTGTGATAGAGTTTATCAACTGACTTTGCATGAAATTGAGTGTGCCATCAGAACTAACCTCAGTTTTTATGCAATATGAACAAGAATAAGCAAAATTATATCCTGTGACCTACTTAAGTTTCACAATAACTGAACAATTATAAATATAGTGATTGTAGTCGTCTTTATTGCATAAATCTGCATCTGAGATTCAATTTCCATATCCAGTAATAAATGCTGCCTGCATTTTGCATTCTCCTCTCAACATTTGTGTAAATGTTGTCCTGTGTAAAAATGATGAAACTTTAATTCTAAATTCATACTAGCAGGCATGCCTGTTGTTGCAGATTGCAGGATGAAAGTGGTGGACTTTTCAACAGTAATAGGCTTTCAAGCGGATGGTAGAATGCACAGCATAATGCAGTGAATATTAATAAGAAGGGGTAATATTTGAGGCTCTGCTAAGCATTGCACTCTCTTCTTTTGGGGGCCTTTGAATCTGACTTTTAACTATCAACTAATATTCTGAAACATTTCAGGTTTAAAACACCTCTGGCACCTGGACTGTGTGACTGAGATTTAATTCTCCATAACTAACACCAATTTATGACTGAATACTGTATAACTGGTCCCAATATGTTTGTAAGGGCATCACATTTAACATATATGGCAACCTATTTTTAAAGAGAAATAACAACATTGTAAAGATGCAGTAACATTTAGAGGTGGAGGCCTAATGCAACCTGGATAACAGAGAGGAGCTTTTACTTGCTTTCTTGCTTGATTGATTGAAATTCTTTATTGATAGACTTATACAAAAAATATGACATAATAAATATATGAATAGATAATATTCGCACTGCCTAACTAGGAGGCATCATATCTTTGTACATTATTTGTCAAAAAAATCTAAATCATGGAATACTAAATCACAATTCACAGTAATGTTTGATATGTGTGCCTGCCTAATACAGCACTAAACATAGGGATCTTGATCATCTAGGCTTTAGTATATATTTGATCATACTTTATATAAAAGCTAAGTATTTCAGTTTGCATAATAGGTTCACAATTTTTTAAGTCCGTCTTAAAACAACAGTCAGGTGTCCATATGAACACTGAAAGAGGTTTTCCTCACCATAATCATTTCTCCTGTTAATACTAACTATTCAGCTTGTTGTGTTTCCTCAT
Source organism: Scomber scombrus (assembly GCF_963691925.1). Classification (NCBI taxonomy): domain Eukaryota; kingdom Metazoa; phylum Chordata; class Actinopteri; order Scombriformes; family Scombridae; genus Scomber; species Scomber scombrus. The sequence goes on from NC_084980.1 coordinate 18,701,832, forward strand.
AGTTTTTCCCTGTTGAGCTGTGGTGAAAGTATAGTAATAAAAAGAGGGAGTTTGGCACTAAAAGGCTAGAACACTGAAAGAGATCTACTTGATTTAAGAATGATTTGGACGGATATTAGCTTCAGATAAACTAACACATTTGCGCAGGAGGCTTGTGGATTTTGTCCCCCATCATTTACATTTAAGGTGCATTATGGAGGGATCTTCTAATGGTCAGTATGAAAAGGAGGAATGATTATGACAGGAAAAACCTATTTCAGGGTTCATTTGGGCACTTGTCTATTGTTTGAGGACAGGCTTGAAAAATTGTGAACCTGACCTGTAAACCAGATTTCCATATTGCACAAAATCCAGCAAAGGTCTTCTCTATCAATTCACAGAAGCTATATCTGCCATAATGCACAGCATTTGCAATGCAATTAAGATGTTTAGTATGACCAGAAATGCAAACTGAGCCCAGGATCCTGATAACTGGAGGAATTAAACATATTACTGTTATCAGTTTCAGTAGATTAGTAGGGTGCCCCTTGTGGTCTAGGGTAGCAGGTCCATAATGCATATTCACAAACAATTTGATTCATAATAGTGACCTGCTGCGCTGTGTGTCTGCCAACAGAAGGACAACCTAACTTACCAAAAAAAAATCTTACTTCAGTAAATAAAGTACAGTACTACTGTTGCCACTCTCACCATGTGAATCTAAATGATATTGGGTATAAAGTAATGTGCTCTGACAAGAAAACCGCCCTGATATAATGGGGCAATTACAGTAAGTCATTCTATGCGATGCCCAAGTTATGCAGATCTGGCAAGAACCTTCAAGGACAGATTACCCTGTTAGAAACTGAACCCTGCGGTAAAGCAGCTGACATTTAGGAGCACATACATCATGGAGTTAAATAAGGAGCAGCAGATATGCAACACTGCGCCAAACAGAGTAATGCCAGTGTGAAGGAGCAACACCACTCCTACACAGTGTTCAGCAGCTTGCGCACATTCAACAGCATCCAAGTCAATACAACTAAGAAAAGACTAAAGGAATTTATCAAATGTACAATCTACAACTCCAGTACTACATTAATTAATATGAGTGTAGGCTCATTTAAAAAAAATCAAACAACACATTTTCATTAGTGTTTAGGTTAACAATGAATGTTGCTGACTCTGTTTTCATGTGTGCATTTTTTAATGCTAAAATGAATTGAATGTTGCGTTGTCCTTAAAGTTTTGAATTGCACATTAAGTTAGAGGCAAACATCTAACCCTGTAGTCATCTACCTTTTGCTTGGGTGTAGGATTGTTCAGAGACACAAACTGGTATAGTTGCATACAAGACTGATACATGCATATCTCACCTACAGAGTAATCACTGCAGATATCAAGCTAAGCTTTGTTTTACTAAGCCACAAACCCTGATGAAATAAAAAAGATAAAACAAACAGTCCTCATAGCCTTAAGCAATATGTTGATATGAAAGGCTGTGATAAACAGAGCGGCCAACATTTTTATTTTGCTGTGACTGTCATAGCGAGGTAGCAGATGTGCACACACTTACCTTTTTTCCATATTCTCTTTGAAGAAAAAGATGGCCTTCACAATACAACCAATGGCTGATATTCTAAGTGTGTGGCAGTCTCTGCAAATTACCTTGCATAAACGCTGTCTGAGATAAAGGCCTATTCACATGTAATCTACTGCTCAATATCTGCTGTAAGCATGTGGAGAACAATTGCGAGGGGGGAAAAAAGTCCAATACCCTGCATAGCAGTAGTGATGTACTACAACATGGCAATCTGGCACTAATTATAAACTGAAATGCTGTTTCACTGATCAACACAAATGTACCCATATATTACATAAAAGTAGATAAAAGCAGAAGTTTAAGTGAATCTATGAGAATATTAGATGGTCATTAAAGTGTTACAGGGAAAGCCTGTGATTTAAAACCTGCAGACAAATTGTATTTTATGTTGCTTAGGCTGAATATTAAATGCTTGGACCACAGCTGAAGTTTGGTTTATAGTTTGTGAGCACATTGCTTTAGTGTGGACTACACGACGGGGAGAAATGCCTGTCTCTTTCTGCCTTGTTTTGCCAAAATGAAAATAAAAACATTTAATTAAATAACTGCAGTTTATTGGAAGTTTCCAGTAATTAGTTCAGCGCCATTTAAAACATTAAACGTTTCCATGATAAAGCTGTTATTGCAAAGTGCCACTGATTAGAGCTCTAAGGTGTTGCCTTACCTCTGATGTCAATTGACATTTTACAATATTAATAACGTACTTTATAGAGTGCCGTGTTGCAGTAGTTTTATCACATTCAGTGTTTACCTATCATAAGATTATTAATTATCTGAATGCATCTCAAAATATGAGTGGAACCTCAGCAGCATATGTGAGGCCACCCTAACTGTGCGTATGATAGAAATGAATGGGCATGATATAGTGCTTTACCCCTTAGAGAGATGTGTGTGGATGATAAAATGTATAATTTGTGTTCAATTCCTTTCAGTGCATTCAATCTCATCAATCAAACAGATAAAACATCTGGGATACAACAGCTAGGGATTACAGTATACACACACACACAACACAAACATTGAACAAGATGGATAAATCTTTGAATTGTATTATTGGCTTTTGCTTTTACTGGTATGTTTTTCAACTCTGTGTGTGTGTGTGTGTGTGTGTGTGTGTGTGTGTGTGTGTGTGTGTGTGTGTGTGTGTGTGTGTGTGTGTGTGTGTGTGTGTGTGTGTGTGTGTGTTTGTGTGTGTGTGTGTGTGTGTGTGTGTGTATGTGTGTGTGTGTGTGTGTGTGTGTGTGTGTGTGTGTGTGTGTGTGTGTGTGTGTATTTGTGTGTGTGTGTGTGTGTGTGTGTATTTGTGTGTGTTTTGAAAGCCAAAAGATGCAGGCCTGTTTTAAAATCAACTGTTTTAGTTGGTCCTTGAATATGCTATTACATTAAGTGACTATGACAATCATATTATTAGTGCCAATTTAGACGTTAAACATTATCATTAAAATGAAAAACAAAACACAATCGTTGAGCGATGCATTTTATCCCGATTATGAGCATGTAAATCTTGCATTTGTCGGGATGGTCCATACATAAAAGTGTCCAAAACCAAACACAAGCTTAGAGATGAAGACATGCTGCTACTAAACAAACAAATAGCCAGAATACTGAGACTGCCGTACATTTCTGTTGACCGCATCAAGGGGGCAGATGAACCCACTAGGGGGCCTCAGAGGTAAAACTACAGGCTCACCCGATTACCAACTACCACAACTGTGCACTTATTTATGCAAAATAGTTGTATATTGAATGTATGTGTATTTTTCATGTGATTAGAGGATAAATTAAAAATATGTCCAATTTATATTTTGCCATGTGAATCAAAATCAAGCCTTGCTCACCACACCATAGGGCATATGTTTCAAAATTGTGATATAGGTGGATTAGGGTAATGAGGGACATTGACTAATGTGGGACAACTTTATCTCTTTTTCTATTCAATTATTTTAAAGCTAACTGTCAACATACAGGCTACTAGTTTTTTTAACCTATCTGATGAAGAAAGCAAAAAATTCTAGGCCTGCTAAATGAAATGACAAAATATTGGTATGCACATTTCAAAATGTTTTGGCAGATACGGTTGCTTTGTATAAATCAACGTATTTTTAAGCCTAAAAACTAGTGCCCCACATTAGAAAATCCACAAATTTGGCATAAGGAACATTAATATATATATGTGCCATTTTCCTTTTGAGTACACATCTAAAAATTGTCTTCTCATTTAACAAGGAAACATCTTGGGGATTTCATAATTATTTTGTGTTTATATAATGTATTGGATTCATAAATATGGTAAACAAGTTAGAATTGCAAAAAGTATCCCATTACACTAATCCACCCTAAGTGTAGCCTACATTAATATAGGCTATCTGAAAAAACTGCTCAAAAATGTTTTCCTGGAAAAGTTATATTGAAAGGTACCCCTTGATTTGAAATTAGCTACAGGCAAAAACAGTGGAAACTAGGTAAACAACCATACCCGTAAGCTTATATACAGCCCAAAAACTGGTCTAATTGTGCCATCCAGTGGACGTAAGCGTTATGTGCAAATGATGTGGCTTAAAACGCCATTTATCACGTTCCTGTCGTGAAAGACTACAAACACGACAAAAACACAGTTTGAACTAATTAACTCATAAAAACTTTTAAAGTTCACAGGATACTGGTTGTGAATCACCATTTACTCAATCTTAACGTTGAGCACAAGTTTGTCCGCTCCAAAAACAGAACAGGTGAGCTAAATTAGTCACTAATTAGCTCAAGCACGCTACCTAAACAGCAGCGGGTGAGCCAGAAAACTCATTCCTAAAACTTAATATTGTCAAGCTTCAGTCATTTAACGAGATTTCCAAAAAAACTAATGACATATTCAAAAAGAAAGGGAAGAATTCCACTGAGAAAAAGGCGAAAAGAAGAGCAAAAAGACTTACGCGATACATCTATAAAGTTTTGAAACAGGTGGATGAGAGAACAAAAACTGCTCGGTTTGACTCTCGTAATCTGTCATTACGGGACAAACCCCTTTCCCTCCTGTTTACAAAGGTTCATCCGGCCATGAGCATCATGAACTCGTTCGTCAATGATCTATTTCATTGCCACAGAAGCGTCGCGGCTGGCACAGTACTACAAACGTGCACCATCACTAGCAGAGAGGTGCAGATCGCAGTGAGGCTGCTGCTGCCCGGAGAGCTGGCCAAACACGCCGTGTCTGAGGGCACCAAAGCTGTGACCAAGTACCATGCAGCTCCAAGTGAAGCCGTCAACACACTCCACTTTAACATGACACTGGTTATAAACATGTGCATCAGTGGGTTTGTAGGCTTGTTTGATTTCAATAAATGCAAAAAGCTAATCCCCCCCTTTTTAAAACAAAGTTCCCCTCTTTTATATTTAGACTCGAAAAAAGTAGTGACACGTATATACCACTAGATGGTGTAATTGCACATCTGTCATTTTACAGGCACATTGATTCATATAGTGTCAGTTTCCTTAATAAATTGGCCTATAAACACGAACGCATTAATGTCATGTTAACACAAATTGCATATTACACCACATATGACACTGACACAAAGTCTGAGGTCAACTGTAATTTATAGTTTCACAGCCTAAATTCTGCAGCTCATTATGTAAATGAGTTAATGTGCATATATGATTTATTTATGGATTGCAGACACAAAAACAATACGAGATAACATTTTAAGAGAAAAGAAAAAATGTAAGATAAAAGATACATTAAGGAATTGATATTGGGTGAAAATACTATATTGTCAAAGTGACAATTGCCAAGCATGCAAATAAAATGTAATACATTTACACTCATTTGCAAACTGTTATTTTTGATGGATTCATTTATGCCAGGTGCTTTTTTAATCTGTCTTTGATCAGCTTTGGAAAGAAGAAAAGCAGATATTTCCACCTATTCTTTTGCAATGCTTGAAATAAACATGTCAAATAAACAGTCATGTTTATATCAACCCAAGAAGTCAGACAATTTCCCCAAGATCTCGTATTTTAATTTCACATTTCTCCAAGACAAAAAACAAAACTTTACCTGGGTGTTTACATTAGATACAAATGTCCCCTAATGGCAACACATCATTGGCAACATCTTCTGGTGAATACTAAGTACAGTAAACCAATATACCTGAGATGAAAATATTAAACACTTTTGCATGAATTGTGGCTTCTTGGTAAGCAAGCAGAGCAACAGTCTTACTGGTGTCAGTCAGACTGGTGAAATATACAGTATGATAAAGTTAGATCCAGTTTGTTTTAAATCCCCACATCATCCATTTGTCAGTTTATAACAAAGGCATGCCTGAGCTTCTGAATAAGACACAAATAATGGCACAGGTGTGGAATCAAACAGCTGGCTATGATGCTAAAGGGCCGTTGATAACAAACTGGAGCTTTATCAAAGAGTAGCAGTCTTGCTAATGTCTTGTTAATTTTAGCATGTCGTGTCCTGTCTGTAGCCCTCTGCAGTGAGTCAGACACCACTTATGATTGTAAAAATATGACAGAAGGGCTTTAAAAATCACCTAATGACCAGAACTTAAGTTAAGTTAAAGCTAATAGATATTATAGTTAACACCACATTATCATGGTCATACTTAACCCAGATTGTCTGGCATTTAATCTAATCATTTTTATCCAGATGTTTGCTACAGTACACGTGTAACATAACCTGTTAGTCTGAAAGATGACGTACACTTATAAAACATTGGAAAATCCTTTCAGGTTGCTTAGCAACACTCTCTGCTGCTTTAAAGACATTTATAGATATTCCAGTGGTAATTTTATCCAACTGGAACAATACACCTGCAGCAAAAAAAAAAAAAAGTTTAATCAAACTCATTTCATAAATTAAGCTGTTTTTTGTTAACAAAGATGGCAACTGGAAATGTCTGTCTTTGGAATCAAAGGGTTATGTACCCTGATCTGATGTTGCATTTTAGATATAAAATATAATGTAATAAAGTAATGGGAAATAAAATTGATGTACACTAACCAAGCACTTGATTAGGAACACCTGTGCAACTAATGCAATCAAATATAACAACTCCACAGTAAATGCTACTTTTATTAAGCTTTTACATTATCAGTTGTTGACTTCAGAAAAGTCAGAAAAGTGATCATTCTACTGTGTTCCTTATATTTTGCTTCATTGATGTTAATGGGGTGGACAAAATATTAGGAACACCATTTAATATAATGCACTCCAATGCACCACAACCACTTAGTAGACTTCAATAATAAACATTATTAAATCTCCAGTCTCTGCCACCTGAATCATCACATAGATTACCCCTTTCTGACTAGATCACTCCCAAAAGGTTATATAACTCCGCCCGGCCTGTGTCTCCCTCTTTTCCCTCCAAACCATTCCAGGCAGAACAAAGAGAGAACCCATATGAGTTTAATATAGACTTGTCACCTTCATTTTGTTTATTTGGTTAATATACCATGTATTTGGTTGTCAACTGATTGTTTTAAATTTTAAATACCTGAGTTTAATCCTACATTAAGGAGACAAGAGTGAAATGCCAGATTGTGGATTCACTAATGATGTAAGTTAAAATAATAACATTATTATAAGTAGTATTATTATTGTTATTATTAATATTATTATTATTATTAGTAGTAGTATTATTTGGTTGATACTATTCAGATCTGCACTTCAATCTACTCGTGACTACAATAAACTGTTGGATGGCTTCCTGGATCCTCTGTTTAAATGTGCACCACATCAATTTTCTGTGAGCCAACGGCACCACAAACAATAGCCTCTCAAACATAAAGTTGAATTATCACCTAACTGACAGTGTCAACAAAAACTGAAGATGTATAAGCTTTGTAAAAGTAGAATTTATGGCAGAGCTGTCGTGTTGGACTGAATTAAATTGCACAGCTGTTCCTGACAAACTGCAATAAAGCTGCAACTTTACGAGCTTGTTTGAAATACTCTTTGTTGCCCTAAAATCTTAATCGTCTTTATTTTCATTTTCAATTTACTTTGTCACTCCTGGATCGATGTGTTCAAATCAGTAGCAAGTGTTGTCAAATCATCTGCAGTTTTTCCAAGTTAGATTGTCGAGCAAAACAAATGCATAGCTTTGTGACCTGATTGTAATCATCATCATAAATGTCTCAAATGTAAAATTTATTATAGAGGCACAAACTGGTCTTACACCCGTTTTAAAACACTGACAGTCTGCTTTCAAAGTAATCTTTGTTGCATGCTATGCCTTCATCCAAACCCTGACAAGAGCCATTATTTAGTTAGCTTTTAAAAATGACATATTTATAAACTGACAGAAGAAATAATGCAACATGGAGTCCTTGTTATGCATTCTAATCAAGTTTTTAAAGGACGGCACTGTCAACTGAATAGTACTTGATTACAGGATAATGACACAAGCAGTTGTACCAGTCCAATCTGCATAAAATGAAGGAACTGCTAAAGGTCTCTCTAATTAGGATGGTGTTTACATCAGGCTTTACATACACCTATTAGGCTACCCTTATCAACATCCTACAAAGCCAGGCTCTCAGTGATAATGCACTTGGATGTGACTCCCACCACTGATTGTTATTGTTGAGATAGCCATTTTGCATGTTTTCCAGTATTCTTGGTAATGATATGAAATCTACAGATGTTATTATGAGGGTGATACAGTCTTTGATGGCAGTGACTTTGTTCATGATTATCGTGGCCATTTAGGTTTTGTATCTTGCACCCTTCCCCATATCCCCTTTCATGCCCGTGCCTAGTGGTAGTCATCGCTGTCTCCTTTAGGCAGACTGCTAGGAACACATTATGGATGGGTGCATTAGTGAATGATGCAGAGCCCGGGCTGGCTTGCCTTGTTTTCATGTGAGAGTGCATCATTAGAAAATGTTCCACTTGGCAGGGAAGCGCGTATTAACTGCAACCGCAATGAAATGAGGTTGTGATAGATGGTTAAAGTTATACAGGACTATTAGGTTGAAATATGAACCTCTCAATTGTCATGATGAAACAGAGGGCTATTTGCGTGGTGATCAGTGCATTGAGAGACAATTGGAATCTGCAAAGACCGATACAATACATTATAGGTAGTGGGCTCAGAGCTGAAAGAGTACAGAAAAAGTAATCATGCTACCACAGAATAGTTTGGAGCTACTGTTCAATTCAAGGCTCTATAAATTCATTTAGGTTCTCCACCAACATCTCAAGCATCATGATGAGACCTGGGGGAGATTTGCAAACAGGGCACCTTGTCTAATCCCTGTTGTGGACTCTGATGAGCCACGTATATATGGAAATAAACCACTGTTGATGGACTAAGACACTTTAATGGCACTGAATACTTGAAGCAGACTGTGTGTGTCTATCTTAATGTGTCTGTATTGACCACACAGTCAATATAACATAAGGAAAATTAAGATAAGCCTACATGTAAATCAGAAACAGTAGATGCATAAATGCACAAACTAACTTCCCTGTAGATAATGCCAGCCACCAATTGAGCATTTTAATTAACTCTTATCATGTTTCCATGGTGACCTCCCAGTTATTCTATCACCAGAATGCAAACTTCAGACCCTGTTTCTCTCTAGATGTGAGCTGAAATCTGTAAATGGATTATTAATTGCTCTCTTGCCTGTGAAGAATTTCTGATACAACGGACACATTATCTCCCCTTCTGATTTTAATATGATTAAATAATACATAAATCATCAAAATAACAAACACCTGATGGATAATTGAGTGCTCTGACATCATGGTTACTCTCTCTAAACGTAGACTTTCTTTGGGTGTACTGACTTTGTCTTAAACTAACAACAGACCCAATTGCAAACCCATTAGCATTTAATATTACTGTAATTACTGTGTACATTTCATTATGTTCTCAGTATATTAAATGACTGCTCAGTGTGGAGGGAGGGCTATAGTTTAATCTCTTTCTGTATTACTGTGTGCCACAGTACTCAAAACAGCATTAAGAGGCACATAATCAGAGGGAACTAATTGCCTATGATTGCATAAATGAAGTGCCTCAATTTCATCAGGGCTGTTGCTGATGTCCAGCCTCTTAACGCCTTGGGAGTGGAAGGCGGTTGACCACAATGCAGAAAACCTCAGAGAAACAGCTACTGGTGGGTAATGTGAGGAAACCAAAGATTTAATATGTCCACAGGGGGCTGTGAGGGCAGGGTGTGTTACCACTGCTGATGTTTTTTGTTGTCATCAGAGTTGCCTCCGCTTCACAGAGGGGAAAAAAAACGTGAATGCCCACCATTTGAGAAATGAATTTATTGAAGTCGCTGTCTTTTTCCCCATTAGTAAGTGTTTAGTTCAGCGTTTTAAATAATTGCGTTACCAGGAATGATATTTAAAATACATTTGGGAGTCAATGAGGCGGGAAAGTGCCTACATGTTTTGCTGATGACACCCGGGCCATTTGGAAGGCATCAAAGTAGAGAGGAGGTAGCCCAGATGCATATTATAAACTCATTATGTATATCATTTAAAAGGATGTACTACAGCCGCAAAAACAATATTCCTAGTCTCTCTCTGGTAATGTGTGTTTTCAAAGTTGAAACTCTTACTCGCCTTCAGTTTAATGTGGCATCTATTACCAAACTGTAACATAAAATAAATGACCTTGATTTCCATAGCAGAACAGTCGTTAAGGTATAGATGAGATGCAGCTATGCTTCTGTGTTTTCAAATGGGAAAGAAGGTAAAGCCTCTCCACAAATATTGTGTATTTCTCCACCTGTGGTGCAGACCTTGTTGCCACAGAGTTTACAGCTATCTTGATGGACTCCAATGCAGAGGTAGATAAATATACATTGAAATATGTGTATTTTAATGCATTCTGCATCCAGCACAACTCATTTCAATAGATGGGAATATCAAAGTGAGTTAATCAGTCTCTCAAAAGCTAAGGTAATTTTGAGTCATAAGCCAATCCACAGTGTCTAGACTCTAGACGGTTAAAATATTTGATAATATCCCTTTTTCTACAAGCACTGGAAAATGGTGGTCCATCCGTCAAAAGAGATGTTTGTCAGATGCCTAGCGAGTAGGCTTAAAAGGCTTAATTATGTACCGTCCCTCTGCCATCAGAACACTACACGTGGGGCAGAGTGACACAGCGGTTGCCAGTCATTCAGCCTAATGTTCTAATGCAGGGAGCCGTGTGGATACACAAAATCCATTAAGGCTCATGAAAGAACAAAAAAAAATAGTGAGCAGAACGAGACATTTTGCAAACACGTACTGTACACAGAGGGGCTTGCAAATAGGGCATTTTTGTTTGCACTTCCTGCAAGAAAAATGAATGAAAAACAAAATTTTACCTTAAAAGTTGACCAAATGCTTAACTTAGCTCTTTGCTTCTTAGACTTGTGTTTTGTAGTGAGACAGTGCAAACCTTGCTGGGACTTGGAAAGGTTTAAAATCCAATGACTTGCCCATTAAACCATTATGTTCATGTAAATGTTCACATTTACTATAAACACACTGAATACTATTTAGAATAGACTGTATTTTTATATGATGAACTTTCAAATGTGGTTTGTAATTCAAGTTAGCGAACATCCCATATGCTGCTCATTAAACTGTGTAATCAGAAAACATGTTCTGTCACCCCAAAAACAGCGTGTGCTGTAGTTAGAAAGTAAGAGTTCATTCAACTCAGTTCATACTTGCAGTCTGACAGAGAGACTTCATGGCTGTAACTTTGCTGGAGGCAAACAGGAGAGGCTCGAGTGGCTGCATGTGAGACATAAAAATAGAATTACTTGTCACACTGCAGGGAGGGTCTCATACCGAATATCAAAACAACTCTGTGAACCAACCCTGTGAACAGCCGGCAGGCATATAGTGGACATTAGCCAGTGAGAGTGAAACAACAACAGAAACAGAGAGAGACGGGCCTCTTTAGAGCAGTCTCCCTCACTTCATCATACACATTTTATACTTCCACTTTGCTCTGTGAGAGGCAAGCCATACAGCATGTCGCGAGGCAGCTTTGTCTTTACACCTTTGGCCTTACGCTCTCTTAAACATGATGAGGACATGCTGGAGAGATATAAGTACAAGAAGCAGTTGGCCTCCCATCACCTCAATAGCTATATGGTGAAGAGGGAGGCTGGGGACAGGGCATCTCTGAGGTCCAGCACTGCCCGGACACCAGCCTTATGCCACGACGTGGTGGTCCACAACGCTGTGTATACAGGAGACCTGGAGGCGATGCAACACCTCTTTCCTAAAGGATCCACAGCAAGCCTCATCATTGAGCCACGGGGAGGGGAAATGCGCTGGGTCGCCAGAGGGGAAGGTAAGAGACAACATCTGTCTTCATTAGGAATTAATTTAGGAATTCATGTGATTTGGCACAGCATAGCTAGTAGCTTCAATGTATTTCCTGGAGAGGAGCACAGTAGAATCCTGAATTCAAAAAGTGCTTCTTATTTTAATGGCAATGACAGACACTGACAGTGTTATGGAAAATAAAGAAAAAGAAATCACTGCTTTAAAATGATTATTAACTGCATATGCAATATGCAACTCCTGTACCTTACCATGAGGCAGTGTTTAAAGACACAGTACAGTAATATTTATAGAAACTCAGCACGAGGCAATATTTATAGAAACCATCATATGTCTACCTCACATCAGACCGTCATCTGTTTGTTTTGTGAATCTCCACTGGATTGAACTTTGGCCTTTCTCTGAAGACAAAATAAGTAATTTACTCATTTATTTTATGAAAGAATAACATTTGTTATTCTTTCATTTTAAAATAAAATGAGTCATTTTAAAATGAGGTAGGCTACAAATTCTAATTCTGATTGGATACATAACACCAATAATGGACCTCACGGGGTGACACCAATACTATATCAAAAGATTGTGTTACTCTTAATTTCTTTCAATGCAATAATTCATCATTGATTGCAGTGGATTTACTGAGTCAGTGGGCTGTAACACACCAGCCATTGGCTCTCATCTGCATTGGCAAAGTTTACCAGGTCAACCAAAATATCACATAACACCACCTTGAAATAGCCTCCCCTGCACAAACAACCTACATACGAGCTTATTTCCTTCAGGAGAAACGACACCGCTAAAACATTTAAACATTTTTTAAATAAGAAAAATAGTTAGCTACAGAATGGCTTATGTAGCACCAAAGGTGAAGTGGCACAAACCAAAGGCGTACCGCAACGATGTGATCGCCACAGCCAAGGCCACAGGTTGTATTTTGCAGTACTGGAACTCTCTGCTTGTGGGTGATGAGCTGACAGTACTCAGCATTGTGGACGACAACGAATATGTCTACCTTGTTGATGCCATTTTTGACACCAGCAACATAGATGAGTGGAAGAACTTCAGATTTAATTACAGGGGCTTAAGTAGGTTTTCTGATGCTTTTTTTTATATATATACATATAAAACTTGCTTTTTAAAACCTCATGGTCTCATGTGGACAATGAAATACTGTGTTGTATGCATTCATTAACAGAAACACTACTGTTATATTACAGTACTTATAACTGACATGTCTGTTTTTTTGCAGTGGTCCTTAGTCTTGAGCTCAGAGTTGACTTTATGCCAATTATACTCCCTGCTGGCAGGACTATGGTCACTAACTTATGAGCAGGAGCTGACCACACCACTTCACATCACAGCTAGCCGAGGCTTCACAGACTGCCTGAGACTCCTGCTGCAACGTGGGGCCGATGTAAAGCTGGCACCTGGTGGCACCACTGCCCTGCATGAGTCCTGTGAAAACTGCCACCCAGAGTGTACCAAACTACTGCTAATGCACGGTGCCAACCCCAGTGCTGTCTCAGAAGAAGGTCTAATGCCTTTGCATGTGTGTTCAAGTCCTGAATCCCTGGAGTGAGTAAAGTAGATCACAACCAGAACATGTGTAGTGCTCTACCCAAATGTATGCATGTGAATTTGTGTGTGTTTGTTTTTGTTTTTTTCTAAAAACAAGGCTGTGTAATTCTGTCTGCAGATGTGCCAAGTATCTACTGCAGTATGGTGCAGCAATCAATGGTTGCACTGTAGATGAAGAAGACACCCCCTTACATACAGCAGCCAGGTGTGGCCTCCTAGAACACATCGAGCTCTACCTGAGCTACGGAGCTGCTGTGAACAGAAAGAATCAGATAGGCCTTACACCCCTGAACACTGCTTGTTCTCAGCGCCAGGAGGTGCAGGACCTCGAACGTTACTTCAAGTTGTGCCAGATGCTGCTGGGGGCAGGTTCTGACATCCACACTATGGACCAGGACAGACACACTCCTTTGCACATGGCCTGCAAGAATGCAAATCCAGACATAGTAGATATGCTGCTGGCTAATGGAGCCTATGTTAACGACATGGACTATGGAGGTGAAGCCCCCATGCACAACATCCTGAAGGAGGTGTGCTTCAAGGTTTCCCATCACCCTGAGAGGATTGTCCGCAGTCTGCTCAACTATGGTTCCATTCGGGTGTGGCCTGGGGCTTTGCCCAAGGTAGGAAAATGTGGCATCAAAAGCTGAATCACAGAATATCAAATGATAAAAAGTGCACATAAGCATTTCATATGGGTTGATGCATTCCTGAATTGGTTTATCGTAGTATATTGTATTTACAGTGAATAATGAACCAGTTATTCATCAAGGTGGCTCATTTAGCATAATTAGCATGTAACACCTTGAGTAAGAGTCTTGAAACACAAACTGTTCCTTGCAATATTCCAGATTTCACAACTTCACATTCAAATCATTCCCATTTCATGACACAACATGAAGTGTTGCACTCTCAGTGGGAAACAGACTACAACTATCAGTGAACCCACGTGCACCAAGACAAAATGCCTGGTTCCTAATTAGGCAAGTGTTAATAGGAGATTAATTAGCACTAATTGTATAATTTCCAGTTAAACCCCTGGAGGGAAGACCAATCTGTTCATTTCACAAGTGTTTAATTACTTTATTTCTTCAGTTCTGTGGAGTCACAAGCTCGCTCATGAACTTCGATGACAATTATATTAATCCTATAATTTTGCTCTGTGTTTTGTGGGGTTTCTTTTAGGTTCTGGCGCATTGCTGCGTATCTCCAGACACCATTGAGGTCCTTCTGAACGTCTACAGTCACCTGAAAGTCAATGACACCTGGGTTGAGTCCGTGTCCGAGGAGGTGTTTAAGGCAAGCTTGTTAGATAATTAAATACATGACAAGGGTTAACCCTGTGTGGACTTTATGTTTTTATATTGCACCAACAGTTAATTTCTTTAAATGCTGGTGAATTCAGACCCCGGAATTTAACAATCTGAACATCACTAAGACTAGGAAAACTCTACTAAAACCAACACTGATTACATTTTTCTTTGATTTTGACTGATGGGCAGGTTATGCAGACTGCTTATAGCTGGACTGAGTGGGGCAGTGTAGCACACAAAAATGAATGAAAATGGTTTGTAATACTCACAAAGGGTTAATATTTAGGACATAAGTAATGGGAGTGTTTAAATTACTTATTGTGTGTTTATTTAATTGGTCAATTCAAAAACTTGCCGTAGATTAAGACAAATAATATGAGTGAAATGAGCTTAAGTCAATCTTTGTTTCCTCCAGGAAAACAAGGAATTCTACGAGTCACTCTTCTCCTTGGCACGGACTCCTCGCTCCCTGCAGCACTTGGCACGCTGTAATCTCAGGACTTTCCTGGAGGGTCGGGTACACAAGGTGGTCCCAAAGCTTGATCTGCCCACATTCATCAAAAACTACCTGCTGCTGGAATGCAGAGGCTACGTCCACTGAAAGCACTTTATGCAGTAGTTAGTTAGACCTGATGATGATTGAGTGCTGCTACATGTGAGGAGGGATTGGTAGTGGCAAATAATAACACTGAAGATCACAATAGAAATGTAACAGACTGAATATGCTTAAAGCCTTTTGTTGCCTTTCAGGAGGAAAAATGCCACCTTTTGTTGTCCTGTCACTTTTATTTCAGATCAATCCTTCAGCCCAGGACATGTTTGATTTTGCAACACAAGAGGGAGCTATACACCAGAGTTGATCAAGTCTATAGTGGGTATGAACTTGTAAGTTTTATATTTTATTTATGATAGGGTTTTTTTTGTTTTGTTTTTTACTTCTGCACTTGATAGTAAATAAAGAAGCTTAGTTGCTTTGTATTTTTATACATACTTCTCACAGTTTGCTGTGAATGCTCATAGTGATGTTTTACATTGAGAATTGCTATAAAGACTATTTGCATAAATTATTATTCCCGCCCATATTATTGTAACCTTTTGTACTCACAATAGGGTTAATATCAAATAAACTTTACTACTCTGAACATACAGCAATGCTCTCAGTGATTTTTATTTATTTTCTGTTGTCATAATTTTTTTTTCTCTTCGCTTCTGTTTGTCCATACAGATGTTTTGTGTTTATTGGTTGTTGTTCAGTGCTGTGCGTTTTTCTGCAAAGACTATTCACAAAATATGACACAAAATATTTAAAAAATTAGATTGAGCAGCACTTACATTTTTAAATGCGAATTAAACGTTTTAAATTAAAAACGACGTGCAACCACATTCAATTGAGCTGAATAATTTAGGTTTCAAGTAAATTATCATTTCTGCTTGTATCAGGAGATTTTTTTAAGTGTTCATTTGATTTGCAAAATGACAAAGAAAATGTTCAATAATTTGCACTTCTATTCTTCTGCCAACAAAGTTGGAGGGGCCATGTGTGTGAAATCTGGCATGAAAAAATGATATCATCTCTCTGGAGGCCCTAAATTAACAAGCAATAATAAATAACAAGATTTTCATCCCTTCTTGTGATCATTTAAAAAATGTTGTAGGAGGAAACCTGTTACACACAAAAAAAAAATGCTTTTATGAAAAACAAAAAGAAATGTATCCGAAATATAAAAAGCTCGTTTAATGTAAATGTGATTTGGGGTGGTTGGGGGGAGACTAAAAATACGTTAATATAAAACTTAGAGGAGCAGACGAGCACCAGAATTCCTCACAAAAAAGAGGTTGAGAGGAGCTCGGCAAATGGTTTCAATAGATCACAGAGAGGTGCTGCTGAAGTCACTTGCAATTATAGGAATTAGCCTGGTCTGGCCCTCCACTGCTAATCAGAGTCGGTGGTGATATGTTTATGTCCTCTTGCAATCAGACGACCAGTTGGAGAGCCAGGACTCAATAGGGCTAATCATCATCAGCTCCCGTTGCCATTTAAAAGGTGAAATGATCTGCGATTAAACCCGTGTTCAAAGAAAAGAGATTCCCCCCCCCCCCCCCCCCCCCCCCTTACATCTATTTTTCATCTGGGAGTAATCCCAAAAGTGTAAATCAATATCTGTGCATTCTTTAAATTTAAAACTTTAGATGGTGTTTTGACAGAGGACAGTCAGGCTGTTTAAAGTTTTAAATTCACACACCATTTAAAATAAATCCCCCAGTCTCAAACAAAGTGGAAATCCACTCAAATTTGACTTTGGTCACTATGTGTCCGTGTCCACACTGCAGTTGACCTCGCATAAATGCCTTTTATCTGAATCTAATTTCGCACAGAGTATCTCTCTCCAGGGAACAATTGTTGCAGCACTTCTTTTTCTGGAGCCAAACGTATTGTTTTTAAGCCCCGGAGAATGGGACAGAGAGCGGAGAAACATCTGCCTCTCCAACCTCCTGCCTCTGATGCCCATCGGCCCCAATATTTCAACAAAAGCGGCCGTTGTTTTACGCTGTCCCTTGAATTCAGAGTAATTACTTATCATCAATCAAAATTAATAATAGCTGATTGGGTTGGTGTGGTCAACGATTATAGAAGGGGAAGGGCTGGAACAGTCTCTCACACCGTTTTGCAGTCAATGGTGAACCTGGAAAAAAAGGGAGGGGGGGGGGGGGGGGGCGACCCGTCTATTTGGTCTCCACTGGGAAACTACCGCCTCTCAAGACGGCCAAAAAGTCAGAGGCTGAATAAGGAAATGAAGCGTAATTTGAGGAAGATGGATGAGCCCCCAGGGAAACACCCCCTTTTCATTCCTCTTGTATTGCAGATGATAACCAATGCGCTCTCTCTCTCTCTCTCTCTCTCTCTCTCTCTCTCTCTCTCTCTCTCTCTCTCTCTCTCTCTCTCTCTCTCTCTGCGCGCACACACACGGTGGATTGGAGAGGGGCGGGGGGAGGAGTTGCAGAGACGGGGAGAGGTAGATAGATAGAGAGAGCGTGTGTTTATGTCTCAGTGTGTGACAAATAAGAGGGAAAAGGTAACGGTGGGGCACACAACAAAGCTCCCGACTGACTGACGCATATAGAGTGCAGAGATCCGGAGAAGCAGTCCACTCCCAGGGATGACAACACGGCAGAGGATCCACTTTCAGTTCACTCTGTCTTTGCACTGAAAGTTTTGCAGCTCATCGAGGAAAGGACACCTGCTTTCAAGTTTCCACCAAATAAAAGTGTTTGCCTGCAAAATGCAGAGACCAGGCGGCCAAGGGACGGCTTTTTCAATCGATTCCCTGATAGGGACCCCTCAGCCCAGACCGGGACACCTGCTCTACACGGGCTATCCTATGTTCATGCCTTACAGACCTTTGGTTATTCCACAAGCTTTATCCCACTCGCCTTTATCGTCTGGTATACCACCACTTGCTCCTTTGGCTTCTTTTGCGGGACGACTCACCAACACTTTCTGTGCCAGTTTGGGACAAGGGGTGCCATCCATGGTTGCGCTCACCACAACGATGCCAAGTTTCTCGGATCCGCCGGACAGTTTCTATCCGCCGCAAGAGCTGCCCGGTCCCCGATTGAGCGCCGCCGATCCAGGAGCGAGAAGGCAGGAAAGTCCGCACTCCGAGGAGCTGCACAGCCGGGAAAAGGGCTCTGAGCTGCTAAACTTCTCGGAAACTTTTCAGACAATATCAGGTAAGCTCGGTCTCACTACTTAGATCACATATAGACCCCAGGGCTGTTGCGTAAAAAGTGACCACTGCGCGTAAAATTATTTAAGGCAGAGATTGCTGGTTGATGGCTAGAGACCTTGGTCTCCGAGGTACTCTATAAATAGTAACAATGTTCATCCATTTTAGCCGTGTTTTGTCAGCTTTGTAGGGTGACAGAAATATTAATGGCACCACATTCATTTTGGCCCACATCTTGGGGCTGCAACCTGGTGGAAGTTATTAAATGAAAAGCCAAATGTTTCAGTTTCAGTTGTTTAACAATATGATTTAAAATATTCCAAATGTGTTGTTCATATTATTAAACCCAAAATGAATTGTAGAGCATGTTTAATCACATTTAAAGAAAACTCATGAATGGTGGATTTGCTGGGAGGTCAAATCAACTAAGTTGTACTCTATAACTGTAAAAACTTGTAGAAAAAATACACAGGACAGCTCCAATATGAGTTCAGCTAATGTTGCTACTTACAACTAACATTTTAAGAAATCTTCAGCTATTTTTGTTGGTGTTTATCTCTACCAGCCAACCCATAAGCGCAGTAATTCATGTCAGACGTTGTGTAGCATTGCGTAACGGTGACCTCCAGACTAATGAATGAGTGGTTAAACGTGAGTGTTTGCTCTGTTATTCTCCACATTTTAGGTGAGACCAAACTGTATAGTTCAGACGACGAGAAGCTGGACCTAAAATCAGCAGACACCGTGTGCAGTGACCGAGAGGACAGCTCTGCAGACAGTGAGAACGAAAGTTTCTCAGACGGGAACAACTGTGGCTCCCTGTCCCAGAAGAGCAAACTGAAAACCGGCTCGCAGGAGGCGCTACCGACCGGCGGCTCTGCGGGGAAGAGCAGGAGGAGACGAACAGCTTTTACCAGCGAGCAGCTGCTCGAACTTGAAAAGGAGTTTCACTGTAAAAAGTACCTTTCTCTGACTGAACGCTCCCAAATCGCACATGCACTTAAACTGAGCGAGGTGCAGGTGAAAATTTGGTTTCAGAATCGCAGGGCCAAATGGAAACGAATCAAAGCCGGTAACGTCAACAACCGGTCAGGAGAACCGGTGAGAAATCCCAAAATTGTGGTTCCCATCCCAGTGCACGTCAACAGGTTTGCTGTGAGAAGTCAGCATCAACAAATCGAACAAGGGACCAGGCCATGAACTGAGATGAAAATCTAAAATATTAACGATTAAAAAAACACTTACATTGACTCTATGTTCCACTGATTTGTTGAAAGCATGAAGCACAAACAGGAGGATTCAATTATTTTGTCTGAGAGGTGAGGCTGAGCAGAGACCCAAACCTCCAGAGAAGAGGATTGTTTCGCAGACAGATCAATTATTTGGCAATATGCTGTCATTTTTATTTATTGTTTTGTGAATATGTAAATATAAATGGGTAAAATCTGGTACAAATGGGCACTATGAGATAAGACTGTAAAGATTTTTTTAAGTATTTATATGTAGGGCCAAAATGTTTTGTTGGTTACGTGCATGTCCTTTACTCATTTGGTGAATTTTTTGTTTTGTGTTTCGTACAATTTGTTGATCACATTTGCATGTAACTGAAGAGGTTTTTACATTTTGTTTGGCAACTGTAGGAACCACCTTTGACAACTATTTGTGGAGAAAAAAATTAAAAAACAAAATGTGAAGGAAATAAAGACCAAACAAGGGATAATTGTAAAGTATATTGACCTAATAAATCGCTTTATACGAAAGTTGGAATCCAGGTTGAATCTTTATTATTCAGAGGGGAGAAAAACAGTGATTTTTGTTGTTTGTGAGAATTGTGTAGGAATTATTTTACCCAGCTAAAATGAAAAAAGAAGGCCTACAGTGTTTAAATATAGCGATTAATTTAGACCTACAGGAGTAAAAACAGCTGATCATTTTTGGTATTACTGAACACATTTAAAATAAATGTTGGCCTATGACGGCTTTTTAAATCCTAAAAGCCTTGTTTGCAATTTGATAATTAGAATATTTCTGAAAAATATGAAAATCACTGAACAGTGGGGGGCTTTAATACCCTAATATTTAAAGAGCTTCTGCATAGACTTAAAAGTTCAGTGATGTCAACATGTTTTTCTCTGATGCACACCTTCGTTTACACATTTGTTATAAATTATTTATTTTCAGAAACCTCAAGACCTGAAAGGTAGATGGGTCTTTTTTTATTTTTAAATAGCAGCAGTGATTGATTTCTCCTGCGGAGGCCATGTTGTCTCAAGTGGACTGATGGATCCTCATTAGATTGGGCACATTCAACACACTGTAATGAACTTCTCTATCAGTCACTACAGAGAAGCAAACCGACATCCTAATCTGATACTGATTTCTATATGGTAAATTATAATAATAGAATTAAAGAGTAATCTAACAAGAGGTCGAAGCTTAAATTTGTATTTTAAAAAAACACAATTTGAAGATTTTTTTTATCTGTGACATCAAACTGTATAAGAACTTTCAAAAATGACGTGTAATTTACTTGATAGAAAATGTTTTTTTATACTGAAATATCGACACCTGTAAACACATTTTAACACGTGAAACTACATTTGAAGAATGATTAATGCATTTGAAGAAAAATTAGATCTTTACAGCTGTGGACAAGGCAATCGATGGCTTATGGAAATTGCAGTTTTGAATAAAAGATACTCTTTCTATTATACAAGGATGACTGAAGCCACTATGTGATACAAGCAAATATGTGCGACAGCCTGCTCAGTTAGACCAAATAATCCCTTATTTGGTCAGGCATGTAAAATTATAGACCAGCAATATTAAAATGCTAAATTATATTAAAAAAAATAACCCAACTAAAATAATGTCTGACCACATTGCTATCCACTTACCGGAAAGGGGGAAATATGGTTTGATGTTTTATGCAAACTTTCAAACCCCTGGTTCTGGGTTTACCATGGTTTCTCTGAACTGCTTCCAGATAAGGGTTCATGTTGGAATAATTTTCACCTCACCACAGAAGGAAGAGACTGATTGGTTTCCCTGTTTCCAAAATAGACTCAGGCCTCCAGCCACGTTTGAGCTACTGCAGCAGCACCTGTTGAAGTATGGTGATGAGGCAGATTCCTCATATATTTTATTAATATTTTATCAGATTAGCCAACTCTCTCCTGAATCAGCGTTGAGTCAAAAAATTGATCTGGATGTTAATGTTATATTAAAAAAAATCTTGAACACAGCATGAAAGCTTAAGTCAGAGTGCATTATTTTCTTACATTTCATTTCCCTCAAGCCACTCATGGATGCACACACTGACAACAATTTTCTCTGTGTTTGACCCCAGAGCATAAACAGACATTTCATGACCTGGGCACCCATGAGTAGTAAAGTTTATTCCACAGTCCACCTCATACATCAAGACTGTGACACTTGGATGGGGATTCAAGGAGTGATGATCCTGCGAACGAGCAGTGGAAGTTTTATTATGGTCCAAAGAGCTGACTAATATAGACAGTCAATTCCACAACATTGTGCCAGAGCGCAGCTGCTATTTCAGTCCCCATGAGCTGCATGGTGGAGGTGACGATGGAGGAGCCATGACACAGCTCAGCCGCTGTCTTCATGCTGGTTGTTATTATCAAGATCCTGTGAGTGGGACTGGTCATTCTAGTTTTATTGGAAAGTCAGTTTCAAGGCTAGAGTGGCAGGAAAATATTATTATTATTTGTGAAATTATTAACTAAAAAATGGATCTGCTTCTTCAGAACACCTTATTTAGCAATAATTATTTTTTTGTATTTTTAGGAAAAACACATCTGTATAAGAATTCTTCCAAATTTCTGAAATGCTTTATGAGTTGTAATAATCTCTCTTCCAATAAAGCTTCATCTTAAAGGTGCAGTGTGTAGGATTTCGTGGCATCACGCAGATAGCAACAAACTGAACCCCGGCAACCCCAAAACATGTAGGAGAACCTATAATGGCCATTAAACTCACAAAAAGCTCTAAATGCCCTATCTAGAGCCAGTGTTTGGTTAGTCCATTCTGGGGTACTGTAGAAACATGGTGGTGCAACATGACAAGCTACGTGGAAGACTACCGGCTCCCTATGTACATATAAAAACTATATCTACGACTTCTAGAGTAACAAAAACACAAAAAATCTTTTAAGGTGATTATACACTAATGAAAACATACTTATCTATTCCGCTAGATGCCATTAAATTCGACACACTGCAACTTTAAGTGAACATCTCAGCCTCATGATAGCATGTGTATCATTTTTCAATTTTGCCACTTGAATCTCAAATTGAAATATCATAAGTTCTTTCCAGCAAAGACATTAAACCATCTCCACGTTCCCACCTGGCGAGAGAGGAAAGCGAGGGACCTCATTACTTGCTGGTTGTGTGAGTGCAGGCTGCTCAGCGCTGACTGCAGGCCTGACTTCTTGGGAGGCTCCGGACGGTCGTGGCTACAGTGATGTATGGGCAGATGCATCAAATCGCACAAGATAAACAAGCGATGAGTTTCATCAGGGCCATCATAGCTTTAATTTGGCTGCCTAATGAGTCAGATCTAGTGGCGGAGATAAGAGTTGTCAGAGGCCCGGCTCTAATGAATTTCTTGCCACTTGTAATCAAGGTTGCCTGTCTGAGGGGGGATGATTAATGGAACCCTGGAGGATTCCCTCGGCCCTCAGCCTTCATTACAGCTAATGCATTCTCAGGCAAATTAACAGAGAAATGCAGGCAAAAGCCAATGGGGAAGGGGAGAGAAAGAGAGAGGAGAGAGAAGGGGAGAATGGAGAAGAGTGATGGGAACAGTGCGTTTATGTAAGACAAAGGAGAGAGCGGAGGATGAAGGGGAAGGCAGCATGGTGGCTATGAAACAGGCAGGTTGGCAGCAGAGGAGAAAGAGATGTGATGAAATCCGCTGATTAGTGAGAGGTTCAAGGATATGGAAATGAGTATGAAGACATGGGTTTGGGGCAGTCAGAAAGGCCACGGCACAACATGGATGTGCTGGTCAGACATGATGAAGCTGAAATTGATAAATGGATGTTCAAGTCTGGGGGGGATTCAGGAGAGGGTAGATGGTAAGATGGACAGAGTAGAGTGGATATAATTACTGGTTGAGGAGGTTAAAAGGGTGACGGGAGGAGAAAAAAAAAACAGGAAGCAACAGTAACCTATCCAAATCAAGACAGCCAGGAAAAAACACATTAGACAAACCTCTGCTCAACGCCACCTTGATTCAACAATTATGTTACGACCAGGCACATCACTGACTGCTTGCTAAACAGGCTGTTATAGTGGCCTGTGGCCAAGGAGCTCCTACATGTTATGGAAATATGGATTTAATGTTTGCAAATATGGTCTCGTCAGGTCTTTGTGTACCCATCCATCAGCCTCAGACCCACCTCTGCAATCTTGGAGGCAATTTGTCTGAGAAGAGGTGGGCGGCAGAGAGCCCTCCTCACTGTTTAGCAGGACCTGATGAAATATCAAAACACACAGCAGTGCAAGCAAACGCTCTAGCCTCACCACAACAAACACAAGTGGCAGGCTCTGCCAAGGCATGAGGCATGGTAATAAATTACAGGACAGATATTTTTTTGGGTGTGTACACCAGTTAGTGTATGGAAGGCCTTCAAATGTTGACATTTAAAGCCCTAAGAAAACTTAACGCTGCTATAATCTATATTTTAACAATAGATCAAATGACTGTGTGTATGTGAAAAGGATCTCTAATTGTGACAATCACCAACCTGTTTTCATCAGATATACACTAACCAGTCATCTTATTAGGTATACCTTGCTAGTTCCATGTTGGACTCTTTTCCCCTCTGAGCTGCTTTAGGTCTTCATGGCAGAGATTCAACAAGGTGCTGGAAACATTCCTCCAAGATTTTGGTCCAACCAACATGATAACATCATGCAGTTGCTGCAGATTTGTCGGCTCCACATCCACGATGCTCAAAGGTGCTCTATTGGATTGAAATCTGGTAACTGGAGGCCATCTGAGTACAGTGAACCCATTGTCATGTTCAAGAAACCAATTTGAGATGATCTGAACTTTGCAACATGGTTAGTTATCCTGCTGGAAGTAGCCATTAAAAGATGGGCACACTGTTGTCATAAAGGGATGAACATGGTCAGCAGCAATACTCAGATAGGCTGCAGTGTTTAAATCAAGCTCAGTTGGTACTAAGGAGCCCAAAGAGTGCCAAGAAAATATCCACTACCATGACCACAACACCACCAACTACATCACTGATATAAGACAGGATGCATCCATGCTTTCATGTTGTTTACACCAAATTCTGACCCTACCACCATTGAGACTCATCAGACCAGGCAATGTTTTAGCAATCTTCTATTGTTTAATTTTGGTGAGCCCATGCAAATTGTAGCCTCAGTTTCCTGTTTTAGCTGACAGGAGCGGCACCAGGTGTGGTCCCCTGCTGCCGTATCCCATCTGCTTCAAGTTTCAACGTGTTGTGTGTTCAGAGATGCTGCTCTGTATACCTTGGTTGTAATGAGTGGTTATGAGTTGTTACCTTTCTATCAGCTCGAAGCAATTCTGCCCTGACCTCTGCCATCAACAAAGCATTTTTGTGCAGAGAATTTGCCGATGGCGGGTACTTTCTCTTTTTCAGTCCATTCTCTGTCAAAACTAGTGACAAAGAACACAGTGGTTGAACAGGTGTAGCCTACATAATACAGTGGCCAGTGAGTGTACAGTGTATTTAACACATTTCATCTCAATGTTTCAGTTTTTGGACCTGCAACAGCTTTGGTTCACTCTCATTTGTGTTGTTTCCAGCAGCAGAAGTATTTAGTGAGAATTCTGATTAAAAACACCATACGTTACCTAGCAGCACAAAACACCAAACAGACGAAGTTAGCCACTAGCAGGTGAACATAATGGAGCATTTAGCAACTAAAGAGTCAGATATTTGCCTCAGGGATTGGGAGAGAGAGGAGCAAAATAGAGCTGAAAGGAGAGTGAATATTATACTTAAATTTATCTCGAAGACACACAAGATTCCAGGTCAACATCTGCTGCCAAAATATCAATATCATCAGTTATAGTAAGTTTAAGTATTTAAAAGATGAAACACTCAGTAAAAATAAAAGATCTAATGTTTTAATCAAGCATTAAGAGGGTGTACTTAGTCTCAATGGTGCTTTGAGCTGCTTTG
The DNA here is from genome assembly GCF_963691925.1 of Scomber scombrus. Taxonomy (NCBI): domain Eukaryota; kingdom Metazoa; phylum Chordata; class Actinopteri; order Scombriformes; family Scombridae; genus Scomber; species Scomber scombrus. Next base: position 18,727,573 of record NC_084980.1, read on the forward strand.
CCCACAGTGATAATGTTAGTATGGGTGACTCTTCATCTTAGCTTAATGTGTTAGCATTGCTAACATTTGCTGATTAGCACTAAACACAAAGTACATGGAAATGTAATTAGTTTTGTAAATTTTCAGCAAGTATTTGGTCATAAACCAAAGTGTTTGACAAATTTAAATTGTGAGCTAGAGGAAAAGTCAGAGGCTCACAAAAGTTATTACAATTAATCCTGAGGAGACCAAATGTCATGACAATCCATCCAATAGTTGAGATACTCCACTCAAAAATATAAATGTCATGCTGGTTCAATAAAATTTGACTGAAGAAGGCTATGTGATATCACCTTTTTCTCAATGCATCCTGCCCACTTCAAACCATTGAAAAGAACTCTAAGAAAGAAAGGAATACAAAAATCTCCTGTAAAAATAAACAACCCTGTTATAACTTTGTATTCCCGAAGGACTCCGTTACTCACAGTGAAAAGCTGATTGAGAAAATATGTTTTCAAGGGCCTTTAAGCGTGACTTGGTGCATTGTGGCTCAATAAAGTCAGAGCCGAGGGAGGAAGAAGAAAAACTAAAGAGAAACCAGGTGATAAAGTGCAAACAATGCAAGCCAACAGAGAGAGGAAGGAGATGAAGATATGCTGTGACAAGATTAGCAGGAAATAAGAAGTGGATTAGTGAGGGCTTGACTCCTCTCAACACTAAGACCTTTCACTTTTCCCCACAGCGTTGTGCTGCCTGACACTAAGCCTGGGTCTTTATCTTAATCCTCTTTCAGCAACTGTTGGGGGTCCCATGAGCAGGAAGTGGAGGTTGATTTACTTACCTTTGAGACAGGCCTGGTTAAGTTGTCTTGATTACAATAACAGATCTGAATCTGTTCCAGTGAGCCTTAATTTCTCCATGGAGGAACATGCAAAAGGGGAAAACATGAAATGGCACGCATTTTAATATGAAAGGGTCTCACTTTGTCAGTTGGGCTTCAGGAGATGTATGATGAATAAACAACATATACACAAGACAAATGTGTCGATTTCCCTAAATCCAGGGAAGGCTACATTGTTTTATTTGAATGTTTATTAATAGGTCAACAGTCAGCCAAGCATCCAAGCATACAACAAGTTACTCTTTAGCTTTTGCTTTGTTTCACGTTCTGAACATAAAGGAATTACAATAGGAAAAATTAACTTGAACAAAAACAAACCAAAACAAAAAAGATATTTACATACTGCATTATAAATATGTCAAATGTACATCATTATACACAAGTACCAAAGATGGCCAATTAATGTTGAGACCAAACAGACCCACGAATATGGTTCGTGGGTCAAGAGGACTGTTGACCTAAAACCAGTTCAAATTCCTCTAGGAGGAGCTTGTCTTCAGATAAAAGCATTAAGCTAATATGTACACTTCATGTTGTAGTTGGGGGCATAACAGGCAGGTTTCTAGTGTTTTTTTCAGCATCTACGGTATGTAAATAAGGGTCCAGGTAATCACTGTACACATTTAGCTCCTCTCAGTAACCCCCTGACACTGAAATGTACTCATTAATATAAGTTTATCAAGTAAAAATTAAAAAAGGGCCAGTACCACTGTACAATACGAGTGTAATGAGTTAAATGTAATCTGGTTGTATGGTTGGTTTCTGGGACATCTTAAAGGAATAGTTTGACATTTTGGGAAATGCGCTTATTTGTTTCCTTTCTGAGAGTTGGATGAGAACATGGATAGCACTCTCATGTGGTTGGTAAAGTATTAAGCCAGAGCCAGGAGGCAGTAGGCTAAGGGCTTGGTTATGCTTACAAAGAACTACTACGTATGCGTTGTGTGATGACGTGAAAAGGCAAAAGTGTTTATAGGCGTTCCAAGATGCCGGAGTTTAAGGGATAACACGCACATTTCTAGGCAGTCTCTCCTGCCCTGGAAGAACAGGAGCCACAAATGGCTAATTGGTGTGTGAAGTGAGTGTGTTTGTCGGATTGTCGATTTCGGAAAGTTACATCAATTGTTGGATTAAACCACCCAATTTCTAATGTGTAGGGGGTGAGGCTTTCCAAAGCTGTTCGACCATCCGCCAGGCACTTCTGATGAAGCATACTGGTAACTTTAGGTTAGCATAACTACTGGGAGCAGGGGGAAACAGCTGTCATAGCTTTGTCCAAAGGAAAAAAACCTTCCAGCACCTTTAAAGCTCACGATTTAACATAATTCTCACTTGTTTACTCTGCATAAACAAAAATGAAAAAGCAAGTTGCAGTTTCAGAGTAAGTTAGGTAGTGTTACTATTTCAGTTTGAAGGTCTTGAGATGACTGGAAGTTCTATGTCAAAAAATAGTTACATCACATAACCATCCCTAAAACAATAATTTGTCATCTTCACATTTCACATTTGTTGTGTACAGATTAAATAAATGAGATATGTGAAAATGTGTGAGCTTTAAAGGTGCTAGTGGGAAAACTTTTAAACTTTGGAGACAGCCAAGCTAGCTGTCAACCCATGTTTCCAGTCTTTATGCTAAGCTAAGCAAATCGCTTACTGGCTCCAGTGTCCTACTTATCACGCAGACATGGGAGTGGTATCAATCTTCAAACATAAAAGTCTCAGAAACACAGAGAATAACTACATTTTTGAAAATATCAAACAATTCTTTTAGCTGTGTCCTGGATTCATAAACACCCTCCACTGGCCACATATTCATTATTTGCAGGCTCTGAAAAAAACAAAACAAACAAAAAAAAAAAAAAAACACTGTAAAAAAACAACAAAGTCAAGTACATAAAGTACCATGTTAATAATTTGCTCTGTAAACACACATTCTGCCAATGTAAACCCACAAAACAAAGATAGTTTAAAACCTTAAAAATGGCAGTCAAATAAAAGGGAAAATACACTACAGTCATTTTGCCAGCTCTCATCAATTCTGTCCAAGTCTGACTTACTACTTGAATTGGCTTATTGTGTCTGAGCTGATTCACAGGAATACTGTACATTTGTATTAATGCAAAGAGTTTCAAAGTAATTACACTTCCTTCTATAAACCTTCTTGCTCATTTGATTTCTAAATGTTAGTTTCATCTCAGTCACATACATTTTATATCCCTGCTTTTAGGCTGACAGGTTCTCAGGACGGGGAAAGGGCACATAGGTTCAAGGAAAAGGGAAAGTTGTTTTTTATCGACTCTATAAGTCAGAATAAATTCAAACTGTTCATATAAGGAATAAGGTGAAGAACAAGAACTACTTTTTTACAGTGATCTGTACATTAAAACACAGTTATGTTCCCAAATCTTCACTGCAGGTGTTATGTCTTCTCCCCAGTTTAAAAACAGAAATGCCCAGTCACTCTGTGCTGCACATGGTCACAGACGAAGACATAAGCACACACGTATCGTACAGTATGTACAGACGCACAGACACACACAGTACCATATATGTATTTCACAGCAACAATAGAGGAGATACTCTTGAGAGTACCAATATTACAGCCTTCGGCCACAGGAGGTGAATGGATATTCCAGTATGCTAAGGGTTTGAAATTGTATGAATCTATGTCAAATAATTATCAAAACAATCTAGTCAATCAGAAATTACCTCAACAAAGACATCATAATGATACAATATCACTGTTTCAATCAAACCTTTGAATTGAATGAATTCTGATTGAAGAGGCATGCTTACAAAGCCAATGGTGACTCAATGGTGATAAAACATTATGCCCCTTAATTCCTTTATAGTCATGGACATTTTACTGGTGGATCACGATAAGGGTGGCAAAGGAACTGACTCACTTTCATCCGATCGGGATTCTGCAATCAACTCCTTTATGATGATCTGAATTAAGTATCTAAATCATTTGGAGTCTTCAACTCTAATTGCTTTGCCTTTGTATATGAATAGTATGTCAAAAGTTTGATAGCTGTGTTGAAGGCATGCATCATTACTAAACAGCCACTGCTATCATGGAAGATTTAGTTTGTTCTCCCGCATCAGGGCTTTGTCACTTGTGAAACTATTCCTCACTGTTTCATGTTATTACGCTTAGACTTGGAATCTGAAGGAAGTTTTTCACTCACACTCATTATAAAATCAGTTCGCGCTGCAGAAGGGGAAGACATAAAAGGAAATGTTCAAGCATTAAGGAAATGCTTTTCGTAGGGTTGGTATGAATGCCAAAGTAAGTCATTTGTTTGGTTGATGCTTAAAAAACAAAAAAAGCTTAAAGCTGATCATCATGATCATCTCAGACCAAGATTGAATGAATTTAACAAACAAAACAGATTAAAAAAATAAAATAAAATAAACAATGTACAATGTCCGAACCCCAAACACCCTCTTCTGTCAGTGTAATGGAATATCAAAAAAGAGTCCATCACTCCTGATATCTCTCCATTGTTAGTGATTCCGGGATACACAGTGTGAAACAGAGGAGGAAGTACTGGGAAGAGACATGGGTGGGTTCAGGGTTTGTTTGTTTGCAGCTGCTCCCTGGCTCCTACATGATGCTGATACTGCGGTTGAGCTCACACTGGGCGTTGTTGTTGTTGATGTTGGGATTGGGGTTGCGGCGGCTCATGTTGGGCGTGGGCATGGAGGACAGGGAGCTTGTATCGTTGGGGCAACCATGCTGAAGCAAAATGTCAGCACACTCCTGGCTGCCGGCTCGCCGGGCGTAAGAGAGAGGTGTCTGTCCACGAGCATCCCTGCTCTTCACGTCAACGCCGTACTGTGGGAAAAAATGTAGAGTACAAAAGGCAGATAAATATTAGATTTTACATACTGGAGGGAAATTATTTAGGAACATTTTATATTTTGAACATTAAAAACTAATGAAACCCTAAAAATCTGACTAACTCTGGTTTATAATCAGCATATAATTAGTTTTACTCTCCCCATTTGTATCATCACTTTCTACAATAAGTAGCATTTTGTGCTTGATCTTGGACTTTTGAGTGACTGGAAACATTTAAACAAATTTTCACCCTATATAGAAATCTCTCAGACTTTCATCTGTAAAACCTGAAATATTGAACAATATCCATACTTGAATTTATTGAACCCTATACTGCTTTAAGTGGCATTGAAGTTAGAACAATACTTACACAAAGTACTGCTTTTTTAGATTTTTCATCTGCTCCTGCCAACACTTTTAAATTACAATACGATGATCATACAGACCCTTTCCAAAAAATTAGAATATCATGGAAAAGTTGTTTAAGTTCCACAATTCCATTCAAAAAGTTAAACTTTCATAGATTATAGATTCAGGGCCCACAATTTAAACGGTTTCAAGTATTTATTTGTTTATTTTTACATAATTTGGGCTTCCAGCTCATAAAACCCACGAAAACAGGAATTCAAAAAATTAGAATACTGTGAAGAAATCACTATTTACTTCTCAGTTTTTGCAGGGAAAAAAAGAAAAAAATTAGGATCACATCAAATCAATCAAAATATGGTACTTTCAAAACGATATGTCAATCTTCAATACTTGGTTGGGAATCCCTTTGCCTTAATCACTGCCTCGATGCGACGTGGCATTGAGGCAATCAGCCTGTGGCATTGCCTGGGAGTTATGGAAGCCCAGATTTCCTTGATGCTTGCTGTCAGCTTTTCTTTGTTGTTGGGTCTGGTGCCCCTCATTTTCCTCTTGAGAATACCCCATAGATTCTCAATGGGGTTTAGGTCCGGCGAGTTGGCTGGCCAGTCAAGCACTGTGATGGCATGGGCATCAGACCAGGTTTTGGTGCTTCTGGCTTTACCAACACCTGCACCGGACATTGCACCCCAAATCATGACTGACTGTGGATATTTCACACTGCACCTCAAGCAGCTTGGGTTCTGTTCCTCACCCGTCTTCCTCCAAACCCTTGGACCTTGATTCCTGAATGAAAGGCACACTTTACTTTCATCACTTGGCCCAGTTGAGACGCTTCCTACATTGCCTCAGGTTCAGACGTGGCTTGACCCGAGGAACCCGACAGTTGTAGCCCATCTCCCGGATGCGTCTGAATGTGGTGGTTTTTGAAGCTGTGACTCCCGCCTCATTCCACTCTTTCTGGATCTCTACCAGATTCTTGAATCTTCTCTGTTTGATAATCCGCTGAAGCCCACGGTCATCTCTTTTGCTGGTGCATCTTCTCCTGCCACATTTTGCCCTTCCACTAGATTTTCCATTGATATGCTTGGACACAGCACTCTGTGAACAGCCAGCCTCCTTAGCTATGAACTTTTGTGGCTTACCCATCCTATGGAGGGTATCAATGATGGTCTTCTGGCCAGTTGTCATGTCTGCAGTCTTCCCCATATTGTACCGAACTGAGACAATTGACCCAAACTGAAGCAATTTAATGACACCTGGGGAAACCTGTGCAGGTGTTTTGAGCTTAGTAGATGATTAGTGTGTGACACTCAGTTTAAAACATTCATGCCCTGCAAAATTTGGGCTGATTTCTTCACAGTATTCTAATTTTTTGAATTCCTGTTTTCGTGGGTTTTATGAGCTGGATGCCCAAATTATGTAAAAAATAAATAAACAAATACTTGAAATCGTTTAAATTGTGGGCCCGGAATCTATAATCTATGAAAGTTTAACTTTTTGAATGGAATTATGGAAATTAAACAACTTTTCCATGATATTCTAATTTTTTGGAAAGGGTCTGTATTTGGTGATATATACAAACTCATGATGCCTAATGTTTTTATGTCTAAGTGCTGTCCATCATTTTACACACATTAAAGTCAGCCTGACATATTTGGTATTTCTATAAATCTAAATATATTGAACAAAATTCAAAATACATAACTACGGGATCATTGTAGAAAAACACCCTATAAATTTTGAATTTGGTAAAGTTAACATTGACAGCTAAAAAAACTGAACTATTTTCTCCATAAAGGATTCAGTACTTCTTTACCAGAATTCAATCCTTTCAGTATGGAGTACACTACATTTAGACCTGTGTTTTGGGAAATAAAATGGTAATGCTTTATTTTATGGGTTAAAGGATTCCTAATTATTCCTTCCAGGAACAATGTAATCTAGCGCTAGGTATAAAGGAAAATTAACTGGGACAGGTATTTTAGTTAAATTACGTTTATGTACGTGTTGAGTTTATAGGCAGTTAGTGATTTCCCTAGCAATTTCCTTAAAAAAAATTGCTTCATTAAAAAAATTAAAACTGTACAGCTTACTATGAAAAATCTAAGTATCCAAAGACACTTTGTTTTTGGTGTTTGTGGACAGGGGCTTTGATTCATGTCCTCAGGTTTCATGGCTAAAGCCCTGCATGGTTGTAATGACAAATTAGTGCATTCAGCAAGGGCAAAAAGGTTAACTGGCTGTTGGGCAACACTTCTGAATCCACTTGCCCAAACAAATGTCAATAACAACAATATTCATCTATCTCTGACCTAAAAGCCAGAGGAGCCCACTCACCCAGATGAGCAGCTGTGTGATGACCACATTGGCCATGGCGCAGGAGAGGTGCAGTGCAGTGCGTCCGTCTCCATCCCCGTAGGTCTCGTTAACCTCCTCCTTGGTGCCGTGGGCCAGCAGCAGCACCACCAACCTCAGGTCATCCTCCACCACCGCCCGAAGCAGCTGCTGCCCCAGGGGCACGTCCGACTGGGGCAGTCCCACCAGGAACAGCTTCTGCTCATACTTGGCACGGATCCAGCGCTCCTTCTCCTCCCTGGAGAGAAGGAAATGACAGGGACACTACAGGTCAGGCAGGGTGAAACATGGGCAACATATTATGAGCAATTTAGCATCTCAGTTAAATAAATTTGTATATCTCATTATTCAGAGGCAGTATTTTAAGGCAAAGACATATAATGGTAAGAATGTAGACACATGAGGGAAATATTACAGTAATTGGCCTAAGAGACTCACTGGTATAAAGTGACATTTCTAAATTATTATAGCACGGGAAAGCCAATGGCCTCTACTATCGCAGTGGGAAATAATACAGTGAGATAGGCTGGAGAGATGAGAGAATGCCAAAGGGTGTGATGCTTTGGGCAGTATTCCACTTCTAGCGATTACGGTCGACAGCAAGACGGTTAGAGCCTGGCCAGCTTTCTAAAGGTTACACATCTTGAACAGCATGTCTACTGCGGACAATACAGGAAGGAGGGGGACATATTTTTATCAGCGCTGTCGGCTGTCAGTCTGAACTGGTGGATCCCCCCACAAAAGAGGCAGTGTGTCTCAGAGCCCCAGTGTCCCTTGGGGTGGCTGGGCCCTGAGTCAGATCGATGGGGCTGAATGGCAGCCAGAGAGACGGTGGGATGTGGGGCTCCTTCACTCCAGCCTGCAGCAGAGAATAGAGACTGAGGGAAGGCTTCATCCTCTATCGCCAGGCAGAATTCTATCTATTGCTCTCCATCTTGACCCCCCCGTTTCATTCTCTGCCCACACACAAACTGTCCAAATAAGAAAGAAAAAAAAAATCAATATCAATATGTGAATGACTGAGCATGCCCAGTGTGGCACTAACCCTGTGACCCTGTCAGTTGGTGTGATAAGGGGAACAGAAAGAGGCTGTTGTTTGGATTTGTGGGTGAGTGACAGAAAGGAGAAGGTTTGTACGGATAAGTTGAAGCAGCGACGCTGGCTAGAGTGACAAGGCTCTCATGGGAATCTCCATCAACGGGCCAAGGGTTATTAGCATGTTCAAACTGTCTCATTGACTTCTATTCTATGTCATCATAATCACAGTAAAAACAAAATCATAGAGGTTAAATCAGTAGAGCTAAATTTGTATCTATCTTCATGATGAACAGCAGAACAATGTATCAACATTATATATCAAAGGGTTGTTCCATCCAAATTATAAAAAAAAGTAGATGTTCTCATTATATTAATGGGGAATATGATATTTAGCTGTGGAGCCACTTGGGTTTTTTGCCAAGGTTTTGAGCTAGATCTTTCTGCCTCCACACCAATTAAATTAAGGTTAATGAATTTTAGTTTGTGACGCTCACAGTTTTGAAAAACTACCTAAATAATTCTATATTCTTCTTATTGTCAACAAATCCCAGGAGAAGACCCAAACAATATTGCACTAATTTGTCTCTTAATACTTAGGCTTAATACAAAAGGCCAAGACATTTCCTACAACAGCTGGGCACTGTAGTTTATACCAAATGTTAAAAACAAGATGAAATAGGGTGTGTATTGGGGACTATTTTAACATGTGGATTAATACACATTTGGTATGCTACTGAGTTTTGGCAGAACCCAGACTGACTAAACAGATTGACTAAACTAGAGTGGCCATGTTCCTTGTAATGAAAGAACATGTCACCCAGGGCAACTAACTGGCTCATTTGTGTGTTTGAACCGTCTTTAGACAACAGTGGAGACTTATAGCACAGAGAAATAACCACATCACATTTTGAGTACACATATAGTACAATACTTGTTAGTAATTAAAAACATTTTTGTGCCAGAAACATGTCCTGCCTACTCTAGAAAGAGTAGTATTATTGGGATGGAGGCGGAAATCTTTAAGTAATATCTCAAAATTTGGAAATACACAGAGGTAAGTAAGAAAATGTATTTTGTAGTTCCTTTTGTACAACCCCCCACCCCCACCCCCCCAGCCCACCACCAAAATAACTTAAATTCAGTTACAGCAGCATTTTTAACAATAGTAACCAATTCAACATTAGTCACTCTCTTTTATTATGACCTTCGCAGTTAGGTGTCAAGCCTGCCAACGTACCACAGACAGCAACCATTTTCAGACTCATATGTCAGCTGCCAGGCTCACTTCGCAGAGCAGTCTGTCTTGAACAGAGGAGCTTGGCACTGGCCGTACTTGAGTAAGTATGTGATGGAAGAGGGACAAGCCTTTATCAGCGCACAAGCATGGATTGATTGACTACAAAAACACCACTGGAAGCTCATAAAGCAACTTAACCCACATCTTAATATAGTCCTGGCGCTATTGCATCTACAAGCATATGGTTACATTTTTGTTATGACCTGGAAGAAAATGTGGAAGAGAATGTGCTTTACTCCGCTAAGCCATAAGCAAATCTTTTCTTAAAGATGAGGGTATTGTGTGATCAACAATAGAGCCCTAATGGCAGGCAATTGCAGTGGCTGAGTTTTATGGTGTAAGACCTCCATCAATTCCCACTCAGTCATTATGTGTGGACAAGCCTGTTAGCAAATCAATTGGCCTTAGAACCAGTAGACTGCTCAGAACAGGAAGGGGCTGTCCTGCCCTCCCCTCTTATTTCCGGTGGACTCTTTGAAAACAAGTGTCTTTTTTCCTGTCAAAGACGATTAAGTATGTCTAAAAACTCTATAAGCTACTGGATAAAGTAAAACCTATTAGCTTGTGAGGATTAGTTAAAAATGTAAGCATGGTTAAAAAACAGCCAGTAAGAGCTATTGTACAAAGTTTTTTTCAGAAAGCTACACCATGAATGAGATGCTGAATCTGTAGAGCCCAGTGAATTGATATGAGCTAAATGAGGCAGAAAGTTAGCACCAAGATGTGAAACAAAAAGGCTGGGGAGAGCCATTAAGAGGACGTCAACATCTCAAAAAGGAGCCCTGAGGACACTTTGTTAGCCTCCGCTTCAAAAGCCCTGAAGACCTGCTGGAAAGGCCTCGCTCACTGCTGATGCTGAGCTCTAAATTCAACCACAGTTTTTCCAGACGATTCACGTAAAAAAAAAGAAGAAAAGAAAAACACAGAAAAGAAGCCAGGCAGTGGTTAAAAAAAAACCTCAGCTGCTGCCACTTGAAAGATAGAGTGTGAAAGGAAGTGAAATGGTAATCCCGCCTCTGTCTTTTGTTTGAAATAGAAAAACAATCCAAACAGAGGTAGGGTTTAGACAGTCAGGGGGGAAACTGAGACCCTTGAAAAGGACACTTCCTCACCACAGGAGGAAGAAAAATAAAATCAGCAGATTTAGCATGTCAAAGCGCCAGGACAGAGTAGGAGGGGAGGTAGAGAGGTAAAAGAGAGTGAATTTTCTCAGCATGAGGGGATATTTAGGAAATTGAACTGGTGGTTACTCTTACACACACACACACACACACACACACACACACACACACACACACACACACACACACACACACACACACACACACACACACACACACACACACACACACACACCCGGGCACATAGGCACCAATAGACACCGATTTCCCCACCCTTGAGCACATACTTGTTCTAAATTTCTCTGTTGCTCAGGGGACAGAGGGGAGCTCAAAGTTCCCAATAAAAATGCCTGTGTCTCTTTCAACTAAAAAAAACAAGAGGTGTTTGCTTCGCTACAAGCTTCCCCCAACATCTTAGTTATCTCCCAGCTGATAATCATCGTTTCTTGCTTTCTTTCATTGGATCTGATTTGAAAGAAATTCTGGGCAAACATCAAAACCCCTAAAACCTTACTGAGTCTAAAAGTGGAAAAGGGTTCCCTGTCACGAGCTGGTGTCCCCTTTCATTTGTCTATGCGGAGCCCATCTAGATAAAGGCAGCTTTAACAGTAGAAAGCCTTAGAGAAAGGCCTCTTTTATAATTCTATTAGAGTTCCGTCCCTTCAGCTCTCCGTTGAGCAATGGATCCTGACCCTGACTTAATTAAGTGGCAAATGGCGGAATGATTCTCCCAAACCCAGCCCACGGAGTCAAGAACACATGACTGAATCCAAATAAAGAGGGACAAACAAGGATAATTAGTCAAGCCTGAAAGACAAAGGCGAACAGGAATTTATAGGAAGGGAAACTGAGACGGAGGAGGTGGAGCCAGTGGTGGAGTAGCCACAGAATGACCAATCTGACTGCCTGCAATTAAGGTGCATTGGTCCATAGGAAGAGGAGGATGTCCGTCCCACCACTTGCCCATCTTTCAAACACATACTGAGTCCTCCTAAACAATCAAAGCTTCACTGGCTCCTCCTCCTCTACCCCGCGCCTCCAAATTCACTGTGTACACATCAAATAGACGCACTGAAGGGGAGAAATGGTGATGGTGGCAGTGTTGGAAGGTTGGGGCTGAGAGGGGGGGGGTTGGAGAGGGTGTCTTGGGGTTTGACCAGACTGAACAGACCTCACAGTGGGGGTGGGCAACTTGTATAGGGCCGATTCCCATGCAGCCAGCAGCTTCACTTCCACACACACCGAGGGGAGGGAAAAGACAGAGAGTGAGGAAGAGGGACAGCAGCAGAAAGACAGAGAGGGGGCCGAGAGGGAAACGACAGAGATGAAAAAAAGGACACACAACAGGGAAAGAAAGCTGGGCCCCAAAGCATCAAAGGTTGCTAAGGGCGAGAAATGAAGGAGCAACACAGTAAACGCCGCCCCCTACGGTCCAGCGGGTACAGTGTAGACATGGTATGCTCCTTTCTGAGAATAACAGCTGCAAAAGAATCAAGACAAATATTTTCTCTAGTGGATATTTTCTCGCTTCCAGAGTGCTGTCTGAACAGATGTAACAGCTCGGACCAGAATTCAAAAGGTTGTTGTGTCGAGCTCTATAGAGAGGCCAACAGGCGAGCATCTGGGTGCCGTAGGCAGGCAGAGGGATGAGTTGAATATATTGTGACATTAATGAGGTTGTCAGACTCCTCATGATGGAGTGGCTGTGTTTTTGTGCCAGCAAGACTAACACCCTTAAATGCTCATGCTGTTAACCCCTGCTGAACCCTCGCCTCACATACAAAGCTGAGGGGACGGTAACACATGCCCCTCTTATGTATGCAGCCTGCTTCACGTACGTACACATTTCAAAATTCACATAAAAGGACAGCTTTTTTTCGGGTCACAAGAACTTTTTGTAATGATTTTGTTATGCTAACAATATTGAAGCTAAATTGCACAGTTAAGTGGACTGCACCAAAATGATTGAGTCCTTCCTCTTTACCTGGCTCTGAAACACGGTGGCATGTGGGCAATTAGTGACTGTGGTACCACATCTCCCACACAGGGCTAATTACTGACCTGTGGGTTTCATTTAGACAGAGAGAAAGCGCGAGAGAGAGAGAGAGAGAGAGAGAGAGAGAGAGAGAGAGAGAGAGAGAGAGAGAGAGAGAGAGAGAGAGAGAGAGAGAGAGAGAGGACATGGGAAGACCCAGTCATTCATTTGTCTTAATTAATTACTCTTCCTCCAACAGGGCTCCTGGCAAGGCCGGCTATTCTAAAAGCTCTTCTGAGAGTTGACGTTCCAGCACTTCTAACCTGTGAGTAGCCCGGAAGCTTTGCTCACTGTTTAGGGGGCTTAATGTGGAGGACAGAGGCCACTGTGGACAAACCCTGGAACAGGTTTTTACTGGATTCTAGTGGCAATCAGCGCCAATGTTGTAAACAGAGACTTGAGACGCCGGACCAGAAGGGGTTAAAACAGGCAGTGGGGGCCAGGTTTGGAGAGGTTAGCGGTGTGATTCATTTTTATTACCACGCAGCCCCTGCAGGCGGCAGGAGTGGCAAATTATTTCTGAAACAAAGTGGAGGGCTCTCATCAGAGCTATTACCTGCCTGTGGCCGAGGGCAGCGCGGAGCCTACAGAGGGTGACAGTGAGAGGCCCGCGTCAGTGAGGGATAGCCGTCCACATCCGTCCACGCTCCAGGACATCTCCCCCAAATGAGAACTGGTGTCTGCGTGTATGTGTGTGGTTTTTTTGTGTTTGTGTGTGCGTGCCAGTAGGAGATAAGGGCAAAGTTAGTCGCTGGACCTCCCCCCACAGTATCAGTCAAAATAGTGTGTGGTGTTTTCTATCACGAACATGCCAAGTAATTAGAGGTGACGTGCAAAACACAACGACTCCCAGGTGCTAATTAAAAGAACAACTCCCCTCCAATATGCTGACTGCAGAGATAAGCCACAATGCAGGACACTCACAAATTTATTATCACATATTTAACTGTAGCCTGTCCAGTTCTGACTTTTGCATTTTTTTACAAGGTGCAAAAACAAGTGATCAGTTGACATGAAAGTACATATGCAAGGAAATAAACACGCTTCCCATCATGATGCCTGTAATCTGTGTCTTCAGCACGGATCTGCGTATGACAAATCTATATATTGTGTTCTTTCGATCCAGAATATCATAAACTAAACCAATCTTGTGGATGAATGCTTTTAAGTTAAATTTCCAAAATGCAATGGGGTAAAACTAGTCTTGCAGGAGACATTCAATCAGACATCGAGTTGATATTCAGGTAGTTACTGAATCGTTTAGATTAGGTGTCACTAATGTTTAGTGGGAGTCGGGAGCCATATACTGCCTGCCTAGGTGCCATCACAAAGCCGCTACATGTCACCAATGTGACACAATTAAAATCCTCTCATATATGCACCGCTCAAGTTAAGAGTAACATACACAGAAAAGTCAGGTGAGGATTTATGGTGTAGCAAAAATGAAAGAAAGAAGGGAACTACATCCCATTAAGTTGGTTATAATTCATCATTCATGATCAGGCAAAATAATTTGATGCTACCGTTTACCCCACAAGGGTACATTATTCTATCAGCAACAAAACCCATCAGCATCTCAGTAACCATTGGCCATATATGATATTTACAACTGCTGTTTTTGTCTGCAGATTAGTTAAGCTGCAAATGAGATTTATTGTTTGACAGTGAAAACTAATGGAGATGCCACTGGGATAAGATCGGATTTTTTAGACAATGACGAACCTTCCTTCCCGAGGCGACATGGGACTGACAGTGGTAGGGTGAGGAATCAACATCAATAATCTTTCATCAAGACTACAGCGGAGCACTTTAGCACAGATACCATTCAATAAATAACTGTAGGCCATCATTCAGTTCTGAACTGGCCAGAGAGCTGAGAATGGATTCAAGCGGAAATAGCCTGCTGAGACTAAGAGAAATTAAATTGTTCTACAAAACTGGGGAAAAATACATCTTCTAAGCATGTGCTTATTAAAACATCCTTACAAAAATTCAGAATCACTTACACTGCTTAAACTTTTTCACAGTTAATTGAACCTTATATTACTTACTGTTGTCAAAGCTACAAAAATGTACTCCGCTCCAAAGAAAATGAATACGTCATTGCTGCCTTTTTAAAATGATCTGACAAATTTGGAAGACCAAACCTAACCTCCTCTTGTTCATGGTTATGAAAGATGTGACTAGAAGTCAACAAAACAATTCATGGAATATGAATTAAGGTTGTCATTAAAGTCAGATTTGCCCAATATTCACCTGCAGTCAGCTAACTTGACAAATGCTGTTATGTTCTGTGCTGCATAAAAGCAAAGATTTAATATTCTTAGCACACATCATTTATCAGTTAAATTGCTTAATCGTGTTTTTATGTTAATTCTTTAGTTCCTGCTATCATGTTACCCTTAGAAACTGGTGCAGGCATTAGCTTCAAGAGCTTTAAAACTTTAACTAATCTTTAGTCTTATTATAATAGAATATAAAAAGCTGTTTTCTTTCACATCACCCTGTCAAAAATAAAATCGTGGAAGATTCACTATATACTTGTAATTCTTGGCCTCAAAATGGAAAAACTACAAACAAGATGAAGTATTTTTTGATCAGCAACTTAAAGTCAAAAAAAGAAATTAACCCATACTGATTCCACCATTGTGTAATTTCAAAGCCCAAATTGGCCCCGCAACCAATTACTGTTTCCATTTAAAAACTCAATCTATTGATTACTTTTATGAATTCATTAATAACTATAAAATGTCACAAAATAGCCAATACAACCATTGCAGGTTCCCAGAGTGACATTTACACATTGTGTACCTTCTTTGAGAATAGGGTTAGGGTTATGGTATACATCTCAGTAATACTTCTGTTTAAGATGTTGCTTCTAATGTTTGATGTCCTAATTCTATATTTTGTGAATGTGTAATGAAAGACAAGTTGTCTTTATAGCAGAAAAAGTGTGCTGTATTGTTTATTAGCAAACTGAAATTAACCTAATAACAACAAGCCAGCTCTCAAAGAGCGGATATGTCCACAATCCGCTAAATTATTAGAAACTTATCACTTGTTTTATTGCTAATGGCCTACTTCCCATCAAATCTCCTCAAAATCTGTAAGCAGGTTTTAAAATATCCTGCTAACAACTAAACAAACAGGACAAGATGCAGGGCAGAAAAAAGTGTGTATATTTTTTGTAAGAATAGCTGCTGCAGCAACAACACAAGCAACTGTAGGAGTAGTAGTAAATAAAGAAAAATTGTTGCTATGTTGCTTTCCCACTTTTCTTAACAAAGTTACAAAACTATGATGTTAAAACAGTCTAATGCTACCAGCGAGACCCTGCAGACAGTCTTTCCTTTGACAGACAGAGTGATGATATAGGCCTGTGTGATGGATATGTGACAGGGCAGCTTGAGGCCTGAGGGCCTGGCTCTTGGGGTGGGGTTCAGCAATAATGGTGTGCTTAATTACCTGCACAGCCACATAGCAGGTCATTAGTCAGACTGGGACGTTAGGTCTCACCTGTCACCAAGAGATAAACAATCCTCTTGGGTACCTCAGAGGAAAGGGAACAGCTAATCATGGGGTAAGTTAGGACAGGGCAGTAGGGGTAACTGGAAAAGTATAATTTAGGGGGAACATTTTAAAAAGATGCAAAGGTACTTGCTATGTTGCAAAAGTTAAAAAAGAGTAAATTACATGATGGCTGTTTCACATTGGATTTGTTTAGTATGCTGAACAAGTTTTTAAAAAAAAACCATTACTACCAAACTCAAGACTGATCTGTACATCTGTGCACCCCGAAATCCTGCAGGGCTTGGTTTAAGATGTGGTTTAGATATTAGCATCTTTTCTGGATTAGCACTTACATGTCAAGTGACAGACTTGATGGATTTGGAGCTAGTCAGGGCATTTATCAGGCAGGTGCAAAATGATGTCACACACAACACTCCCTTCATGAATTATTGTTTTCAAGTCAAGTCAGTGGAAGGACAAGACAACAGACACTGCAGAGGAAATTTTAAATATTATATCTTATAATTAATAGAAGAAGGGATGCGGGTGACAAAAAAAGTCCTGACTCAGATAATACAGAGGCATTGAGATCAGTGTGTACAAGGTGGACATGAAATACTGGGTTCTTGGCTCAGTAGCTCAACATTTATGGACCCCTGGTGCTTCTTGTGGAGTATTTTGTGGTGTGAACTGCCTCTGCTGAAATGTGGGTGGCTAATAAATGGCTACTGGAGAGAAGATAGTGCTGTCTTCTCATTCTGTAATCTCTGTATGCTTCATTAAGCTGCACCTTTTCTTTGTAGAGGAACGCTAACCTGGTGCTGTCGCTTCCCGGTTTAGTGTACCCCTCCAAGGCTCCTTCCCACACGCTGTTGGCCATCGAGTTGCCAATGGCGGTCATCACCATGCTGAGCTCCACTGGCCAATCATCCAGGTCTAAGGAGCGGACACGAGACAAGTGGGTGCCGAGGTTCCTGTGGATTCCCGAGCACTCGATGCACATCAGGGCACCCAGGTTTAAACTGGCCCAATCTGGGTCTGCAAGACAGGGAATAAAAAAAGATGATGACAATGTGGAATGAAAACTAACAAGAGAAGCTCCATCAGTTACTATGAGCAGGACATTTGTGATGATTTCCTTTTTTGGGGGAACCCCTTCAGGAAAAAGAAATGTGACGGTTACACTTCATTCAGACTTTTCCAGGAAGGACTAGAAAAGCAAGAATCTAACTAACAACACACAAAAATATATTTACAGGAGTTTCACTGTGATGTTGCATCTGTAATGGTCAAATATGATTTCACCTTTTATAATTTAGTTTGTAGATACAACAATGGCTGAGGATTACTACAAACATCAACCACAATCAGTCTCAAAGCCCACAAGGAAGTCCCTTAGGATGCTAAATGATGATAAACTGCTGTTACTCCAGTCAATGCAGAGACCCCAAATGTAAATACTTTTGCCACACTTAATGTTATGCTGTCAATGTACAAAACTGACTGATTTGTTACTGCTTGCGACAACCATATCTTACCTGAACTGACAAATATAATATATGATAATATATTAAGTCTATTTTCTCTGTGGCAGGATGCACAGACATGGCAAAATGAAACACAGAATTATTAGTCAGAGGGATAGAATTTAAAAATTAAACAGGCCCATTATACTGTTACCATTTTATCAAAAATACAGATAAGATACACCGCAGACAGTTGCATTATAACATGATACCAAAATAGAACAGGAGCAGGCTATCAAGTGAAACATAAAGTACTAAAGGCAAATATCAGATTTGAAGGATGAAGATAAAGTTGAATTCATATTTTATTTTAAGACATAGGTGTCTCAATAGCCAATGTCGCTTCTTCTAGTAGGTTTGTTGTTAATGATTTAGAATGTGTTGTTCTAAGAAAACAATAATTAAATAGGGGCATGTTGAGGGTCAAGTTTACCGTGACTTACAGATGTTACAAGTGCACAAATTTGGATTTCCTGACTTCAATAACTAACAACAATGACAGTGATTAAACAACAAACCCAAGCCTAATTAATTTTTCATAATATTTTGCAAATCAGTGTACTTTCAAATAAAATAAAAAAAAGTTATATAGAACAATTTACTGAATATCTTAAAAGACAGCTCAACCCTCTGAGTGGAGTTTTCCAAAAAGCTCCACTGAAAACCAGCCTTACTGGAAAGATTTGAATGACTCCTTGGTGACAGCCAGAATACTGTGATCTTTAATATAATAACTTTTTTAACCACAAAAAAAGAAATGTCCATGTTGTAATTGGACATCTTTGATTAAAAAGATAAGGAGAAAACCTTGATTTTTTATTATACAAGACCTTTTTTTCAACCCAATCTTCTCTCCATGTAGAGAATTATACTCACTGGCTGCATCGCAGTCCACACAGAAGCTGTTACCCCTCACGTTTCGTATGGACTGAATGGCCATTGCATCACTTTGGCTGCCTAGCCGAGACTGTAAGAGATGAGGGAGAGAATAAGTCAACGGGAACTAATCATTGCAAGAGTAAGAGAAGGCAAACAATTACAGCTGGACTCAAATCACAAGAAAACCAATGAACAGAGTGAAGGAAGAGGTTTTTCAAAGTCTTAGGAAAAGACTGAGGCAGAGAAAATATGAATATGAAAATGAGGCTGTGTCTCCCCAGTATGCTGACACAAGCCGTGTTCTATCTCTGATGTCTGTCAGTTCTAATAAGAGATCCCCCACACTGCGGTGCACCTGTCTGACAACCTCCCACATGTGACAGCTTGAAGTGGGTGAGGAGGGGCGGGGGGAGGGCAAGAGCGCAATAAAGGTTGGAGAGAAGGGAAAAAGAGGAATGTAAATGAAGCAGCAGACAATGTGAGATGATGACGTTGCTGCAATTAGATGGTAATCACCAATCCTGTCCAGCTCTGATATCTCTTGACCTGCTGTACCTTGTTCTTTATGCTCTCACAAGACTGCAGGCTGGCAAAGATTTGGCTCTCAATTGCTTGGACCCACAGCTCCCTCTCTTCATATGTAGATGCTTCAAAGTTCCACGTCTGACCCGTCAGCGACACAATGATGAACTCAAAGGAATCCTCTTGCTCTGAAAAACACAAATGACCAATAAAATGAGTACATTGTGCTTCACATCTGTTTGTTTCTGGTGGAGATTCAGCACCTGTCACCACATTGAAGCAGCGCACGTTAGCTGGAGCAACGCGCATGTCGGTTGTGCAATCTGACTCTGCAAGTAAGCAGCACAGCTCAGTGATTGAGGCCCATCGATGCATGAATGCATGATGGAATAGGCTTCTGTTAAACTCAGCACATTCAAATGATTTCTCGGCACCCTCTGTGCTCCCTAGCACTGCTGGTTTTGTGTGGTGATGCCTCAAAATCTCCAACTCATAAATTCCTGGATACATTTTAATTTAATTCGGATGGCAACAACTTCAAGACAAACAGCAACAATCAATATCACCTTTCACACTTTGCAAACACACAGCCAGTGTGTACGATGTAGGCTAATACCTAGCTACAGCTAGACTTTTATAAAAAATCAAATATGGACTACAAAAACACTCTGGTGGTTAGCTGTTAGCTAGGTACAGTTAACATCTGTACCATTGATGAACTGGCTTTTGTAAAAACAAACATTGACTACAAAAAACACTCCAGTGGTCAAATTTTCACAAATAGCCTAAAGTAAAACTAGAGCTGCGGTCAGTCTGAACATATCTTGTGTCAGGTGTGCTATCAAGACAAATTATCAAATTATCACATTCACTTGTATGTTACCATTTATAACATTTGTGCTCTCAGCAGAGACCCTGCCAGCAACACAAATATGTTTCAACTGTACTTTCTTGAGTTGATTTAGTTAATATCTGGTGCATTTAGTTAGTGTATTTGTTCAACAAATCCTTAGTTGTTTTTTTGTTTCTTTTAAATCACATGATTTGTGTTGTATTCTGCATGAATAAACAAGATTCAAGATTTTCTGTACTTTTGAGTCTTGGGTCTTATTCTCATCATTGGTTATATAATCTGTGTTGATATTGGTGTGTCAATTTCCCCTCAGCCTGCTTCAGCTATGTTAGTTGCACACTATATGATGCCTCATCAAAGATTATCTAATGATGCCTGACTGTGATTTCTGTGTTGACATCAGCAGAGCGATCAATCGGGACGTCCAAGCTCTGATAGTGGAATAATATATAGTCTAGGTTTTATGATTCCCTGCAGTTCCCTGAATGGCTTTTAATGACACTAGGACAATGTAGGTGAACTTACAGCACTGAGCAAATTCATTTGTACTTATGGAGAAAAATATGAATTTTTTTTTCATTGTTTGTAAATTTGGAGGAAATTATTAGATTATTTGGCCAGAACTCCTTTTCACATCAATGGTATTTCAGCATTAACTAATACTAATCATGGCATTTTTACCATTTTATATTTGAGCATTCTGTTTCAATATCATTGCTTTAAAATAAATCCTCTGTCAGTTTATTAATACTAATTATGCCTTAAATGTATTTCCTTGTAACCCCTTTTAAGTACATTGACTAATTTTTCTTGGCGTGGTAAATTGTTTCCATCACTAAACGGTAAATATGAAAAAATATTTTTTTCTTTATTAAATGCATTTATAGTTTTTGATATAATGAAAACTAATTTAGCTTCAAACTGTCTTTGCAAATTGTTTGAGCAGGCAACGGGTTTTAACATTCACTCTCCACGTTTAAGTAAGATTTATGAAAATGTCACCTGTCATTTTCCAACAAGAGGTCTGACACAACATATGCTGTAACACATGCCGTATTGCCTCTGCTGTTCAGAAGCAATTCATTAACTCCGTACTGTACAATGTGACTCGTGTAACATCTCTGGTTTGTGCACATGCTTGAGCTCATAGCCAAATGATTTGTAATTACCTAATTATGTCTATGCAAATAGTGATCTCATTTGCATAAACCATGTTTGGAGGACTGGAGGCAAGTAGACACAAGAGGGATGTTTTTTTTCTCCTGTGTAGCTATGATCCACTTTGTCCTGGAAATAGTTCTTAATATATCAGTGAGCTTTTTCAGATATAATTTACCACTAATCATTAAAAAAGGTTTTTCATTGCATAAATATATTTAGAAATCTACTGTAGTTCATTGTGACATCTGATTTATGAAGGGATGTTCAATATTAAGTTATGTCTGTATTATTTTTAAATGATGGTAATCTCATGATGACAATATGAGGATTTGATCCTTTTATCAAAGAAATGACTGCAGCTTGTATTTATAATCAATTCACCCTCCTTGGTGCAAGACATAACCCTGTGTTGTGACGGTGCTGTTAAATGACAGATGTCTGACGGACACTACTAATGTAGCAATCCCTGTGCTGTGGGGGGAGAGCCATCTCTTCAGGGGGAAAGCAATAATCCAATTAGCTCGACACCGACTTCAATTATCTGATTTAGTTTGTAGAATTGACTACAGGTCACAGAGAATCAATAGAAGACTTGGGAACCTCTTTATTTTGTCTTACACTGAGAAAGTCTTGGGACATTTTAAAGCACTGTTGGGGATGAAAATAAAAGTAAAGTATCTATTTAGTGGAATCAAAACGGTCAATTTAATTTAAATGAACCTACAACTGAAAGATAATAAAAGCTAAAAAATATGGTTAGAAAATTAAATTTGAAAAAAAAAGAAGATTAATTATAATACAAGCAACAAAAATCAATTTTTTTCTTGTCCAATATACCTTCAGGTACAATAACTAATGCATTTGATTATAATTTGTGGTTCCCAGACTCAAATGTTGTTTTACTTGTGTTTTCATCTTTTTAAAAACCTGAACAAAGCTAATTATTCTGTTGGCTGCCCAGGCAATAAATTGGAGGCATTAAAACACTTTCATTATGGAGATTAAAAAAGCAACGGATGGCTGATTTCTTAAACTGATGAGTATACAAGGCAAAACAAATCTAATTCTCCATGCATAGTAATGCACAGGCGAGACATATTGTAGCCACTAAAGAGACGGAGGAGCATATGCAGCAAGAATCTTGCATGTCGTTGTGACACAGGTATTCAGCACAAGCACACTGATATTACTTTTTAATGTAGTCCTCAGTGTGGAAGTTCCACTCCATAAGCCAAAATTATTCGGTTCCATGTAAGCATGATGCTGAGGTCAAAGTGTTCCTCTCAGAGATAGTAAAACATGAACATGAGTGTGAACGATGTGCCGAAGGTATCACTCCTATACAGGCACCTGCCATGATGAGCCTTTAAAAGGGCCATTAGTGCTTTCTGTTATTACTCAGTGCTCACAGTTAGCACCTGGCTAGCAGAGGAACAATCACCTTGTCACATTAATATGAGCATTAACCTCCTGACCATATCTATCTGCGAGCCTACGATCAACAAGTTCTTGCCAATTAGAAATAAATTAACACAGCTCTGCCAGTGGGCGGACGAGGAGGAACACAATTTAAAGGCAATGGAGGAGCCAACTGTGAAGAATGAGCGAAATATGATTCTCCTTAATTAACATGGCATAATAAAAAGGAAATTAGAGTGTAATGGCCATTGAGCTACAAAGGGGAAGGAGCAGATACAGGTACACATCGTCCAATATTTACATGCAGAATAAAACTGTTAGGTAACAACTCCGTCACAAATGTTGTTAATCTGTTACTTGATGGCTCCTTGCAAGTAACCCAGCAGCACTTTAAATGTTTCATGTTAATAAATAATTGCTCCACTACAAAGGAAAAAAGAAAATTTGCAGACTTTCATTACGAGAAACTCTCGCCTCTCGCCTTTTTTCTACTTTTAAGATGCTGCACATAATAACTTAATACCGGTTCCAGTATATGTTTGAGCTGAAAATCAAACTGGAAACTGAGAGAAACGAGGGTGACCTGAGGACAGTGATCCCTCTATTGCTTTGTATGTGCAGCAGATGCACCACTGAGGACCTGTGGACCAGATTAGCACCTCAGGGGTTGGGTTCTGAGCCCACCTGTGCTGTCTTATATGGCAGACAGCAACACGGCATCTATTCTGTCTAAGCCTCTCAAAGACCTCTGGAGACTGGTGTGACAAACCCTTAGAAAGGACTTAGCAAACAGTTCTTAGCCTTGAGGACTTCCTCTTTTTTATCCATTTGTGTGAACACTTGGCTGAAATGATGACAAGGTGGAGAGGAACACAAGGTGAGCTATTGTTTTGGTGTGCAGGATGTGTTGTGTTGTGTTGTGTCGTACACATGCATCAGGCAGTCACTTAAAGAAGTGCTTGCCGTTCCTGTGAATTAACGAGCAGTTGGGAAGAACAGGCCAAGGCGGTGCCATCTGTAAATGTCACAGGCACTGCTTGCTCATTTTACACATCATTAAAGCCAATATTCCTAACCTGTATCAGAGCAATCAGGAGCAGGCCATTACTGCGACAGGGGCCCCAGGGGAACCACGACCAAACTCAGAAAGAAGAGAGCAGGGAGGGAGAGAGAGATAGAGCACACTCTTTATCTATCTGACACGCATACACACACTCGTGCACACACGCACGCACGCACACACACACACACACACACACACACACACACACACACACACACACACACACACACACACACTTCTGCGCTTTTACATGCACATGCACAAACAAACAAGGAACACACCTTCCAACAATAAACAAACACATGAAATCAGCACCAATACCACTACCCTAATAGTTAGTGCATTTAACAACAGAGCAGAATGAAAACAGGGCCAATTATACATGTATCTGTGGGCAGTGTGTATAGAGCCCAATTGAGAATCTTGTTATTCCTTTCCCTCCATACTGTGGTGCTCAGAAAGCTAAGCCATTACAAGAGTGGAGGCTCCAGGGACAGCTTTCGGAAATGAGAGCGAGTCAGGGAGTGACAAAACAAAGTATTGAGATAAACACCCACCATTAGCACAGGCAGTTAAACCTCCATTTCCTAATCCTCAGCTGGACTCCAGAGGATATTAACCCTTAGTTTACTAAAGGTGCAGGACAATAGGATACTAGATTAAGTTGGCCTCTCCATATAAAAACTTAGCATAGTTTTCATCGACAGTTGGTGCCAGTTGCCTTGTGGTATGAAAGAAAATTATTTCTGGGCACAGAAAGAACCAGCTTGTGTTTCCTATTATCTTAACGTGGAGAACTTTGATAGTGTAGAGTAGATTTGCCCTTTATTTTAAGAGTGCACAGTAGAGATCATTAGTAAAAGAAAAGGGCAATAGCACAGATGTAAAGGCATTCAAATGATTTCCTCCACCTGTTAGCCTAACAAACTGGTCAGAAATGTCTTTTTTTTTTTTTTACTTTAAAATTGTGTAAATGTGCAGTTACGTGTCCCTTTCCAACTGTGTGATGCTCCACAGCCTCATCTAATGGTAAATTATTATATCCTACAGGCTCCTTCTTCTGAAACCCCAACTGGGAATGTGAATGAATGTGAAATTGGTTCAAGTGGTACATGCACGTGTAAGAAAATGGAAATATACGCATATACACTGAGTATTTTTTGTCTAGTATCTGTGATTGAAGTTTTATGGTCACATTCCACCAGTGATCCTACTATCACTACAAGTGTGCATTAATGTCAATGTTTTGTTCCTGTTGAGCAAATTTGTCTAGATTTCTACTAAGTCATCTCCACTGTTTTCATAAGGACAGATTACATATTATAACACAATATGAGATAAAATTAACAGTAACACCCACCTTGAAGGTCTTTTATTTTAACTTCTATACATAAGCATCCCTTCCATGGCCTTCTTCCTGTATTTCCTGAAACTACCCATTGGATGAGTGCTCTAAATAACTTTAAACTCTATCACAAAATGTAAAACAAAACTACTTCATGATTCAAATTTATCAGGCTATTCAAGACAGTTGTTTTCTGTTTTTCTTTTCTTTTTTTTTAAATTTAAAAATGTAATTTGTTAAAATAAAGTGAGCTGACCCAAGTTCTTCTCTGTGCATGTGAGCTCAATTTAGGTTACATGTTTCCTTTGGTCTTTTATTTTGTTATAGAACTATTTTACTTGGTTGATTTCATTTGGTTTGATTTCATGTATGTCTGTAAACGTGTGATGTAGATGTAAATGAATACCTTAACACCTTCTTGCCATTGAATATATTCAGGCACACACTCAGTCCTTGTTTCCTCCCTGATTTCTTTGACCTTAGTAAGAGTAAATATCTTCATCCATAAAAGGAATGTGCCTCTCATCCCAATTTCTCTCCAATCCTACACCTCCCTTTCTGCTCACATTGGACAAGCTCAAACCCCCAAAACAATGAGCATTTGATACACTTTCTTTAAAAGAGAAATACATTAATGATGCTCCCTGACAGTCTGCATTAATCAGAGGGGGCTCCCCCTGAACACAACTCTTTATCGGCCATCGATTTTCCAGTGGGTTTATGGCAAGCGACACACGAGAGAGCTCGTCGCCGGGCGGCTGCTGGGAAACGCATTACGGGGCTGTCAGTTGTCTCGCCATGCATCCTGCATCATTCTTTAAGCACATGAGAAGTTCATTAAACCACACAGCTCTGACAGTGCATAGGATATTAGGGACTGTGTCCATTGTGCATATCCTTGGTGGAGATGTAGCACTGTAGACATGGCAGAAAAATGATGCATTATCCAAATACAGCTTTAAATTGATTTGAAATCAATCTGATTTTGGAACTTTAAGGTTAACTTTGCAAGGGGTGGATCAATTTGAAGATTTATTGTAAGGATATCATTTCTGTGCAATGACAGTCTACCATTTAGCCTTTCATAATAGTAATGAACATGAGGTTGTAAAATATGTGTTAAGTACTGTAGCACCTTATTTGGAAATGATGGTGCAGCAACAGTTTCTCCAGACTCCCTTGTACATCCTACACGTCCCATGTTGACCAAAATGTTTTTCTCACCTTAAGATGCTCACGCTGTTTTGATTTATGACGCTTCACAACTACTAAAATTCAATTTCAGCCTGCATTGCACGCTTCTGATTGCCCCGTAAATGAGATAAACTGATGGCAATTTATTCAAAGATCCCACCTCTCCTCTCTCTCCCTCCTCTTCTTTCAACAGGAGACACAACTCACGTCCTAGACTTGGGTGAATCCAATATTTAAGCAATACGTTCGTATTTCAGGGCATTCAGCAGAACAGACAAGCTGATGCTAATATAATATCTTGCAGAGAGGGAAGAGAGATAGAAAACTATGTGTATTTGATGACGTGAGAAACATTCGGAATTTGCATCGTCCAGACTGATTACTGTAGACTCCCTCCTCAGAAATCTGACTTCAGTTATGCCAACATGTGTAGGACATTCATCAATGAAATTTGATGATGTTTAATAGGGCCAGCCATTACTCTTTAAAGGCTTTAATGCAACTGTGTAATTGTGCCAGGAGAGGTCCATTAAGAGCAAAGTAAAGTCAAATAAAACTGAAGCAATGGTGCTTTAAAAAGCTTAAAAAGAGGCTGTGAGCTGATATCTGCTTCTACACATTTATAGCAACTGTCAAACATCAAGCAAAATCTACAAAATCTTCAGATCTGACAAGAACTTTGACCACTATGATTACCACTACTGATGCTGATCCAACCACTTACTTTAACAGTAAAAACAGGACCACTTATCTCCGAGATGCTGATGATGTTCACTCTAAACTATGTGGTCAACAGACCCATTCAGACTTTAAAGAGAAGCTGTCAGAGACCATGATAAAAAAGTATAATGATTATAAATGCTAAGCCCCATTTAGGAGGCGTCAATGCCATTGTTGTTGTTATCCAGCGTATCAATCTTGTTGATTGATCATCCCGCTCTTGTGACATCAGTTTTATGGCCTCTGAAATGCGCCTCAGTGTTTTCACAATGCCATCCAATTAGGGCACTCCATTCATCATTGGGCTGGAGAATCATTATTAATTGGGTGGAGAGCCGACTGCCACTCCCCTGCTGAGGAGGACCATGGCTTCTGGAGATCGGGCTATTCATACGTCGGTAAAAGAAATGGGGGCTATGAGGGTGCAGCTTGCAGGGGGTCACATGGACATATAAAACTACACACCTTTATGTACTTTATAAACAAAAGATTATCATGTTCTTTTTTAGTTGAAGTGAAGAAATCGTAAGTAATAAGTAAGTTGAAACAATATTTGCATGGCGGAGCCACTGTGTGTCTGCAGTATCTTCAATTAAATAATAAATTAGCCAATACATAGAGGGAAAAACATGACAAGTGCCTGTCTATATTGATGTACAGTACCAGTCAAAAGTTTGGACACACTTTCCCATTCAAATCAATGAGAAAGTGTGTCCAAACTTTTGACTGGTACTGTACTTTTTCAGTTGTTTTAGCTAATTTGGAAGGACAATTCCACTCTACTGCAGCCCATGTTACTAATGCCTCTCTTTCCCTACGACAAAAGCATGACCCCTCTGATACAGTACAGTGTGTGACCAACTGCTTCCTTTCATCTACGAGTTAAGAGCTTCTCCAGAAGAGATTAGTGCACAGGAGGTTTATCCCTAACCCCAAATCCCACCAACCTCTGTCTGTGCAAGCAGAGAGATGAATCAATAAGAGTTACTTGTGCAGTCCTGAGTGCATGATCCCTCACTGGCTTCACATCAGCAAAAAGTGCTTATTGAGTTGGCTGGGGGCACAGCAAATTTTGCATACTGAAAAAGCACCATTTGGATTATATGCCAATGGGCTAACTATAGAAACATAAATAATATTAATCTTGATAGATTTGGGTGTTCAAAGTTTCAGAAGTTTTGATCATTTCAAAAGTGTAGCAAAACGATTGTCTTTTACCTTCGTTGCCTGCAGATAAACCATCTGGCTTTGTGATGCCTGTGCTCTTTTTCCGCCTGTGTTTCTTGCGGTTGGCATGTGGTGAGGGAGGTGGCTCAAGTTTAGGACTCGTGGCGCTGCCTACACTGGAATTCGCAGGATCGCTCATTCCATTGGCTGAAAAAGATGAAGCAGAGAGGCAGAGACTGTCATTATTTTTCATGTCAAATGCACAGTTTGGATTTTCAGCTTTATCTATGTTTTAAACTCGTAGATAGAGGTTTAAGTGTCACTGTCACAGCTTCAGCTTGGTATCTATAGTTCTATATAACCAGGCAGAACTCCACAATTAAACTGAAAATCAGAGCTAATATGATGCTACAGTATTCTCACATGAATTCAAGTAGCTATTTAAGCTCTTTAAATGCCCAAAATGCTGATTTACCAGGGAAGCGTGTAGAAAATGATACAGAAAATTGTTGAGTTGAATATTATGTGCAGTCATAACGATTACATCTTGGATTTAACTTTTAACTATTTCTAATTGTAACTATTACTAATAAAATACCAATTGAACCAGAAAATATGGGTAAACACAGCAAGGAGAGCAAGTATCTAATTTAGCAGTAAATATGACTTTGCTCTGGCAGAGTTCTATAGTAATATGTTGACTCTTGGTCAAGACCATAGATTTGTCCCCCCATAATTGCACAAAATCCACCCTTGTGTTACATGAGCAAAGCATTAAATAGAGGTAGATAAGAAAATGTGTGAACTATTCCTTTAAAAATAAACTAAGCAGGCATTTTACATTTTTCTCAGTATGTATTCAACTCAGAAAGTGCGAAAATATGTCTAGCATAAAGTATCAATGTATGAGTGTATGAATCATTGTGAAATGACAGTAAGCATGAATAATGAATTACATTTTTGAAAGATGCATGCAAAGTACAGGCAAACTTGTCACAACCTCAAAATTGGACTGCAATAGTAAAGAGTTGGAGATGGCTTTGAATGCTTTAAAAGTAACTGTGTTGCTCCAGCTTTAGATAGAGTGAAGGACAGGTGTGGGGCCATCAGTGAACAAATGGTTACCTAAGTTAGCCCCCGGCAAAGCTCTCTATATAACTGTCTGAGAGAGACAGGGGGCTAAGAGCTGGCTTTGTTTCTTGTAAGTGATTTTATAAATGTGATATTAACCTGTGCTACCGTTGGGCAAAGGGATAGAAGGGATGGGACGATAGGAGGGGGTTGTCAGCCTGCCATCTTTCTGATTTCCTGACATTTGACATCACTTTCCCTTCTTTTCCCCCTCCGGATGCCATTATGAATCAGGGAGCGGGGGCCAGAGGCCTGGGGGAAGCAGGGAGGGAGGGACGGTAGATGGGCCCCATATTGCTCTACTCTTACCACCCTGTGTGGTGCTGGCAGCCTCCTCCATTGTCTCCCATCAAAAGCTCATTGTAGTGTGGCAAACTCCATTCATTTCCCTTTGCACCGTCCCAGCCCCAGGGGTGGAGTGCAGGAGGACAAGGGGCTCAGGGATTATTGCTGTTGTCGTTGCCAGTTGCACATGCTATAATGTGCGGCACTGTGCCATTAGCCAGTGTACAACATTAGGCCTAATTCGGTCATTACCTTTAGGGAGATGGGGCTGTCTTGGAGGAGTAAGATGGGCTCAGCAGGGGATTGAAGATCCTAACGTGGGGGGAGAGCGGAGCTCAGAGGGCCTGGGGTTGGATTGTTTGAGCGTGGGCAAAAACAAAGACAACACCTGAGACACACATTGTTACGTCTGTCCTCAACTTAAGACTCATCAAGATGAGAGTTGATACAAACAAGAAAGTATCAGGCTACTGGAAAAAAAATCTACAAAATCATTAAAACTATCTTTAATTTGTTATACAATAAACAGTCATCATTAAAAGCTGTATTAATATTAAGCATAAATTGTAATGTGTTACTTGATAAATAATATTTATTATATGGCCTCACATTAATAAACATAACATTGGTGCTTGTGCTGGACTACATGCATTAAGCTCTGTGGTGTTTTGAATGGCAGCACACAGCCACACATGTAGCAGCTCCTAGTCGAGGCGTCTGTTTCAATTTCCCTGCTCTCCTACAACAGCCCCCCTGAGACGAGTCATTAGCTGGCTCAGACAGCTGGGGGCACAGGGGTCCTCCCTGTGCCCCCCCACCCCCACCCCCTGCTTCCTCCTCCCTCTCTATCCCAGCGTCTGTCCCGCCAGCACAGCTCCGTATGGCGGGTGGAAGACTTGAGCTCCAACCTGCCTTCAACGTGACAGCCAGCATTTGTTTAATGTCGCTTGAGGTTAAAGGGGAGGGCTGCCCCTCAGGGGCCCCAACCGTGTCATAAACACCTCTAATTATCAATTTCTGCCCCTAATGTTGTGGAAAATGACCCTGGCCCTGCTCATCCTGCACCTGAAACATACACGGCTGATACACTTCCCTTTGTTTCAACCAATACGGCTTTAAGATGTTATAGGAACAAGAAATTGATAAAAATACAACCCATACCAGTGAACAACAATATCAAAGCACCTGAGACCTAATGGTTTTAAATAATATAAGGTCTCAAGCCTTGAAGTGGTTCTCAACTATGCATGACTAGTACATTACATTTCTTAAGTTGGAATTGTGAAGTTAGACCTGGACTGATGCTGCAAGCAGAAAAAATCACTGTGGCATTATTAGTTAGCTGTTAGTGTGTATGAGGGCCATCAGGACCAAGCTGGGTAATGAAGCACACTGTGGATCAGGAGTCTCTTTTCCACTCAGCCAAGATCACCTGGGCAGCAGAATAGGTATCAGCCTAACCTGTGATTACAGTGTATTACACTCCCACCATGGAGATGAGAGTTTAAACATGCTTCAGGATAAAGGCTCTGGGTGAGACAAAGAGGGGGCTGCTAACAGCTTCCTGACTTTACCAACTCTACACTGAATGAATGAGAATGAAAAAAAGGGTGAGAGAGAGCGAGAGATAGAGGGGGGGATGAAGAGGAGGGGGGAGTAATTTCATTGTTATTCAAGAGGCTCCGGGTGAGGAGCACTATGATTCCGCCAGGCCCCTTGACATGGCAGCCCTGCCTGTCCTCAATCAAAGCCAACGGCTGCAATTAATGGCAAAAATTAGAAACAATCACCGCCTCCCCCTTATTATCCTCAATTAGAGTGTGCTAATCAAGGCCTGATCGCGCTCTGCTGCTCTCTCCAAACTAAATGTCAAACTTCATTACGGCCTGGTGTAGAAATCAAACGCCCCACACGCTATCACCTTCCCATCGGGAGGCCAAGGTATAAAACACAGTGCCACAGGAAAAGGCTATCTATGCATTAACTACCTGTGTCCTCATATGAAAACTTAGAGGAGAAAAAACACTTAAATAAAGTGGAACAGCACAGAACAGAATTGAAGTAGTCATTACTTGGAGGATGGCAAGAAAAAAGCAAGTGATGCAAAGTTTACAGTATACAGCGGATTTCAGGTGGACAATATGGACAAAAATAATACTGTGACAATTAGCACAGCATTTCCAATATGTGATAGTATTTAGTTTTAAACTTACAAATGGTAAAAAGTTAAAATAATGCTCTTTCCATAAGAGATACGACTGAGGATTATTTTCATTATAAATTAATCAGCTCGATTTTTTTTTCTCCATAAATTGTCAGCAAATAATGAAAAATGCCAATAGCCAAGATGTAGTTGTTTTTTCTGACCAATTATCTAAAACAAAGTTAATAATCAATTTAATTTCATGTATGTCAACTAAAGCATAGATTAAGCCAGGAAATGTTTGTTTAAAAAAAAGTTAATTAAAGGATACATATTTCATCAAAATTGTTGCAGACTAATTTTCTGTTGATCAACTTATCTATTAATCGACTAATTTTTCAGCTTTGTCAATGTTTCTATGTTTTACTTGAACAAAATTGTCAAATTAAAAAAAAAAAAAATCTCACACTGGGACAGACTTATTTCACTTGGTATAATTTTTTGGCTGTGAAAATTGTGAGTCATGATATCTCAACAGAGTAATATTGAATTAATTATCGAATTAAAAGAGGGCACTAATCTGCAGTAATCTTTTGACTTTGGGAATGCAGCATTAAGAGCCACCATGAGTTAAGTCTTTGTCATGCCATTGTCACGACAGTTTGAGCCTCTTGCTTTTAATTCAGGCTCAAAGATTGAGGTGTACCAAGGAGAGCAGGATCTAAACAAGCATCCGGTGCATTAAGAATGAATATCTTTATGAAGGCAAGCAATAGAAAAATTGGGTCGGGATTTAATCAAAAATCTGTGCTCAATATTCAAGAGACGTTACTACCTCTGCTTCTGCCTTTGCTCAATAGGTTTACAAATGAGGACATTCTTTAAATAATATGGAAATGGTTACCTGGCTAAGATGCATTCATTCTCCAGTGAATCATCAATCTGCTGTTTTTGCATCTCAGAATCACATTTTATGTTAACCTGCAACCTTCACCAAGGATAATGGAGTGATTGGGCTTGGTTCAAGTCAATTCAAATGGCAAAACATGAGCACCCTTCACCGTGGAACACCCTCTATTGATTATTGAAGGTGCATTAGGATGAAAGATAAGAGGCTGCGTTTCAATCAAGTTTATGTTGTCTCATAGTCCAGTCACACTTTACACTAGACATATTGTCCTGCTTTCATCCAGATTCTTTTACTGTAAGGAGACATAAAAACAGAGATTTCAAAGAAAGTTTCTGAACTACCAAGTATTTGCTTTGTGTGTACATTACAAGCCTCTTAAACTGTCTGACTATGCACTGATTACAGAGACACTTCTTTCCAAGGACGAGCAGCATATCTATCATTTGACACAATGTTTCTATTATTATTTTCAGCTCATTTGCCTCATTCAAGCTCATTTGTGGTTACCTTAACAGTAGCATGAAAATAATTGAAGAAAATAGAATAATGGAGCAAATTGTGGATCTGATTTAGTTGAAGACTGGATGCTGGTTAATGAGCTATGTTGATATTGAAGACTTTTCAGTTTACCAAACATGAAAATGGGAAATTCTAGGCCTCTTTATTTCCATCGCACAACGTTTAGGAATTACTATTTGTCCTCTGCAGACCAGCCTCTGAATGCACATTCACAAACATCTAGTACGAAGCCTTTTTTCCTCTCACATACACATTGTAATACAGATGCAAACACGCTCTGTGGAAAACTCGCATACAAACAGCTACACCAAAAATTCAGAGAACACATACACAACACACACTCCCTCTCATTTATTTGAGGACCCCACGAATCTAAGTAATTCTGCTTTGGGCATGCTGCTGATGGGAGACAGGGGTAGGGGGTGATGGAAGTGCCTGCGTCCAGGCAGAATTGATCGTTTGGCAGCTCCAAATGAGAGACAGGCTTGTCTGTGGAACCACGAGGGCCGTGCAGTTGGACTCCAGCAGCGCTCGTAAAGTGCGCTCTTTAAACTGCCGGGGCCCCTGGGAGCCCATGGGGAGGGGGGGAGCCGCCGCCGTGCTAATGAGAACTACCAGAGTGCAAACATGCATGGAAATGACTGTTATTCTGTTGATGTGCATTTAAGTGCTTTTTTACTGCCAACCACAAAGAGAGGGAAATAACTGGTGATGAATGGTACCCCCGAAAAGCATTCATTTTCCTCTTTGGAAGAAAAGAGGGGAAAACAGAGAAGGGGGTTGGGAGGGGGGGTAGGATGGAAGGTAAAGACTGGATGGGGGGGGGTAGACATGCATGGTGAATATATTATTTTATTTCACTCAAGTACAGTGACAAGGCGCAATGTGACATGGAGGCGGTAAGTGGAGATGCATCGATGGCAGGAAGTTAACCTTCACTGTTCCTCTCCTCTGAACACGCTTCTCGCTGCTTCTATCAAAGAGCAGCAGCCAAAAAGGTCACAGCGATCACAGCCCTGATCACCTAATCATGAAAATGAGCCATGTTCCACCTGTCTACGAAGGGAGTAAATGGCAACTCCGCCAATCCACACCTCTAGATCAGATTCCCTCAGTTTGTGTTAATTTTCTTTGTGGTAATAATTTATGAATGTATTTGTAGAAATCATGGGAGGAGTGAAAACGCTACGAAGAGAGGAAAACGTAGAGATTAAGGGGATGACAGTGTAGCAGGTGAGGGTGGAGGTCTTACGGGCTCCGCTGCTTGTACTGGTGTTGATGGCTTCATTCCATTGGTCGGCGCTGGACACAGAGAAGGAGCGTTGGTGCATGCCGTCTTTACTGCCGCCAAACTGCGATGCGCCCGTCTGGAGGGATGTACTGCTGTTGGAGTGAGGAGCGCCTGAAAAACAGCAAACAAACAAGAAAAGAAAATGAAAAGCGACCCCTTGATTTCTAAACGCAGTGGACGGACTGGTAGGATTGTTTTCTATAAACAACAACAGCAAAAAGTCTGGGAAGAAGCGATAACGATGTAATTGTGTTAACACATTTTTGGTAGTTCTTTTAGCACTGAAATGCTGCTGCCACCTTATTTGTGCACATCTCTGTGTCAAACAACCCCCCTTACTCCCACACACACACACACACATACACAAATATACATGCACACAAAACCCGTCTCCCTCCGCCTCTGCCTCTAATTAGCCCTTAATTAACAAGATACACTCTGAACGCTAATTATCTCGCCTCATCCCTCTGACTGCCACATCGATCTCCACTGGTGTCAGCAGGCGTTCTCTCCCTAACTTCCAATCAGGCGAGCCGCAGACGCCTGGCTCTCTTTACTAATTCATGGGCTAGGCTGCGCCATGTGGGGTCCTCCCCTCCTGTTCGCAAGCAGTCACTACAACATATCCTAACTACTCTGACAAACTCATCGATTCATTTCCAGTCATGGGAAGGGAATAAGAATAACTGCTGAGGGAACTGTTGGATTTGTTCTGAACTTGTGTAATTTTATTTATTTGAATTTAATGTAGTGCTCCACAAACAAAAACTATAAAAAGTTAGTAGTAAAACTAGTAGTAAGCTATTAAAAGATGGGCAGTTTATAAAATCAATTAGCCACCGCAGAAGTTAATTTTTGCAGTATTTATTTCCAAACAATACCTCTTTTACAGACAATACATTTTAATCAGCTAAATTGATATTTCTTTGACACCAAACGGTTAAAATTTTCAGGAGTTTTTGTTTCGCATAACAAGCCCGATGTTGGATTTTCTCAACAATGCTTACCCATCTTACAGGTATCACACATCAAGGCCCTTTATTCAATAATTACAAGAGAATATCAGTTTCTGATTGAGGTGACAATAACAGAAAATATAGTGTGTGGGTCGTGTGTAAAGTAAACTAAGCGGCACGGGTGCTTGTTAGGATAATATGTCCTACTCATTATCTAGAGTAATAAGTGTATCAAATTCACATAATCATGTCTAATTAGTATCAGTAATTATCTTGTTGGGCCCAGGAATATTAATCTTCAGGTCCCAGAGGGGAGGGAGCAGAATCGCAGCAAGAATGGGAGAAAGAGCGAGGGAATCATG
The DNA here is from genome assembly GCF_963691925.1 of Scomber scombrus. Classification (NCBI taxonomy): domain Eukaryota; kingdom Metazoa; phylum Chordata; class Actinopteri; order Scombriformes; family Scombridae; genus Scomber; species Scomber scombrus. The sequence continues at coordinate 18,763,471 of NC_084980.1, forward strand.
CTGAGGAGCACTGACTAAATTAGCATGCTGAAATCAGTGCAGAGGAGAAGGAGGAGGAGGAGGGGGGGGGGGGGGGGGGAGTAGAGCCGAGGAGGAGGAGGAGGAGGAGGGAGTAGAGCCGAGGAGTAGGGGTATTGAAAAGAAAATGTGAAACTTTGTTTTTGAAAAAGTGATGGATGAATCATACGTAAAATAAGCCTGCGACTTTTGTAAAAAGGCTTCTGATTGCTTTTATCATTACTGAATTAAAAATTGTTCCCAGAGTGGATTTACAAGTATGATTTTAATAAAGCACAACAGCACAGTGCCACTTTGTTTTGAGCAAAAATCTGATATTATACAGATTAATGTTTAATCACCTCATTGTTAAGAATTAATTCTTGATTTTCTACTACTACATATGACATTCAGTGTTAAGTTTGACTCTTGCCTCAAAAAAAGAGATGAAAAAAAACACCTTGTAGATAACTACAAGGCAACTTCGATTGATATTTAAAATTCAACAATCATGCCTAATTGTCAAATTGGATGCTAATGATTAATGAATTATACATGGCTGTATCCATTAGTCCCCAGAGACCACTCCTGCATAAAGGGGAGGATAATGTAATTACAGTGGAGAAATAATCAGCTTGTGGCATTAAAAGAGCACTGTACCAGCAGCTCCAGCCAGGCCTGACTCCAGCACGTTACATAGATTTAGCAGTGGTGGAAGTGCGGACATAGAAGAAGCTGACAAATGTAAAGCGAGGGCCAAAGGATCAGATTTAATAATGAATGTCACCAACTTCAGTGACCGTAAGAATGATAACAAGGGTCAAATACAAATACTTTAAGTATCATTACATTTGAATGCAATAAATGGTTAGAATAGCAAATATATAGTATATACAAATAGTTTTACTATTAACTTTATAGTGCACATAGATTATGTGCCATTTCAGAAAGACCCTCTACTAATGGTATTTCCTAGTATTTGATGAATACACCAAACCTTAATTTGAGACTCCATTTTTTCTTGTTCGTGTATATTAAGGTTTTGACGTTATTTATGTTATTAAAATTCAACATCAATCCAGCATTAACTGTGCATCCGTTACATTTCAGAGGGAATGATGACCGGTTAAAACAAAAGACAAAAAACTTCACAACAGTACAAAGTGGTTGTAATTAGTTCAACCTCAACCTGTTAATATTAAAAATGCTAAAATCACATTTACGGATCAATAATTATAACAATAATCTAATAATTAATAATATAACACTGTTGACTGCCATTCCGTCCCATAGTGAGTAGTTTTACTTTTGATACTTTAGGGAAATTGGGCTTATAATAATTGTGCACTGCTACTTCGGTAAAGAATTGAATTCTGGACTTTTACTTTGTGGTATTACTGCAGTACTTTTATTTTACTTTTATACCTGAATAAAAGATCTGAATACTTCTAGACTAAAAGTAATTTTCCTATAAATGATGTTGCCATATGAATAATTTTAATTGAATTCCTTTACAATTCTTATCAAAATGAAGACAAACCAAAAAGTATAAAGCACCACTATGAATATTTCTTCCTGACTGACTCGTCATGAGTATAAAGAGATAACAAAAGCCATATAGTGTGTTCTGCAGGCTATCCAGGGCAGGGGTGTTAAGTAGAGGCGATGGATTAGCGGGAAGCAGCGCTGCCTTGCTTCTCATTTCTCTTTAGACCGGGCCGTCAGTGGGCTGATGAGCCGTGACGAGGCCTGACCCCTCCGTGGAGTTGTTGCCATTATGTACAAGTAGTGGGATAATGAAGCATTCATGCTAATGTGGGCCGGGCAGCACATCATCTGCGGGCTGTGTAATCCACCACCATCATCCCGACCAACGCCCAGACGTCCCCCTCCACCCCTGCTACTGCAGCTGCCAGTCCCCACACAAGTCCCTCACTTTTTCATAGTCATACTTGGACATTTTATGCTGTAATTTCACAACAAAATAATGTATTATTATTTACATTAACCCTTTTATACAGCAAAAACAATCTTATATTTTCTTATTTAGATACTTACTTTTTTGGATACAATCATGTTCTGTATTTAGGCTTTATCATATGGTTTTGAATAGTCTGAGGATGTTGCCTACATTGCCATCTTACAACTGCTTTTATGCTACATTGTCATCATGAGTTTGATGACATTTTGATATGATTTCCTCAGAGATTAAGTTAGGTAATGTAAAAAACAACAACAACTAAAGACAGAACAAATATGTCTACAGACAAAGCATTAAGATCTTGAGTGATCCCCAACAGGGGTACGTGTACGTACAGGGGGGACTTGTATGATTGTAAGGGGACATTTGCTGCAAATAGAAATTATACTTTGGTTAAAAATAATATATATACACGTATTTGTGTCTAGGAGGAAAATACACATACAAATAGGATTATGAATTAGTGGTAGGCTAATCTATGGTATATCGTTTGTTACAGTAACCAATATATCTTGAAATTATTAGCTCCACACCAGTCAGGTGTAATATCTCAAACACAATGTGCTGTGATTGGGAGTGCCTAAAAAACAGTTAGCAGGTGTGCAGAAAAATCAAAACAAAAGGAGAAAAAAAAATAAAAAAGGGGACAGTTTCCTCACGTAAAAATAAAAAATACTATAACAATATCTACTTTTATGATATTAATAGTGTTCTGTTTAAAAACAGTTCATATTAACAAATCTGGACCATGATAAGAAGTGTTGATAAAGGAGGACTTCAACTCATCTGTGGGAACCACTGCTCTGTCATCTGCAAGATGTCAGACTGCAACAATACTGAAAGAAAAAAGCCTAATGTGGGAACTTGCAGGGCCTGCTGCCCAGTAAGCATCTTGCTTCTGGTTCTACAATGTAATAGATTAAAGCTGAGATAGAGTGTAGTGCAGAGTGAAGAGCGAATGAGCTAAACACTTTCCTGAGATCTCCACCTCTTCCACATGCATCTCTTTCCTCCACAGGATTGATTAAAAGTGACTGGGCCCATTAATACTTTGATACAATGTATCTGTCGCCGGTGACACGGCAGGATGCGTGTTAACAGGGAGGATCATATTTAAAATGGTTCCGCTCAGCACCCAGCAAAGGAATTAAACCTGGCCGCTTGGCAAACTCGTGGGCGCATGCGTTCTCTCATTTACTCTCTGTCTTCTCAACCTCTCCTCTTCATCTTCCCATCTCCCCCATCCACTCCGCCCCTCCTTCTCTCCGTCGCTATCCCTCTTCTCCCAGTGATTATAAAGGTCTTTAGATCTAAGGAATGAATGAATTACCAAAGGCAAAGACAAGGCTTGTGATTTGGACGCCATGAATGAAAAATTACCCCTTTGTTCCCTTCATCAATTGCATGTCTAATGAAATCAAAATCCCGATCGCATAATCAGAAGAGGGTCCTCCACCCAGAGAGAGACCTGATGTGATTTGTAACCTTTCTTTTCCTAAGTGGAGATTAAGGCAAATCGCCCTCACATTGTTCCCTGATGCACAAATGGATGACAACTGATAATCTTGGGAATTTATCATCGAGGAATCTTTTCCATGAAATGAAACACCAGGAGCAAACAAAATTGCTGTGTTTGAAGAAGACTGAAACTAAAAGAGGAAACCAGTTGGTTATGTTTTCCCAAAACCCTGTCTGGCCTGTTTTTCAGGGCCCTTTGTCTGTCCTGATGACTCCCCTCAATGCAGCACTCAAGGTTAACAGTTTGTGGGATGGAACAACCTCGATCCAATGTCCTCCACTCTGTAAACTCCTACATCTTCTCTGCTTTTGACTGATTAACCCATTCAGTGGTGGCAGCACCTTGGCCAGGTTTAACAGTAACCCGCCTGGACAGTGCTAACAGTCCCTGCTGACCCGTCTTTGGCACTGTACCCACTCTCAGCTGCTTAGCTTTAGCGTGAGTAATGGAAACACTGTGTCCATTTCACAGCCGAAGAAGGACCCCTCCTCCCTCCGGGGATCACTTTGCTAATTAGTATTAATTACTCTTAATCCTAACCCCTAAATCCAATCACTGGCTTCCCCTATTTACGTCTGCCAGACTCTCTGCAGCCTTCGGTGGCACAGCTCGCTGGGAGAGGAGCTCTATTTTTAGACTTCAAAAGGTGGAAAAACCCTGGCATGATGCTCAGGACCAAACTGTTTTGTGTTGCTGTGACCCCGGCCACCACAGAGGAGGAAAAATAACTAGGTCAGCGTCATTACAGTGGCCTAACAGACCAGGATAAACAAACCTTCATTTTTGCAGTATAATTTCCTCAAACATGGGCATAATGTTTAAACACAATTTTTAATTCCCTGTTTAGTAATTTAGAGAATTAATAGATTTCTCATAGATGCTAATTAAGTCATCATTGTGTATACTACGAGGCAGCTAATTTGCATGAATGAAACATATAGAAAGTGGGTAATTAACCTGTTGGGACCCATTTTTATGATTAATCACAAACTGAGGACACAGAAAATGAGTACAGTAATAAAAGACTCATTGTGTAACCATTACATAGTATACCTGTGATTTGTTCTCTCATTTAGGTAATACAACAACACTAGATGGAAGATACCCCTTTGTGTGGTAGTTATTTCAATACCACAATTACACATTTTGACTTAAAACTGTAAAAGTGTGCAAAAGCACCATCTTCAGGGAAAAATAACTCATAAAACTATCAGACTCAGGTCTGCAACTAATGATTGCTTTAATTATCAAGTAAACTGCCAATTCTTTTCTTGACTTAGAATTTGATCTATTAAAAAAATACTGAAAAATGACTTTAAAAATGTCTTAAACCAAATATTATGTCTCCAAATGTCTTGTTTTGTCTAACAAACACAGAGATATTAATTATATAAAAAGTAGAAAAGCATAATTATATCATATTTGACAAGCTGGAACAAAATGGTATTAGAATTACAAAAGAACCATCATTTCATCCATTAATCTGACCTATAGCCTTGTAATGAGGCAAGTGTGTAATTTTACCTGTGTTTCCTATGCCCAGCTGCAAGGTGCTGCGATCCTTGGTCAGTCCGTTGGTTTTTGGACTTGCAGTGGGGGCGACGGTGGCCACCGCTCTGGGTGGTCGCTTCCCGGGAACCTTCACTGTTGTCCTCAGCAAATCAATCTCCTTTCCATGCACATTCTGCATGTAGTCCTGTAAGTAGAAAAACAAAAGAAGATGACAACAATGAGCAATCTGCACTCTTCACAAGTAAATATTTCCCTCAATTTAGGGAATTGATTTTAGACACAGCGGACCAACAACAATCAAGGAATTATGGAGGAAAAACAAATTAAAGACCCTTCAATTTCCATCTACATTAGTCACAACCCATCTTAGACCTCTCACTATGGGTGTGTGATAGTGGAGAAATGATTGTAAGGTCATTAAACATCACCTGTGCCCACGCTGTCTCCCTAAATAGCGAGATGTTAGGCTTAATGAATGCAAACAGTCTCATTCTGTTTCAATTTTGCCATTTGATTTGGTTTAAAGCGACTACCTCCCAAATGTAGGAAGCCAAGGTGAAAATCATTGGGCTCAGCAGAAAAAGACCCAGATAGGGGCGAGCTCGGCCTTTGCCGTCCCCCCACCGGCTCCTCTGCTTTATTACCGTGTCATAAAGCACTCATTTCTTTCCCAAGCCTCCTCGCTAATTACCCAGTGAGCGCTCTCATTTCATTTTATTGCAGGAATTAACAGCCAGATCGAAGCGTGCAAAGCTATTAAGATGTGTGATTAAGCCACATTCAATTAGTTTCTACAAACAATTTAATTGATGTAGCAGATAGAATTAACAGAAGGTGATTGTGTGGATGGCTTGGCTGACTGCGAAATTAAAGGTTCCCCTCTTCCACTCTCAGTCTGCCTCCCTCCCTCTTTCTTCTCTCCTCTCTCCTTTTCTCAATCTCTCTCTTCCCCTTGCCTTTCTCACTCTGTCTCTGCTTCGCTGCTCAAAATGAGCTCGAGCTGTTACCGTGCTAATGTAACTGTCTCCCTTATTTCACCTCCCTCCGTAAGTCAACAGATTCATAGATTCACAGATTGCCCCGATGACCTGTAATAGCTGTAATGATCAAGAGATAGCCTGTTCAGTCAATTACATACATCACTGTAGCACAGCACTGCTCTACTAATAACTGCTTGTAAATTAAACCGCTAACACACTGTCAGTGCAGCGAGGCCACACACAAGGTTCACGTCTCTAACTGTTGGGCTTGTGTTCAAAGTTTGAGCTGTCTCATTAGACACAAGAAGTCCCTAACATCTTTCATTTTACCTTGCAAAATTAACTGAACATCCCAAACACAGTACTGGACGAACGAGTGAGAGTGATGGAAGGAGTCTGAGGGATTTGGGAGAACGACAGGCATTTCTGAGCGTGGCACCGGGCTCCTGAGCTGTCTGCTGCCAGCCAGCCGAGTGTTTAAGAGGTATTAGCGGCCCAGCGGGATTCTGACAAAGATGGATGTGGGAGGCTGGTCAGGCTCTGCTGCCATGCGGTGAGAACCATTATAAATACAAGCCAGCGTGGAGTCTGGGCGCGGCGGGCAGGCAGCAGCACAGCCATGTCTCCATTAGCTGGCACGGAGGATGGGCGCTACAGGGGGAGCAGAGATGACCACTAGGACGCCGTCTTTCTTAATACTAAGGCTTAAGTCACAGGATTGGTTTAAATAGCCATTATATACAGCGATCAGGCTCAGGGAAATCATGAACCTACAGTATGTGGTTGTATTTCAGTTTGATGCAGCAGTGCTGGTAAATGTAACTGCATGAAGAGAGTCGAGCTCAGCAGTTGAAAAAGTCCTTCTGCAGCACCCTCAAGTACAAACAGTAGTGTAACAAACACATAAAGTCAATTGGAAAAGAAATGGAAGGGGGGGGGGGGTTAGACTTACATGTAAACTGGGGTGGTAAGTGAGGACGCCATTATCACACAGTGTGACATATTTCTTTTTCCACTCCTTGTTGAGGGATTTGCCACTTCGCTTCAGAAGGATTCCCTGTAAGAGACAAGGCATCACGGTGAGCATATGCTCTTCTCAAAGCAGCATGGTGGATGATATGAGCCATTATGGATGTTAAATACCATAAAACAGTATTATTATTTTTATAACAGATTCATCATGGTGGTTACAAACAAAGCAAATGAACATTATTTTAAATGACAATTATGAAACTGTATAGAAAATGATTATATTAAAAAATATGAAAATACAATCACAGTTTATAATCAAATCTTCGCAGTTTTTTAAATGTATTATAGTTTGTTAGCCGACAGGTTTAATCACATGTTAGTTTTTCTGTGGTGACCATTTGAACCCTCAGGTTCCTTTGGCACAGGGAAACCATTCAGAAAGAGAGACAATCCAATTTGCCAGACCTCCTCCCTGCATTCATACACATAACATGCTGAACTCTGGAAGACCTCTCAATCCGGGGATTAGGGAGTGTGATCTCCCCTCTTCAAAGCCCACTCAGCTCTTATTCTATTCTACTTTATCTTCTGGGGCCTTTTAAGGCCTCAGATGGTTTCCTTATCTGCTGAGTAAATCCACTGGTAAACAATACAGTTCCTCTGCTGGGGGTGACCAAACGCTGCTGAGTGCAAGGGCCAGGAGGCTCTCTAGGGTTAAATAGTGAGGAGGGGCCCGCTTAATTAGGGGATTAAGACAGGGCAATGTTTGTGCTTTTACAGCCAGGGCCTGTGTGTGTATGAGCTGAAAAGGGGGGGGGGGGGGGGGGGGGGATGAAGGGTTGGTGTTTTGCTAGCCAGGCCCATCCTGCAGGCTTTAATCCTGATTAACACATCAGGAAGAGCTGACCCTCGGTGACCTGGGCACCAGGCTGTTTGCCGACAATCATCCTAATCCGAACCCTGATTCATCTGAGAAGTGGGGTGGGGGGGCAAGTACTGAATCTTGGCTGCATGCTGGGACAGAAGAGTTTGAGCTTTTTCATATCTTATCAATATGCCTGTCGGTTTATATCTTCTTACTGGATGGGGGTTTCAAATATGGCTCAAAAATAAAACTTTGGAAATGTTCAAAGATCCTCTCCAAATTAAAAATACTTTGCTTTGAATAATAATTTTGTGATGTATTTTTCCACAAAAAGTTAATAAAACGTTCAATAACCTAGTTAGTTTGCACTTTGTGAAGCACTTTGTAATCCTGGTTGAAAGGGACTATATAAATTAAGAAAAATCATTTTTATTCTAAATGTTATTAACAACACATCTACTGCTTCACCCATATGAATAAATCCAGGATCTATGAATGCACGTTTTTTAACAACAACACACAAGATGTTTCCTACTGCAAAGTCTATTCTCAGTTTGTATTCTATGCAAAGTATTCTCTGTGCACTGGAGGTTACACGTTTTACATCATACTTAATTGCACATGAGATGATGATTAGCTTCCAAACTCGTAGCTTGTATGTACACACGTTAAACTCAGATTTAAGGTGAACATAGAGACATTTTCCCCTTTCAGCAGATGAGGTGTCAAACTCTGCACAAACATCATTCTGCACAGTGGAGCTCAAACATCTAAGTCGAGGAACATTAAGCAACATTTTGAATGTAGGTTGACATTAAGAATAATGCTTACTGAATGTTATCTTATTCTAAAATAGAAAATATTTTTGACCCATGTTCCTGCAGTGTAACAATTTTTGATTTATTTAACTTTAAAATGCTGAATGAGTACAACTCAGAAGAACGGATTCATAATTACAAAATAAAAAGACACGCAATGAAGTTAAATGTATTCATATTCATGCAAGTCTTGTTTTTATTGATACTTCTGATGATTTTTCAGGAAGAAACATTGTGTCCTTCAATCAATAGTTGCTGACTGCCCACACTCTCCTCAATTTAGTCAATAAAAGAAGTGTAAACACTTTCAAATGGCTCTCTAATCATACAAAGTAAATGATCCAGTCACAGGGCCTCTGGCGACTTTATAATGTATGTTTTACAAGCAAATATGTTGCTCATCTCGTGCTCTTACTGGAGCATACATTAATCTATACATGCAATCAGTGCTATGAACCAGATCAATAAAGATACAAAAGACAATAATGTAAAAATCTTTACACCTGCTGACACATTTTTTGTTTTACCTAAACAGCTGCCTATTATAGCTGTGATGTATCTTTTATAAACTGCGTCACTTTCAGTAATTGAAACCTCGACAAATGATTCGGGACAATTAAATTGTTCTGTTGTGTGCCACACTGAATTGAGCAGTGTGCTCCCTAAATTACAGTTTGACAGTGGACACTTCAAAAGGCAACATGTGTGGAGTCCTGTGCTTCCCTACGACACTGATACACACGCATACGCACAGAGAAATGAGTGTGTTCAGCCTGTGCGACATGAGGAAACAGTCCGATTGTCAGACGCACTCTCTGTGTCCACACAATTGTCATATCTACACAGAGGAGATAGTGACGCTGCCTTCTTTTGTCAGACTACCAGGAGAGAAGCTGCATCTCGCCACTGTGGCTGACTGATAGGCTGCCTCTTTGTGACAGGCCAGGGAGAAGGGGAAATAAAGTGTGTGTGTGTTGTGTGGTGGGGGGGCTGTGGGGTGTAAGAATACACTCACACTCACTGCCACAGTCAACACCTCCTCAGCAGTGACTGCATTGTTTTCCTCACTCACTATTTTTATAGATGGGAGGGGGATGGGAGCAGAGGTGGGGGTGGGGCTGTGGGGGGCAGGCGGTGTGTAATTTGGCCCGATGGGGTGAGGGGAGTGGTAATTAAGCTCACATTGACACTTTGATCTCCTTGATTGTGCATTTGACTGGCCTAGCTAGTCACACTACTGCCCCCCCTTCCCTTATCCCTCCCCAACTGTAGCCAAACTCCCCCGTACAAACAAAACCTTTGTAGATAAAAAGGAAGATGGCTTATCTTGTCAAAAGTTGCCATGATACTCAGGGATTTTGGCCCTGGACTTTAAAGTGGAGTTCCACATAATCAATTGGGTAAGAATGGGAGTTTACAGTAAGAATTGCTCAGAGGGGGATTCTTTCTAATCTGTTAAACTCCTGTTCACCTGGAATAAGCAGCTTCTTCAGGGAATTACACTGATCTGCAGATAAGACATCATGTTTGTGGAATGGCCAACAACAAGTTTTGAATTTCTATGTTGTTTGATGAGGGCATTTTGAACTATTTTGAACAATTCTATGCACAAATGGAGCTGCGATTTAAAATTCTGTTGTGTTATTATTTTGTGTTAAGTATGATCGTGAAATACTTGTCTCCATTACACAAGCATCTACTATAACTGACACCGAGATCGACAGATAAATATTGCATCTGATGAAGGGTCGTTTCCCCAAAGCGTTATTTTGTGATTAAGGGCTTGGAAGCATCACCCTGCCATTATTTCAGCTGGACCATAGCCACTGCAATTTTCTTTGAAAAAGAATGAGAAGGCCTGGCTCAACGTTTTCAAGAAAAAAAAATAATAAAAGAAGGACATCATCTTCCATCATTTGCAGGTAAAGAGGATAATATAAGGACGCTGACCCATTTTCAAAAGCCCTCATATAATCATGAGTGATTAGTAATCAATGTGTCAATTACTTCTCCTACGGTTACAGTCGGACCTTTGGAGATTATCCTTACTCAGATGTCTAATTCAGTGCTCACTGCTACCTATCTGCTCCTTTAAAGCAACACACAAATACACAAGAAATAAAATAAAATAGTACAGAAAATCCTTATTAAAACATTTGTAACAGTTTCTTTGACTTGAAAATAAAATAGTAACTATTTTAAAATAGAAATCATTGTGATGTCACTAAATTTGTAGTATATTATGTAGCACCATGTCAGGGTAAAAAAATTCACATTTCGTGAGATATAGTATGAATGTTTCAGCAAATGATGGCTGTCACAGTTGATTATATGGATATGCATGAGTAAACCTTCATGAAAAAAATAACATCCACACACAATTATGAACAATAATAACTAATAAGTAATGACAATTCATACTGGACTTATATTGAAAAGTACAAAATAATATCAAAATATAAACAAGTACTATACTGAATTTGAGTTTACCAAACTTGAAACATCTCAAAAAAATTGACTGACAAGATTTTAAATACATGGGTAACTACTACACATGAACTAAATATAATAAAATTATAATAGTTTTATTATGCTATGGTAGAAATGAAAAATGTAGAATACGATAAAAACAAGCCTAATTAAAAAAACTAAAAAAACATGACTGTTTTAATTGTCTTCACAAACATTCCCAGTGTAAACAAACTATACATATGTAATTTATAAGGTCAAATGGACAATTGTGCCTTTTGTATATCAAAACATGTATATTTCTTTATTGGAAAGGTGTGTTACTTATAAAAATGGGTATTTATTTTACTAATATCTTTCTGATGCTATCTTTAAACCAGCCTTGTGTTGTCTGTGCTTGCGCTGGCATTGAAGTTATGTTAGGTTGTATTATGTCGCCATCTAGTGGTTACAGTAACACATGACTTTGCCCAAAAATTCCCCCCAAACTCTATGGATGAAGCACTGTGATTAAACCTGTAACACACAGAATATCAACGTCAAACAGACAAGGTCAGAAAAAGAGGATCATACTTACCCAGGGAACTATCGGAAGTGTAGGGAAAAGATTAGGAAAACTGCTTACCTGTTTGATAGGTATGGCCCTTCCACTGCCTATGCTGTCTGTTTTACTGTCAACGCTCTTTGCTTGTTCACTGGCTTTCCGTGACTGCAAGAAAACAAGAAAGTCAGTCAACAACTGAAGTGACACACTGATGAAGGAGCAGAGTGGAAGTCGTTGGGGGGAGGTGAGGCTGGGTGTGTGTATGTTGGTTTTTGTGCATGTGAGGGAGGGAGAGAGAGAGACTGGGGGTCAGAGATGAGGGGGGGAAAGGTGAGGGTTTGTGTTTGAGCATTTGCAGTATTTGTGGAGAAACTCGACGTTGCAAAAGAAAAGTCTCAAAAAGAAGCTCGAAATTAACAGACAAGCAGACCAGCGGAACAAACAGCAGTAACACCGACGTGCAAGTTCAAAAAGAAAATTAAAAAAGAGACCAAACCAAGACCACAATAGACACATCTCAACACAGAGGAGACCAAGGACGACCACACATTGAGTCATGACTCAGCCCTGAAACCCTTTGGGGGATCCTTCCCTCTGTGTGAGACCCAGAGCGGGCCCTTAGTGGACCTGCAGAACAACTGCTGCTATACCAAGTGTAGGATCAGCTGTGCCTTTAGCACTGTTGCACTGATACAAGCTTTTGCAACACGTTAAATAAGTTAGAGTTCAAAACAGGTTAAAGGAGAGAAGGGAAAATGGTTATTTTACAGCAGACTTCAGTACAAGTAGCTTCCTCCGACCTTTGACCTGCAAAACCTAGGAGGACATGTAATCATCCTGCAAACATGTTAGACAATTCAAATGCCAAAAAAAATCAAAATACATAAACATTTCAAGTTTCTGGTCTTGCCTGTGGAAGGTAAAGATGGTTAAACAGTAAATAGAACCTCACATGGTAATAAATCATTTGAAAAAAACCTTCCCACCCAAACACAAATAAAGAGATGAGGTACAGGTAGGGACAGACATGAGTGTGTATGGTCTCACTCTCAACATGAGAAATGTCCAGTCACCAATGGAGAGAGGTAGAGTCTGAGTTCAAGTAAACCAACTCTGCTTTATATTTTTTCCAACATTTTATTTTTTTTAATGATGACTTGTTTAGCTTCTATACAGACACCATACAAAGCAAGTCACAAATTCACTTCAAAATATTCAACAGATTGAGCCAAACATCGCAGTTCCCACAAAATATAGGATGGACAATAAAGGCATTATTTCATATATTCCTTATATATATGTACTTTTTATAGAGTACCATTGTAAATAAAATACAATACAAGATATACAGCAGTCTATATTTTCGTCAATCCGTTCATGATAGAAAAGCGATTATGCAAGAGTTCATAATCTCTGTACCAAACCTAAACTGAGAAAAAAAATTTAAATAAATAAATGAATGAAAGAAAAGAATAATTGAATGTGCAAAAAATAAATAAATAACTTAAAATAAATAAAAGGAAAACAAATGTTAAGTTTAACTACATTCATACAAGTCGGTGCAACCCAGTTTCATTTGTTGGCAACTTTCAGTTCAATATCGCTCGGTAACACCCTGACACACTACCTGATTTTTATGAAGGCCTTCATAAAATTACCCAAAGTTACTCTAATCTAAAATACCTCTAAGATCGTACATATATACCACATTTTCAGTTCCATTCAATACTTCAATACTCCCTGTAAAATAAGAAGGAATCCAAATAAAAAACGGACCAAAAGAATGTAGGAAAATCTATAAGGAAGAACAAAAAAACAACTTGGCACCTCTAGTCCTTGAGTCCTCATTTATGGCAAAAGGCAGTGTGATGTCATGTAAGGAAAGGTTGTGTCCTTTGGGTGGCTGGATAACAGTTCCAAGAGTGACTTGACTGTACAGCGTGTTTTTATACCGGGATGTCTGAATGAGGGCATGGGGGGGTTAGGGGGCCAGGGGTTTGAAGGGGGGGTGGGGGTGGGGGGTGGACGGGGCATTTCCAGAAGAGTCCCTACAGTCTGTCTCACTTCATGATATCTGATGGTCTACTTTGAGTGTGCACAAACACTCAAATGGAATCAAGTTTTTTTTCTTTTTGCTTTAGACGCAAAGTCTTATGGTTTCAGTATAGTGTAAGTTCTATGCATTACCCTATATGCAATAAAGCACAGAGGGTAAAGCAGCAACAAGCTGTAAGTCCTCAATCAATAATCTCCTCTCTATCAGGGCTGGCAAAGCAGGGGGACTCTTTTATTTTTAAAACCATCATGCTCTTCTAATTCGGAAGGAGTTGGAAAGCCCTTTTTGTTGAAGAAAGGTTGGAAACAGAAGCACAAATCTGCAAATATTGAAAAACAGTGTCAAATGGTTTTTTTTGTGTGTTTTTTTTGTTTAATACGTGGAGATCCAGTAACAAATCAAGGGATTAAAAAATATGAAATGGGAAACATCAAATGGCAGACATTAATAAATGGATTTAATGAATACGGATGAAGGATTGGATTGAATTTTTAAGTATAAAAAATGCTCTAATATTCATCTACATTCCTAAACAATGTGCTTTTCAACACAAAAGGGACAGACAGCCTGAAGACATCAGGGGACCACAGACACATTACAAAACAGATCTTTAGAGTTATTGACCATGGAAGCACTAGGAAAGAATAATGTGTACTGTGCTGACACCTAGTGGCCAAGGAGAGTTATGGGAGAAACTGGCTTGAAATGGTTGTGGTTGGTGAAATTGATTTGTGAGCACGGTGAAAAGACAGAGTGATACGATATTCTACAGTAAAGCTTTGAGTTTTAAATCACATACTTAAAAAAAGTTAATCCACTGCATTATCAAAATGAATTCACATGTTCATTCACTAATTCGAGGGACTTTTTTTAGATAAATTATACTTTCTTGGATTGCAGTTACATTAATTTTAGGCCACAAAGTTATTTGATTCTTACTCTCCAACACTGTTAAACTGCACATTGCAAAGGATGCTTCTTTCAAGAGTCCCAATGCCAGTGCCATGAATGTGACAAATATTATATATTCTATATCTGATTACAACTGGATGGGATACATTTCTTGCAGCAATTTTCCCATCTGTACTTTCAGTACAAAATACCTGGTATGGAATGACTGAAGTGAGTTTGATCTTTTGAAGTCTGTCAGAGCTTTTCTTCTGATGACGTTAAGGCATATTTTCTTCCATTGAGTACATCTCCCAAGATCAACATAGAATGAACTACTTACAAGAGTGTGGCTAGAAAACATGAATGGCAGCCTGCTATCTATCAGTGACCAGCAGGGCTTTGAAAGAATCTGTACTTTTTAAAACACAGAAGCCAATTTATTTTTAAAAACGGACAAAGCTAGGAAAGGGACATCCATGAGATTTGTTGGGTTGATGAAATATTTTCTCTTTCTGTTGTTTTGTAAAATGGCACTGCAAGTCTTCCTCTCCATAGCCCATCGCACTCTTCAAGTGTCACTGAAGAAATGTCGACATCGCCCCGTTAACTTTCCGTCCCCTCCTCCTCCATCTCCTCCTCTGCTTCCTCCTCCTCCTCCTTTACTCCCTCACCCTCCCTCCTCCCACCCTCCGCTCGCTGCTCCTCAGAAGGTCATGAGCTGAAACTCCCGCTCGGCTTGCCACTCCGGCACCCACACTGGGTAGGTGGCGTGCTTCGGCATCTCCATGACGCGGACGGGGAGAGGCTCATTTCTCTGGTGGACATGGTTAGTCACTACCTAGCAGGGGTGGAAGGGAGACAACAAGGGGAGCTAGCACACAGCCTGTACTGCTCGGATGCCACAATCCTGCGGCTCCCACAGCAGCTGGGGTAATAGGGTGAAGGCGGTGGGAGAAATAGAGGAGGGGGAGAGGTTAGGGAAGGTTAGAGAGGGAGTTAGTTAGAAAGAGAGAAAGGGAGAGAGAAAGGCAGGAGGTTGGAGACAGGGGTCAGGGGGAATCATAGGAGGAGAGCAAAAGAGGAAAGAGGTGAAGACAGGTGGAAGAGAAAGGATATCATAGGCATGGAAGGGTTAGATGTACAAGGGAAGAGTTAGGAAAGGAGTAATCTCATGTAGCCAGATCTCCATCCCATAAAGCTCAAAATGTTTTGGAGAAAAAAACATGAAAACTTGGAAAAAATTGAAGTGGAACTTCGGAAATCCTGATTCAGCCATTCTGTTAGTTGACATTGTGGAAACGCACCGTTGGTTTTTCTTTTTGAGCACAAACAAGTTCTCTGTAGAGAAAACTGTTTTTGGCAGAATTTTGACAGACATCCCTGAGCCTGAAGAGACAGAGGTCTGGCTACGCAAGATTAGGAAAGGCTTAGCAGCAAAGAGGGCTGGTGTAGGAGGGAAGAGAGCGGAGAAAAAGGAGGTGCAGGCTGGGTAGAAGAAAAGGGCAGAGGCTACAAGTAAAAAGACAAGCTTAGGACAGCTAAGGAAATTAGAGTGGTTAGTGCACACATATGCTATTGGTTAGAGCAAAGGGCAAATATGACAGGACATGGGGTAAAGAGCAGGCAGGCAGGGGTTGGGATCTTGGTGGTTGAGATCAAATTTGGGCCAGAACATAAAGTGGGTGAGGACAGGGGAGTTATCTAGCTAGATGTTTAGTAGCTGGGAGGGCAGTTGGAGCAAGGCTATCTAAAGTTGAGGTGTTGGGGCATGCATTGATAGCAGCGTGTGAACACGCCATAGGCTGGCTGGGACTCTTAGTTTAGCTTGGTCGGGCAGGAGAAGCGGCGTTAGTGTTGCTGCCGTCTCTTCCCATAAGGGAAGTCACTGCAAAGAAAGGATCTAGTAAAAATAAGAGGGGTGGGGGGAGGGAGTTCAAAGATTTAGACAGCGCAGAGGGCGTAGTTTGTTATGGGTGAGATGAGAAACTTAATCCATGTGCACTTACTACATCCAATTAGGAAAAAAAACGACATGAAATGAGTTCACGTTTTTTCCACAGTGCTTATCTTTGATATTTG
This sequence comes from Scomber scombrus, assembly GCF_963691925.1. Classification (NCBI taxonomy): domain Eukaryota; kingdom Metazoa; phylum Chordata; class Actinopteri; order Scombriformes; family Scombridae; genus Scomber; species Scomber scombrus. Next base: position 18,780,154 of record NC_084980.1, read on the forward strand.
CTTTCACAGAAGGTTTTTGGGAGCATTTTGGGGATCTAATATAATTTCTGTTTTAATCTTTTTCACCTTTTGCCCATTGTGCTGTGTGAGCAAGACGCATTCTTTGCCTGCATCGGAGGCAGGAGAGGCTTTGATGCATTTCGAGCTACCTGTCTCCCTCTGGTGGATAAAGTGAGCTTGGCAACATGCCTTCTAGTAGTGTGAGTGGGTGTTGCTTTGCATCAGCTGTCGCATACTTACTGTGAAAATGTTGGAGCGGCGCTTTGACTGCTTGCGGATGGGCGTGGGCGTGTTGGAGGCAGCAATGGTCTCAATGCGCATCTCCCGCTGACTTATGCTGGGGGTGGAGGGAACAGAGGAGGAGTAGTCGCTGAATGCACCCCCACCATTGGCCGCCTGGGGAGCGAGAGAGATTAAGAGGAACCGACAGAATCAGAAGAAGGGAGGGAGGAATATAGAAAAAGAGAGATAGAAAGTAGTCAGAAAGGAGGAGAAAATAAAAACAATGAGCAAGCACGTCAACTTAGGAATAACTTGACATGGACAAAATCTTTATAATAATGGACTTTGTATTCATTTTTCTGCACTGATACTTGTAGGAATTATTATGTAAACTGAGTGTGTTGAGACTGTTTAGGCTTCTTTACACACAGTATTTCTCTTAATTAGAGTTACATAATCAGTAAGTAAAACACTGACAGAGTGTGAAGGTTTTGATCTTACCTGGTTAATGTGAACAGAGGGGATGGATGCAGCGGGGACTGATGAGTGGCTGGGAGAGTTAGGGAGAGATTTGCACGGACCAATAGAGAGCTGCTGCTTTTTCCTCATGGCCACAACCTTCTGGGCAACTGGAAGACAAAGTGGCAAAGAGACATAAACAGATTGTTTGCTAATCCATTCACACGTGTTATGTTGCTCCATTCTGATATTAAAATCACTTTGTTGAGTGAATGTGGGCAGCTTGTAAAACCTTGAAAGTGAGAATGCAAGAAGTTGTAGCAGCTGCAAAGTTAACCAATAGAGCTGCAGCGATTATTCGATTAACTGCTGATCAACAGAAAATTAACTGCCAACTATTTTGATAACATTTTCTGTCTCCAAAATGTGCTACAAACAAAGAAAAAAAGATTTCAGTTTTTTAATAAAGAACATTGTCACAACTATGGTTACCAACAAATAGAGCAAAGCTAATTCCAGCCAGACAGAATACCATATGAACACACTATCTAAACCACCTCAGGATATTTGTTTTACAGTCAGTTATTAAGTAACATGCTGTAAGGTGGCTTATAAATATCTCCAGGGGAAACGAACAAGCTACCTCCATTACTAAAGAAAGTAATCATACAAAATGATACTTGCACATTTTTTCTGTCACTCTCTGAGCTCTACAGTGTGATGTTGGCCAAATGAGAGCAGTTACAACATCTGAACAACCTGATTTGCCATGCACTTGGTGTAACTCATTTAATTCAGGGCACACTTGAGTGAGAGACTGGGTGGAGCAAGAGGGAGGGGACTTCACGGCTGCGAGACGTGAATTAGCACTGAGGGGGAAGAGAGATGATTTGAAGCTGCACTGACAGCTGGGACCAGAAGGCCTGACTGCCTGCTGCAGAATGGCAAATACAGGAAGAAGGCAAGAGTGATATCAGAGCAAGTTCTCCAGACAGCCAACACTCCTTCATCTCTTTTAATTATTTGAAATTGGGCTTCAGGAAGCAATTAAGGCAGGGAGGGAAGACGACGTGCCTGTGCATCAACAGTCAATGAAATGCAAAGTGAACGTTGTGTTACATATTCAGATGTTTTGTGAAAGGGTGACAGGCTTTCAAAGGAGCTGCAGCCTTAGGGGGATAATGTGCCAGAGTTGAAGCAGCCTAGTTCCCAAATGACAGTTTCCTGACTTCAATTATGGATTCAGAGAAAAGTTTTCAGATACTTCATGCATTTATGAGATATTGCAAGGGTATTTCACCATTGATATACAACTACATTTCAGCTGGTTCCTAGCTTAGAGCGCTACATTTTTATGTCATAATCCTGATTTTACGTTCCATAATTAAAACTTAATTTAATACAGAATGCCTGTATTATTATCAATTAAAGTGTGCCTGTTAATTTTACCCACTGAGAACACAGCATAAGGATTAATATCTATGTCTATATATATACCCCTCCATGTGACTCAAGCATGCACAGGCAGTTGCTTGTTTCTAGCAGGAACTCATGAACTGTATGAAGAACTTTACAATTAGACTCCTTAGCATCATAGTTATTAAACTTTAAAACAAATTTGTTCATGTTTAAAAAAGTTGAGAAGAAAAATAATGAAAGAAGATTACAGAGGGCATAACTGGCTCAATAGCTCTGCACTTACCTCAGTTAGATCTGATTTGATCACTTTACTCGAAATAGGAAAACAGATGAAAAGACCCTGCATCTTACACTGTTGTCACACGATACTGCTCATTAAAAGCTGCAACTTTTGACGTTTAATCCAGGAAACTGTCAACGTATCTTAGTAGAAGTCTTTCCAAAACAAGCTTAATAGTCATTAAGGAATTGCTTATCTCTAAATATGACAAGTTAAGACACTGGTATGGCAGATTAATTTGAACAGATCTGACTCGCAGAAAGAAAGAACACAGTTTAAAATAATTATCTCATGCACTGCCTCTCAAACTGTAATACCCCTGAAAAAGTGTATTACGTGTCAAAGGAGGTAACATGTAATGTGCATCTGTCTAACCCATGTCCGCTCATTTTTGACACCCTTCTCACCGTCCTGGAAGACTCTCTCCACGTTCAGGCCATAGGTAGAGCAGGTCTCATAGTATGTGCAACGCTTTAGGTCATTTGACAACTTTCTGGCCCGCGAGTCATCAATCACTCTGGGGTTGGCAGCACTGATGGCATCTAAGAGAACCGGGTAAGAAAAAAATATTACTCAAACATTACAGTTGAAGTACAAGGTTGGTGATATTCCATGTTTTCTTAATTGTCAGTAAATTTCACAAAAAGCCAACATATCTGTGGCTCTGAGATCCAAGCTCACTTGTTCCTACTGGAGACATTATCCTTTAAAAATGGGTAATGAATACATGGTTTCATTGAGAAACATTATTAAATTAATTGTCCAAAAAAAGCGTATTTGTTGAAGATTTGGTGTGCTAGTGAGTATTTATGGAGGTAGGTTGGACAATATGAGATCAACTCAAAATAAACTACAGTGCCGATGTTCAATGTAATGAAAGGCAATAAAACAATATTGAATATCACCAGAGTTATCCTTTAATCAGACAGTATTTCCTGTGTAAAGATTATGTAGCTCCTCTCTGGAGGAAGCAATTTCTTGGCAAAACTTTATATCAGATGTAGGGCAAACACCTTGTGTTCCAACGAGGACCATTGGGACCTCAGCTGTGTTCCTGTAGCTGGATAGGCGCAGAAAATAATTGTAGACTGTCTGGAAGCTGATCTCATCCTCCAGGCTAAAGACGAAAACCACTGCATCCACCCAGGCAGCAAACTGAGGACAAAGCAGAGGTGGCACATTGAAACATAAGCTGCCTCATCATCACGCAAGAACAACATTCACAAAACAGATTTTATTCGCTTCAGAGACACTGCTTCCACTGCAGCTAAACACTGGAACTTCAAGTCCCCCTCTACTAAAAATGTGTTTTGCATGTTTAGGACATCAGATTGTCGGTGCATGCCCAAATGTCTGTTGTGTAGCCTTTGTTGCCGTTGCCTTTGTTACTTGCATATTTTGGATCAGATTCAGGCTTGAGCATGTACAGATGTATTTGAGAAGTTGACATTTTGAATAAAGAACAAGAAAATAAGTAAATCCTACAACTATTGCTTGTTTAGGTTGTTTACATGGCCTCTAATCAGAACAGAGTGGGGTCATCAGTAGGCCTTAAAGAGACAGGAGCTAAAACTGCCTGTTTCATACAGAGGCTGAACTGAGACGAAGCATAAAGGACCAATAACAGATATATAAGGAGCTTTCTGAACTGTAAATCATGCAGAGATTATCCAGTGAAATAAAGTAAATTCCTGTGAAACTACATGCATGATTTTTGATATAAAAACAAGGCTGAAGCAGGCTGGCTCCCACAAGTGTGTAAGTTCAAATACACTGGGACATCTTGTATCAACTAGTAAAACTTTTTAAATTAAAAATGTTATTATATAACATATTATTATATTCTGATTTACTGAAATGAGAAAGAAGGAGTAGATATACATTTTAGAATTTTTAACAAGGTGCATGTATTTGAACTTTTTTATGGAAAACATACCTAACACAAATTATTTTTCCAGAGTATTTCCATATGTGCTTAAAAGACTGTATTCCTTTTTTTTTCTTGTAATGCGTCAAGCAAACAAATATTGTTGTTATTGGCATGCAGACATCACTAATGATTTGTTAAGTGTTGCAGGCTGTGTTTTGACTGAAGTTCATACATACAGACAGAAGGGGGCAGTGTAGCAACAGCTATAGTACGGCTCTGAGCTATAGTACTTTGAATATGTCACTCTATGGCAGGGTACCACTACTGGGTGGAGTGACATTGAAAGATTAAACTCCACAACTGAAGCTTTATCTATTTTCTCCTTGTTATTCCCACTGCTATCATAATCTAGGAATCTTTGTATTTGACGCGTCATACACAGTCATAATCTCTGTGTAGCTTACAATCAAACAGCAGAGAGAGGTTTCCCTTGAGTGGAGGAAATCAATCCTAATCATCCTCCATTCTATCAAAGAGGCTAAGCAGAACCCAGAGTAACACTAACAGTGACAGTGAAGTGATAACTATTCCACCGTATTGCCCTCTTCTTCATTCAGCTTTCACATCTCACCCAGACCCCCATAGGGAATGAATGGCAAATCAAGCCTCCAAGCCACAACTCTGCTCAGCCTCCTGTGAGTGGGAACATAATGCAGGCCTTTAATTATGCCACTAATTATACAGCTGAGCCGAACTCATTTATATTCCCCGATCTCACAGAGCGTAAAGCAAGCGTAAATCTGAGCTCTGCCTTGCCAGGTATCAGTAGCTGCTAATAAAACTGCATGGTAAATTCTCACTGAGCTTATGCGGTATGTGACCAGAAACGATGAATCTTGTGAATGACAAGCAAGCCTCTATGCACTCTCTGGAGCCAGCGTTTGATAGAATCTGCTAATTAAATCTGAATCCTTTTGAATCCCTTATGGAACATATTCAGACTTAGCTTTCAACACCTTTAAGCAAGAAATTACACATAACTTCCTATTTAAGAACTTTTCAAAGACTGGCATTTCTATATTCACTCAATTCTTGCCATGTATTTTATCTGACATATTTCCTTTTTACTAAGTAAATAAGGGTATTGTAAATTACTTAAGGGTACTTAAATTACTAAGACAAAAGACTGGATAAGACATCGTTTTTTGTGTGAAATCAAATCCAGGTATTTCGCAAGCAACCTAAGAACTATAGGCCACTTTCAGTGATGTTGACAGGGTTTAATGTAGTGAGTCCCTGGGATCCACAGGTGGCCATTTGGGTGGGCCCCCAATACAATTGTTTTTTTGTTTTTTTTGACAAATTGTAGTGCTAAACTTGTGTTTAATGGTAGATGGTTAAAATTATGGTTACTGTATATTCATATATATGTTGAAAATGTATGAATCTTTAATTGAAATTTAAACAAATAAAATCCCAAATCTATAAATACACTGCAGACACACAGCAGCTGAAAGAAAGAGATCATATTACACAGAGAAATATAAGCTTTTCCTGTTGATGTGGCTTATAAAAAGGGAAGCTAAAGGGCAACGAGAACACTGAGCTTTCAAGTTTCAATAGGAGTCATTAATAACACCATCAAGCACATCATGTTTAATTAGGAAAGTAGTTTAACGACTTGCACACAAAGGGAAACCCTTTACTGCATACTGCCCTTAAAAATGTATTATAATTAGCTGATGATTAGCCTGATCAGCCACCATCAGTAATCAATAAAAAATACACATTATTAAAACATTAATCAAACCTATAACTAACAGCAGTCAATGTCAGATAACCTTATCATACTTTAGCAGTTACCTGGTGCTTCTGTATTGGTGATGAATGTTAAGTAATATACATATTAGCAGTTTGAATTAAACTGAAATTAAGCTCCCTCTGCTTTGTGGGGAAAATATTACGCCAAACTTCCTTTAAGAAATATGACACAATAAGTGACACTCTTCTTCGTCAATTCGGCATCAATGTAATCCTTAATGTTAAGCTATATTTCGGTGCAAACTGTATATTTTGGATTTTATCGCCTCAACTCATTACCAGCCTCTGTTTATTAGCTGCGCTACTTTAGTGGGAGAAAACCGTGTGAATGAGAGGTGAACCATTTCACTAAAATAAGTGTTGGTTGGCAGATCAGATACACGCTAAATTAAACACAGACTCATAACACTGTTAACCCGTTTTGTGCTGAGAGATATATGTGCAGTCAGTGAGAAAAGGGTTAGTTGACAGTGTGGTTTCTTTTGTTTATTTCTATGATTTCAACATGAATGTGTTGTTCACAATGTAGCATTATTAGGGAAAAAACAGGTTGCATCCTCTGGACGCATCATTTCAGATTAAAGTATCAGAACATCACTGATACTTTTCAGTGTTTGCAATGCAGTGAAGGTTTTGTGTATTTGTCAAATCATTAAATGTTTTAAGATTATGTTTTTATCATGCAAACCAATGAATGATAAGAAATTAAAATTGAAATGATTAACAAATAAAACATGATTCATTGGTGCAGATTAAACCACCAGTATAAAGTAAGTGGTTCCACCTCAACCAGGTACAACATGAAAATGCTGCTGACATGTAAATGCATGAATGATTATAATCCAGTAATATAATACATAATATTACAGAAACACCACAAAGAGAACCTTTATACTTATACCTTATACTCCAGGCACATTTTGCTGATAATGCTTCTGCACTTTTAAATTTTGTTTTTTCTTGTATTTCTTCTTTTTCAGTCCTGCATGGATTTGTGTACTTCTTCCACCACTGGGTGTTTCGACAATGCATGTATTTAGACCTAGTGACTTATTTCTAGCAACTTAAAAGCAGGATGTTTGAGACTCTGTGAAATACTGTAAAAGTGAATGTTAAGATTCACTCTTCAACTTCATAAAGCCTAGGCTGGCTGATGTATCCAAAAACACAAACACCCAATGCGAAGCCTATTTAAGTCAAAAAATGTTAATGAGGGACAAGACACAACATCCTCAAGAAAAACATGAAAACATGTCTTTAAGTATAACTGAGGTAAAGAGTCTGATGGCTGCTCTGTCATTACACGAGGCTAGATTAAGGAAGCATTTCCTAAATATACCCCCTGTGAAAAAGTAGAAGATAGTGTCAGCAGAATATCAATAGCTTTTTCTCTTACGGAGACTTGGCAAAGCCCACTTTGGATGAAACAGTGGCTCCATTATTCTTTATATTTTATACACTAATAAGACGATTAAGTGCTGCGTTGTCCCTCTGACCACAAAAATGATTTTGGCCGGGCTCGCTCATTGATCTGTCACTCCCCTTTAAGTGCTTTTGGTAGAACAACCACAGAGTGCTCTCACACTGCTGCAAGTAATGGTCTGTCTCTAAACAGTTCCTGTCTGCAGTTTGAAAAGTTAAGAGACATTTTAGAGACAAAAGATACTATGTTTTTAAGGATAGACAATCTTACCTGCAATTCTGGAGGCCCTCCTTCATCTCTGATCAGAAGAAGGTAGCTCTGTCCATCCACAACTATTTCTTTCTTGAACCGTCCACCTGAGGAGGAGACATTTGTTCCAAGAGTTAATTTCAAGGTAATTCTGAAAGAATGTTCAGTCTGGGCCAGTGCTGGTACAAGATGATACTGTATAACTATCTTTTTTAGGACATAATTAGAAACCGCCAGGGGATTCACTGGCACTGACAGACACATTTCACACCCATTAAGCATAAAAACGATGTGGATGCACCAGATAAACCAAATTCAATATCAAAACGCAGCTTGACAAGGCTCATAAAAGTTTGGTGAGATGTGTACGATTTTAAGTGCACTTTCTCAATTTAGATCTCCTGAATGTGTTGCTGTTACAATCATATGCCGACAGGAAACCAGGTCTATCTGGAGCCAATTATGTGGGCGAGAAATTGCCATTTAGCGTGTCTAATGCCCAGCTGCTAAGGCAACAAGTTCAGCCCCACTGTCACTGCCACAAGTCCTGGAAAGGCTCAACTTTCCCCTCACCAACATTATGTGGCCGCATGTTCAGTCTCCATCACTTCACTGCATGAGCTACAGTGTGTTCAACACTTTTCAATGAAATGGTAGGAGAATAAGAAAACCAACCAACAAAAGTAAAAGAGAAGGAAGGAAGGAAGGAAGGAAGGAAGGAAGGAAGGGGGGATAACATCTAAAGAAAAAAAAAATCTGTCTGAACTGGAGTGCTTCATGTCACACCATGTCCACAGGACAGTAGTGCAGAGCTAACACTAAAACCTCCATGCAGCCTTGAGGTTTTTTTTCCCTTTTCCTCACTTCTTCTCGAATATAAATGCATATTCCTTGCCGCTAGCGAAGCTGGCTGCAGATAAAGAAAAGACCAATAGGAGAAAGATACAGTAAATTAGATTTTGCATATCATTTGAATGGTTTGTGATCCTGTGGAGATTAAAAACATTCAAATGAGAAAGTTGTGAGGCTAGAGATGTCCCTGAGTATGAAAACACTGCCTTGTGAATGCGGAAATATGCTGAAAGCAATTTTGACTAAATTGAATAATGCACACTCTTAAAAAGGTCTAAGAATGATCAGGAAATTATGCTGGAGACAGCATATGTTAAGGCAGAAAAAAGTGCACCTTTTACCATTATCAGTCGGCATGTCCGATAATCGGCCGATATTTACTTAAAAATGTAATATCGGGAAGTATCGGTATCAGGTTTTTATAACCGATGTTTGTTCTGTAGGTTTCAGCATTTCCTAGCCTGCTTGAATGCAGCATGGGACGTTTCCCGTTGCGCACTTGATGATGTATTACAACACCACGCTAGACTCGTGGGTCGCTAACCGTGGCTAACAAGCCCCCCCGGTGCATGACGTTATGTCTGTGGTTTGGAATTATTTCCAAGTGTGTCATACCGATTAATGATTGTATTATTTGCCAAGTTATGGCTAGTTACAGCCAGTCAGTTGTCAGGCTCATTCATTGAACTTGGACTAAAAGAGGACTATGTTTATTGTTAACTACTCTGGACTGAAGATATGCATCATCCTTGTTTTGATATTGTCTACTATTTGTGAAGAAGTCAAACTTGCCCTAGCTGTAGTGTTGTTTGAGGCAAAATGTTCAAAATAATGCACTCTAAAAAATAATAAATACGGCAGTGCCATATTGGCACTTTTTTCCATAACTTAAGTTGAAGTTGTTCTCTTATTTTGCACAGACAGTGTTTAAATTTGGAAAGCCTTGTTGCATTTATGTATGCATCCAGTGGGGCATCACAATAAAATTAGGCATAATGTGTTAATTCCACAATAGGAGATATATTATGTTGTTACCTAACAGTTTTGGTGTAAAAAGCCTGCATATATCGGTATCGGGTGATATCGGTATCATAAATTAAAATTTGGACAATATCGGATATCGGCAGAAAAACCAATATCGAGCATCCCTAATCATCAGATTTTTTTCATTATGTTAGCCAAGGTCTAACATCTTATGTCACGTTTTAAGATAGAGTGTTGGAGATCATGCTGTTAAAAGGAGCACATAAAGAACTATAGATCTCACATCACAGAGGAGTTGTAAGGGCCATAGAGTGGTCGGGGCCTGTCATTTTTAATAGGTGGACATTATTCCTGTCTCAGCAAGCAATACATATCCACTTGAGCCACACTTCCACCCTGTTAAGTCCACTTTAGCCCGCTTGGCAAATAGGGGATTCTCCAGCCTTTTGCACAGGCTCTCAAGCCCTGCTGGATGCTGGTTGTGTAACAGAGATTCACGTACCACCAGCCAGCTTTTTTTTCTTCTTACTGAAGTCACAGAGCTTTAGAGATTCAAACAAAGGACTCAGAAACTACAGTATGTGTCTCTATGTCTCCGAATCCTGTTTAAAAAGGGGGGAAAAGGATGAGGAGGATCTCATTACAAAGTGAGGAAGACTGGATCAAAACAACACAGATAGCAAAAGATTTATCAGAATACAGAGTTTTTATGAACCCTGGCTGCACCTTCATATGCCAAAACAGATTATGGAGAGAGTCTCTGAAATGAGTATCTGCAATGAATGCATACGGCTCGGGTGAAAACATGGATGGAATTTGAAGTCAACATTTCAGTTACATAATCATCCAGGATGCTGATGTCTTTATTTAGAGCTGAGCCAATACAATGCATCCAAATACAGAAAAAAACCTGTGCTGTGAATAAATTAGGCAGATCATACTCTACAAAACTCTTTAAATTATGAATTATTTAAATGTGTTGCTCAACCACACATTAAAAAGAGGTGACTAATAACCTTGCAGACAGCCTACAGAGAGACGGTTAAGTTGGTAGGCATGGTTAACATGCAGTAAGCATACTCTGCTTACATGGAGGCTTAGACCTTGACACAGAGCCACAATCCAACGGAGCTCCATCGGGTGTTGCCATGGCAACACACCCCAGTACCTTTTTTTCCTTCTGATATCATAGCAAAAGCCCAGGCACAGCCACTGCTGGACCTTCCTCTGCTGGGCTTCTGCAATGTAAATACTTTTTCCTAATCTGGAACAATGCCAGTGTTAGAACCACATGAAAAAAAACCCAAAGGGCTCAAGCAGCTGCTAATCACGAGACAGGTATGTTGTGTCACAGCAACTAGCAGAAATGTAAAGAGACAGGCATGCACATCCAAGCAGACAGGTTTCCTTGATTACGGAAGCAATGCTTGTTCGTTTTCTCTAGCATTTTCCACCATTGATTTCTCAAGGACTAATTAAGCTATGAGGATTTTTCTCCCTTAGTGCAGCAAAATGCCAGAAACTGATTATGTGCTTCATGTCTCATCCTCACTATAATTACACTAAAATGAAACACTGCAAACCCCTCAAAGATCATCAGTAAACTCTGGGTTTGCCAACATCTTTGTGGATTTCTGAGAGGAGGACTTACTATTCAGGCCAGAAGGGGGCATTCTCATTATGATCTTGCTGATATATTCAAGAAAATCTCATTTTCAAACCTCAGTGAATCAAACAGGATGGCAGGACCTCCTAAACATGTTATAACTAGCTCATTCACCATCAGGAAATCCAGGTTTATGATAAAAAAACAACTTTAATTTACAGTCCCAGGGAAATGATGGGGTTTAATGGGATACATTTTAACAATGAGTAATCTTTACAGACATAATTTACTGGAAACGTTACACTCTATCATTATCTCGCTGCTTTGGCAAAGAACTAAAAAAGGAGTTTATAAACTGAACTAAGCCAATTATCGATCGTCGCATCCGAAAGCCTGATACAATCCAACGCACAGTATTTTAAACTAATTTGAACTAATTAGAAAAAAATACTCTCATGAGGCAAACCAGCACCATACTTCATGAAAATCTCCTTAAACACCAATCCTAATATGAATATCCTTTTGTACAGAGTAGCATTCAGAGCCAAACATTGTTCTTGTGTAAAACAGAAGAAAAATGATGCACCACACCGCAGGTTCCTTCATAATTTGACTCACCAAACCCTTGAAATGTATTGTCAACAAGCATTTTGAAAGTACAAGGTGTTCACCCATTAACAACAATCTTTTTTATAAGCTGAGTTGTGAGATGAATTAGCAGTGTGACATTAAGGCCACGAGAGCCACAGGAAACATGCTTCATGAGTCTAAACCTTCGTGTTTGAGCATCTTTGATGTTCATAATCCACTCCTGACCCATACCTCCAACAGCAGACCTGCAGTGCTCTTACCTTCAGGAGACTCCTCCTGCACATATGTGCCTGTCAAGTACCGGTGGACCAAGGCTGACTTGCCACTGGACAGATTTCCCACAATGCCCTGCAAGACCAGAAACATAATGATAAGCATAACATGACAAACAATAAGCATATGTTGATTTAAAGGACCATGATTACAAAAAACTGTTAAAGCGGATTTTACTTCAAATTAAAATCATAGTGGTTTTGTATAGATTTAAGCCTATAATCTATAAGTTGTATTTACATCACTGCCAATAAAAAGAAAATGCATTAAGAGCCACAGTATATTATGGGGAAAATAAATGAACAGTATGTGCTCCTTGTCTGTCAACTCTCAAATCTTGGTCATATCAACATGTTTCTCTGAGTGCACAACCACAGAAGTGTCATGTGACAACAGTTCCAGTTCACAGCAGCATTACCATTGATACCAACTGATAAATCAGCTGATATTAGCTTTTCACAGATGTAGCTGCATTCACATATATATACACACACACATATATAAATATAAGAGTCTGAGTAAGAAATTGTTGTACAAAGAAGCAGAAGTTTTTTTTTTATATTTTGGGGTTATTTTGGAAAAGTTGTCCCTAATAAAATCAGTGAAATTTATTTTTCAACTCTAAAATGTCCCTCTCAGTACATGTCTTGGTAACAGTTCTTTGAATAACAAACTTAATAAAAATGTTGAGCTCTAAATTACCAAGCAAACTTTAACAAAAATATAAACTGGATTCAGTTTTCACTGTGATGGATTGCTTAACTATCTGCAAGTAGATTTGTATTCCGTACCGGCACAAAGTGAATCCAATGGCTGCCTGGAAGGTCCAAAAATCTATCTTAAATTGTATGGTAAGCTCAGAGAACAGTGTGCAGTAATGGAAAGTACACTGAAAGCCACCGTTTGGCTCTTTATGCAGGCCGTGTAATGTTGAATCATTATGAAGAAAGTCAGTTACCATACACCGGTTTGGTTGCTATCTTTCCCCCGCTTCCTCTCCCTGGTGTCTAGACCAGACCTAACTACAGCGCCTTCAGGGTGATGCATGGTGGAGGGTGGGCTGATGATGCCAGCATGTCTGGGAAGAACAAAGGCTTGCAACATGCCTCATCTCCTCCCTCTCCTCCTCCTACTCTGCCCACCATAGCCCTCCTCTTCTTCAGATCATTAGTGGGTGTTAAAGTCAGGTATGGTTCTAATTATATGGAAGTTTTGGGCGCAAAAGCAAAGGTCTGTTTTAGGCCTTTTCAAGCCTATCCTCTCTGTAATTGAAGTATATACAATGAGGTACAGCATAAACTATGAATAAGCTTAAAGTTAACAAAAGCTGTGGGCCGTGTGGCCTGAAAGCAATGAGTCAACAAAATCTGACTTTGAGTGCACCACAGCACCAGTGTTCCCGCTGTTTTAACTATTAGACTTTGTGACCTGCTGGTATATAGCCTTCACTGAAATCAAAATGCTGTATCAGCACTATTCCAGTACAGCGCTTTTCTTTTCATTATAGATGTTTAGATCTGATCTCGGCATTTTAAAGAGCGTGGATGTGATGATCAAAAGATGGTAATAAAACAAGGTTTGACCACAGATAAGTTGCTCGTTTCGTTGTCACGAAACTACAATACCATGGTGAAGCTCAGTGTAGCAGATGTTTTAGAGCTTCTCTCACGCTTTTATGATCATCATTTTAACTAATCTGCAGTTTTGATCCCACTTCCGACATTTTGTTATCATAACATGAGAAGATAATATATTAAGATATTAAAAATAGTTGGAGATATATGACCAGCTTCTTTTCAGTATGTCCTTCCCTCTGAGCAGCATCTATTTGAGAGTTTCGAAAGAAATGTTGGCTCTTTTTCGATACTTAATTCTGTCCAGGTCCATTTAACAAACCCCTGTGTGGAAGCTGCCAATTAACACCTTAGAAACATAAAAAGAAACAGACGCATTTAAATGTGTTTGAAGAAAAAAAAACTGAGTAAGTTTGTCTTTGAGCTCCTTGTGAATTCCCCCCTCTCTCTGTTTCATTGAAGTTTTCTCTTTTGCAAGGTGCTGCAACAATGAATGCACCTAACACGGAAATATTACATCAACTGGCAGAAAGGCGGAGTGCAGTTTTCAAGGCTGCTAGTCTTTAAGGCATTAAATCATGTGAGGATGTTAGTTGTGCATTTGGCAGTGGCTGTGTGCGCTTCACTGGCGGGTGGGATCAGACCCAGGATGTGTCACTAGTCTAGCCCAAAACTGTCACTCATCTCGCGTCCTGCTGCAAGCCACCCTGCATCTCCATGCCAACGCATCTCATTAAAAATCACCCACTACTTGCCAGGGAAAAGTCCAGCCAATTTCTCAACTGTTCCCTCTCATGTAAAATGCAAAACCAGTGTTACATGAACAGAACATGCATTCCCACAGACATTTAAATCTATCAGTATGATGAAACCCGGTGGACTCACCCGAGGGTGAGTCGACAGAGGGTCTGTGAGGGATTTTAGGAAGTTACTCACCACTTTCAGCTCTGGCACTGACCGACTCAATGTCCATTCCTGGCTGTTGACGAAAGAGTCTGAAAAGACAAAAAAAAAATGAGTCAAATGGCATTGAAAGGTAAACCATCTGTTTATGGGTCTTTTGACCCCAGCTTCAGGTCATATGGCAATAACAGTGTTTTCCACTGGATAATGGCAAAGCAATTTTGAAGCTGTTAAAAAAAGTCTCTAGGCTATTTATAGTGTGTGCAACAGGTTTTATGATGAATGCTGCATCTGTCATATAGATATGACAAAGGGTATTATCAGTCAAGTCAGGCATTTATTACATTTGGACTCTGGGAACATTTTTTAGGAAATCATATGATAGACTCCTTCTCAAAAATACACTAATAACAAACGGTAATCCTTACTGTTATAGTAAGAAACATGCTCATCTCTTATTGCTTAAACACAAAACTTTAGGATTAACCAGTGGGATTGTGTCTCAGAGCTATACTAACTGGATGATATGACCTTTCAAACTGGTGACCTTTGACATTTTATTTGTGCCATATCTTCTACAGTTATTATTATAGAGTAAGTCTATACTCCAAGACAAACTATTTTTTTCAGATATTTTTATTATATTTTTAATATTATTATTTTTTGGTAATTTGGGGGGGGTACAAGGGCCAAAAATGAACTGGTTTAAGTTTGAAATGTTAATATTGGCTGTCATTCTTAGCTTTTTATGAAAGTAAACTGAATATAAGTAAACTTGGGCTATTGGGATGGGCATTTTTTATTATTTTCTGACATTTTAGAGAATATACGATAAATCAAAAAAATGTAATAAGAACATTAATCAATAACAAGCAGCTGTAAAACACATTCAAAGACGACACAACCAGACAGTAATGATTTCTCAATCTACATGACTAATTGTGTCATATCCAGTTATGTTTATGCATCTGTATCTATGTAAACAAAAGACAGCTCAGTGGTTTTTAAACTTGTGAAACACCTACAGCGAGTACATTCTACACAGGCTATTTCGATATAAAGGTTTCAATGCAGTGCAATATGTGAGGGGGATTAGGCTAATCCATTTTGAAAGACAGACCCTATCAGGCTTGATTCAGCTTATTTGGTTTTCCAGTGACATTTGGAGAGTTTTGACTAGATAATCACACTTTGAAAAAAGGGGGGAGGGGGAAAGAGCACTAAAAAGGAACAACACAAAACTCTGAGAGCTAAACAGAAATGGCATAAGCTGTGCCTGTTTCCCACAGAGATGGAGTACAAAACTATGTGTCATAACAACATTTAGGACAAAGACCACCTTCCTGCTTTTACTTGCCACCAAGTGGTTGCTCATGGGCAAATGTTGGGTCTGTAAATTAAAGAGCATGGTCTAGACTCACTCTATGTGAAAAGTACCCTGAGATAACTTCTGTTGTGATTTGGCGCTACATAAATAAAATTTACTTTACTTTGAGTCATGGCTTTCTCACCATCTAAACCCCCCAAGAAGATCATCACCAGTACAGGAGTGTAGACTCCATGTCTCCGGGCAACAAGATGCATAATACCAGGTGAAACCCCCTACTCCCTCCCCACGTCTAAAACATAACAATTAAAGCGTTAACATAAAAAAACAGGGAGCCGTCATTGCAGTAAGCCTGTTTGTTGCAGTAATAGTGGTTTCCCTCTGTGCCCCGGGCAATGCTATTATGAAAAGAATGACAGCATAAACACTGAGGCAACCAACCACCGTCACTAAAGAACACATTTCTATTTTTTCTTTTAAAAAAGACCTTTGCCAAAATCTCTTTACTTACTACAATTAAGGTATAAAAATAAAACCTCAGCTAAAATATTACTTATTTCTGACCTCCTTTTACAATCAGCCTCGTGCTGCTCTGAATATCTCACTTGTTGTGGGAGAGGAGAGTACGTCCCTAACACAGAGGCTTTTCACCGTGCATTGTGTGGAGCAGAGTAGGTTTAAACAGCACGCCTCATGTTAAGCCCTCTCAGTGTGGGTTTGACATGTCAGAACATGAACGAAGACACCCATATGATTCTGTTTTGGGTTTTTTTTGAGTGCAGGAAACTGAATGCAGCTAACAGCTCTCTGAGTCAATATCAGATAAAGCCATTACCTCAATTTATTGCATTTCCTGTTATTTTGTGCAGTCCTATTATTTCCACATGCATTCTCTGTACTTTATATTACTATTACATTATTTTTATTTATATTAAAGTTTTTTCTAGCTAATGGGATGGTTGATAAAAAGGTCACAACTAGTAATTCCAGTTTAAAACACCTACTGTCACACCTACTGCCATAATACCTACACAGAGTCACTGAATAGAGAAATCTAAGAATAAACTGAATAAAGCAGCCAGACACAGAAACATTTCCCTCACAGTCCACATTGTCATATCTTCAAAGAGTAACACATTCAAACAAAGCCAACCCATAGGTAACCATGCAGGGAAATTAAGTGTCATCAAAGGCTAACACAGAGATGGAGCTGTTGGTCCCTGCATCTCCAGAAAAGCCCATTCTCTTATTACTACCATAATAACACCACTTATGCTTTCAAGGATATAAAGACACAGGAAAGGAGAGGTAAAGGAAATCTGGAACTTTTATACAAAATTGGACAGAACCAAACACCCGTTAAAGTCTTTGTAGAAAATGATCTGCTATATTTTCCCTCACAAACACACCCATAACAAATCTTAACATAGAGGAAGATGTCCGACTTTTGCCATCCTTGGAGCAAATCCAGTAGAACCACTTTGGTCGCCCACAAAAGAAAAAAGCCTAATTGAATCCATGTGCCCCATGTTACGTCATTCTTTAAGTATGAGCGTCCCCATATTACTGTGTCCTAGAATGCCTATGGAAACAGAAAGCCCCAGCATTTGTGATGCTTTGAGAGGAAACCAGTGTCTTTGTCTCAGAGAGGGAAACTGTGTTGCCAGCTTGTTTGTCAGGTTTTTCACTTCACTGCTCATGTCTACTCAGATAAAAATGACCATTCTGTCTGAGGGTAGCGAAGCACAATCGCCCCCCACTTATTCCATTTCACGAGAAAAGAAAATGCAATGTGAGCAGAAACCTTGTGCATGGAGTTGTTTGAGTGCATGTGCATGCGCGCCTTTCTACGTGCAGTGAATGTGCAGTGGTTTTTGGAATGAGAGAGCACAACCTTGAGGTCTAAATTTCCACTATAGCTCTCTGACTGACTTTCCAACCATGCTTTCCCACTGTCATAAATTACAGGGTGAGAATTTAGCTAGCAATTAGTATTTCTGCTTCCTTCATTTGCAAACCTCATGACCAACCCACATTCCTTGTCTAACTACTTTTATCGTGCACGTCTTGACAAAATGGTCCTGTAGCATACTGCTTTTGTATGCTGCTCTCAAAAGCCATTTACAGAATGAGCAACCCAGTTAGAGCTCTTATCTCTGTTCCGCTGGGCTCCCAAACACCAAACTGTTATCAAAGGAGGCAAGTGACAAACACAATCAGCGGAGAACAAGGTAAAAATCTTTATGTGATGCCAGTCTAATGCGGTCTGGATGGCCTGGCCTACTTAAAGCTCTTTAAGCCGTGTTGTCTGCAAACAGACATTGATCACTTCCGTGAAAATAAATGGGACATCCTGGTTCAAAACAGGATTCTCATTTGACATGAGATTTGCAAATTGGTTTTTCAAGAGGTCTTGCAGTACAATGCCCAAGTTGATTGGCTCAATTTGCAGAGTTGTGGGAAGAATAGTGTCAGATTTAACTTGTCTTTCCGGTAGGCATAAAACATTGGAATGAGGCAAACTGATAGAAATAATGAACGATGAATTAAAGAGAAAACTGCATACAAAGTGATGACAGACATACAAAATGCAGGCCCCCACTCAAACAACAGTACTTCTTGGTGTTTCTAGAACAGCAGGACGCTGCTCACCTATTGAACCACAATCCTGAGGAACAAAATGTACCCTAGCTCAGATTTGCAGTGGCAGATGCTCAAATATGAGTTAAATTGATTCATTATTAACAGATTTCTTTCTGCTCATGCACAGACTGTGTATCACTCAATGATTTCTCAATATCTCTAAGTCTCCTCAATTCTCCTGCAGGAGATGAGAGGGCATCATCACAGTGTTGCTGTTCGTCCCAATTCCCTTGAAAGGTTCTATTTGTCTTGAACGTAATTACCTGCTGGGAGATTGGTTTACCGAAACTTGCTGGTATGATTGCAAGACAGCAAATGCATTAATTTTCAATCTTTGAACATTTCTCAAGTGGACTAGCGGATTTCAACAGCAAGGTACAGTTTATCGAAATATTGTTGACAGGAATTCATCCGAAGTGATATCAAAAGAGACATGGCAGAAAGGGGCAATACCATCTTCATGAATACATTTCATATCAGATTCAAGATAAAAGAGAATGAATCAAACACACAGGAGACTCTCTTGAAATTCTCAATGGGTAAGGGCAAGTCAAGTCTAGTCAGAATAAAAACGCATCAGTGAGCACTTTTCCATCTGCTGGATCCCAGTGACACCTCATACTGAGGTTTATTACATGTTCTATCTACAGTCCAATTCCCAGTATTTCAACCTTCACTAGATAAATGCACTATTGGCCACCTAGGCCTCATGACCAGCCACCCTCCTCTAACCCAAAGCCCCACAGAGAGCCCCCATCTCAGCACACGGTTCACTGATCACTCATGCATCCACGGGTACAACAGAGTGGCTTTGTTCACCCACAGGTGGGGGTGGGGGTGGGGACACAGTCTGCACACCTCAACCCCCTCACCCTCTTACCGCCGTTCCCCCAAACCTTTCTGACAAGGCAGTGGCTGATTTAAAACAAGATTTAAAAATTATCACCAGGAAGCACTTTAACAGAATAGCGTGCACATATGTGTGTGT
Source organism: Scomber scombrus (assembly GCF_963691925.1). Lineage (NCBI taxonomy): Eukaryota > Metazoa > Chordata > Actinopteri > Scombriformes > Scombridae > Scomber > Scomber scombrus. Next base: position 18,799,638 of record NC_084980.1, read on the forward strand.
GTGTTTAGTTGTAGGAGGACTGGGCTTCAACTTTCTGGATTTAATTTAGGAGCAAAGATTTAGGCAGGTAGCAACAGGTATTCAGTCCCGCCCAGGGCATTGAACACTTAACTTCTGAGGCTGATCGGCACACCTACATTCCTAATGCCTGACTGACTTGACTCTACAGTGGAATAAACGGACTATTACCACTTGACACCTCAGAACAAAGTAAAAGGTATCCTTGGTAACACAGAGAATACAAATAGACTGGAATATCAACAAAGCCAACCTCAGGACTCTCCTTTGCCGGTTCAAAGGTTGGCTTAATGAGGGTGAATACTGAATATGAGCAACTAGACATTAGTAGAAGTCATTGAGTTGTCACAGGTGACTAATTAGTTCCTCATGTGAATGTGTAAGATTGGAGCTTGACGCTAAAAACATAGCAAATCACGGCTATTAATTTGGATGGTTACAAATATTTTCTCCTCTTGCTCTTTCAGGAAACTGGACAAACATACTCCACTGTCAGAGTTAACCTTTAAACACAGTGCTTAAGTCGTCTTCTCTTCTCCCCATCATTATAACATGTAAGTCCTCTTAATTTAGCCCTGCTAGGCTGACAAAAGCATCCCCATTACAGCCACTAACTACTCTAATGCTGCTGCTTTAAGCTGTGTCTCTGTGAGGCCAACAGACAGCATTATCAACACCCCCATGTCCTGTGTCTGGGTAACACAGAAACAGAAGTGGGACAGAAGTAAAGTTGCACCACTGTAAAACAAGTCATTATGATGTTGTCTTATCAGTGACTGCTGATTTGAGTTCACTGTACTTACCTATTCATTTACTGAACTTCAAAAATCTTATGTAAGGCAAAGTAATTGCTGTGTAAGTACAAACAAACAGGCAGTTCACACATGAAAAACACTGGAGAAATAAATCCCCCAAAATAGAAATTCCACAAGGACTCTCTGGAACCAGACGTTTTTGAATGCCATCCAAACTCACAATTCCCCATGTGTTTTTCATTTGCCTGTCCTTCTAAAAAAAAAAAAAAAAAGTGCACTTCCGACTCTCTCTGGAGCTGAAACTGTCTATGCAGTGAATGAGGGGCTGCAAATGGAGACCTGAGCAAAGAAATAAATTCAGCAATCTTGTAGGTCTTACCTTGACCTTTATGGGACTCAGTGTCTGCAAGAGTCTCTATGGAGACTGGCTGTGACTTATTATTCCTGTCCAGGGGATATTGGCCAGTGTCTTTGCACTCGGACTGCTGGGATTCACATTTGCTACTGCATGGCTGCTCTTTCCTTCTGAAACGGTTGGCTATGAGCTGCCATATGCTTGGTTCTTCCTGAACTGGTTTAGACAGTTTTGTTGGACACAGGGGTACCTCCATGACCTTGACCTTCCCTCTGCTGTGGTACTGAATGTACTGCATGCCCCCATCCTCTATTTGCTCACTGGAAGTTGGAAGCGCTCTTCCTGTGAGGTACGAAAAAGGCTGTGGAGCCATTGTTGTCTCCTCAACAGAGTTTTTAGTTTGAGAGCATGCCTTTGACTCTCCCTCAGACCCTACGGTAACTTTGTCCCGTGGCCGAGTCCTTCTGATGCGCAGACTGAGGCTCCGTCTCAATGAGCTCAGTGTGCCTTTTGGAGCCTCCGATTTACAAAATTTCGGAGAAGATTTAGTGTCCTCCCTCTCCTTGTTCTTATCTTGAGGTGCTTTGCCAAACAGCCTCCAACGGAAACTCCCTTTGAGAGAGCTTCCTCCATCGCTCCCTATGTGGTTGCAGCTCCTCTGGCTGTCTATCTCATCATCAGAGCCCCTCTTCCTTAGCTCCAGTACTGTCATACTGACAGGCCTGGGCTTCCAGCTTCTCTGGCGGATCCTTGGGGTCACCTCTGTGAGGACTGAAGGCCGCTGAGCAACGACATGACTGAGGCCATCCACAGCCCTCAATTCAGCCTTCCTGCTCCTGTACTGCTGGCTGCTCTCTGAAATGCCTTCCAGTCTTGAGGGGTGCTCGTTCTGGGTCTCTGTCTGGACTGGGCCAAGGCCTGCCAGCATGCACACACTCCTGGGCCTCCGAAGCCGTACAGGTTGAGAATCTTTTTGCTGCCTGATTGGGTCCCCATACATGCTCACCGTTCTCCTGCCGAATGAGGCTTCATCCAGACGCGGCCTGCGTAACACGGCCCGGGGGAGAGAACTATGTCCCGCAACAGTGCCATGATGCCCAAAGACAAGTCCTCTAGCATGGACGTTGACAGAACATAATGTTGTGCTCCGAATGTGTTTCTCTTGAGTACCTGTCTGAGCAGCTACCTCTGCCACGTCTCTTTGTTGCTGTGAGGATTTGTCTGAGTTAGTAAGTTGTTTCAGAAACCTGTCAGTCTTCATTTTTTCCACCTCCTCCAACTCCTCCTCATTTTCCTCCACTACTACCTCATCTCTTTGCCTCCCAGCTCTGCTTGAGCAGCTCAGGGAGGGCCACCTGTCAAGGTTCTGTCGTGCCCTGCCCAGCCTCGGGCTGTTCTCCATTGGCATTACACTAATTGTCTCTCCTCCTGGCTGGTAATTGTCCACCAGGGTGTGGGTGACCCGGCCCATACCTAGCTCTGACTCTGGTGCATCTCCCTGTGTTTCTTTCAGGATTACAGAGATATGATAAACAGTTTTCCCCTGCTGCTGTTGGCTAGTTGTACTCCTTGGGGTTGCATCCACCGTCCCACTGCTGAGGAATAGCATGGCAACTCACTGAAACTGATTCACACACACATCCTGATTCAAACACACTAAAACAAGTGCATAGCACAAGCCAATGCTCACATTCTGCCCAGGAACTGTTGAGATTCTGCTCATAAAGTCCTTCATTTGAAAAGTAAATTCCTATGCCAGGCATAATCCTTCACCTCTGACATGGGAAAAAACTTCAAAGAAGTTAGAGCAAAGCCTCGCTGCCACCTGCATCCTCTGGCTCCTTTACTCAGCAGACTCGCACAGGCATTTCCCCACACTTTGTTTTATCTGTCTTGCACAAGCAGATGGACAAAAGAAGTACAAATTATCCAAGTCATATCTGTAACAGCTGCAAAAGTTGCAACTAATAAAAAATGTAATCATCCTTCCTCTTTGGCAAGTTGCGAGCTATGAGCAATCCTTGTTGTTAGCAGTGCAGACAAACCCCTTAATCTCTGAGCTCTTGCCATGCAGAGCATGGGTGAGTGTGTCTCTGTTTGAACTTTCAGCTGCCTTCCAACCCCCGGGACACATGGAAAACAAGGAGTGGATCCCACGGGCATTAAACACGCCCTCCTGATTTCTCTAGAGTTGCTAGTAGCCCCCAGAGACATTAACAGACCGAAGTGAACATGAGATTGAGAGAAGACTGGGCTGAATATACACTGTAATCAACAAAGAATACAATCCACAAAAACAGTCATGAATGGACACTTTGTGTTCACTGCCCCTCTAACTATGAAACAAAAAAAGGGGGGATACTTTCCCATGTTTAATGGGGAATAGTCTGATATACCTCATGTTCTTATTCTCCCCACATTTTTGTAACCACATAAATATTAATTTCAAGGATCTAACAAAGACACTGCCTGTGTTGTACAGATATCTTTAATAGTAAAACACTTTAACATAATAAAGATACTCGCCTCTCACTACATGACCTATTGCAGACGTAACCTGTGTTAGTAACATGGAGTATCCACACAACTACACACCACGCTCCCAGTGGCTCCCACTACAGAGCCCACACACCGTGGGAGAGCTTAAGCTTAATTCCAAGATTGGCTGAACACTATTTATGGTAGAGGAGACTGTATTCTCTTTAAAGCACTGGTACTTACTTTAGCAGAAAATGGTACATGGGCATTATATAAAATGGCATTTTCTGCATCTTGACACAATAACACATTTACTGCGGAGACTAACTTCATTGAGAAAATTGGCGCATTCAGCCACTGAGAAAAATCCTGATGTGATCTCTGCCATGAGAAGAGGAGCCTTTTTACGTTACCCTGTTCCATTTCTTCTTGTTCATTGCTGTGGTGCTTTATGATGCATTAGTGAATTGAAATGGAGCCCATCATACATAGTGCCATGTACTACAAAGACCAACATCTGAATCAAACCAGATTTTACCTGCTCATCTCTGCAGCATGCACTCTAGTTACTGTGTGGTTAGGGCTGGAACACTGCCCCTTTGTGGTCAAAAAGAGAAAAATGCTGGTAGCAAACAGGAAACAAAAAAAAGGAACATTCTTCCTGAGTATACAATATATTAATTTATTTAACATCAACAATGTAATAATTTGCCAGAATAATAATTTATGACAAGATCAAAACAACCCTCTATTGGGTCATATTATATTAAAGACCTTTCATCACAATGTTTCCCGTATTACAAATAAACCTTTGACGCAAGTGAATGATTAGCATTTAGTATTACTGCTTATGAGAGGTTTTGGCACAGAACAACTAAAGCAATATAGCAACAATGACTGGCTGTGCTCAGAGTGTGTCACTGTGGGAAATCCAAAACAACCATGACTGCATCACAATAGGAAAATCCAGTATAACCATTTAGGTAGAAGTTGAAGCCCCAAACACAGCCGCAGCATTGTGCCAAAAGTTCATTTATCACCAAGAGTTGATTTACAGAGTTCATAAAACCACAATATTGAAAAGAACAATATTCTCCAAAATGACTAAATCAAGGCAATGGCCTTTTCATACCATCTATGTATGAGTAAATTCCTGATATTGGAGGTGTTTCTTAACACATGTTTTCCTTTGTGTTGTTATCAGGAGGCTGTGTTGTGTAAGAATGAAAACAATTGAAAACATTTAAAGTATTGCTCCAGGAAGCCCATAGTTTTACATTTCAACATGTAACCCTAACCAACATGTACTGTAATAACACGTACATATGTACAATCAGAGATGTCTTAATGTAGAAAGTTTTTAAATTTACCAATAAAATGTCCAGATGCTTTGACAGAGAAATTCACGAGTATAACTCTAACTTGTTCTGGGTTTTACCTGTGTCTATGAAGCAGGGATTTGTAATGATCTGAGGCTCATCATAAAGCAGACAGTCCTTTTCACTCCATTGGATCTGGTGGTCTCGATTTCGTCTTTGTCCCCCGAAGCACAGCAACATAGTCTACCTATAACTTCAATGGGATTATCCCATGACTCATAATATAACCGTTCAGAAAAAAAAAGGAAAAAGAAAACTTTCAGGTGGTCAGTCCAAATTGTTGGTCATCTTTTCATTCGTCTTCATGTCTTTTTACCAGGCACTGCTGTAAAAATATTCCTGCAGTCCAATTCTCAGCTCCGGCATGACAGTTTTTTCCAGCATGGCTCCAAAAACAAACAAAAAAAACCTCTCTTTGGTCTGTTGCATCGTGCTGTGGCCATGATGTGCCTTCCATGCAGACCTGGTTATGTGGTTACCAGTGGAAACCCTTCCTCCAGCTGGGCAGTCTGAGGAACTGGCCCAAGTGTCATAGTTCACTGAGGAGTAATTTCCTCCTGGTAAATTGTAATGCAGGTGTTTTCTAGCAGGGTCCTACATAAGAAACACTGATAGGAAGTTAATCCACTGTTCTCTTGTCTTTGTTGTGGCTTGATCCAGAGGAAACCTGCGCTGTGGTAAATCCTGGGATTTCAACGTGCTGACCAGGAAACAGAGCTTCACTTGTGTGCCCCTCTCTCCTCCTCTGTCCCACAGCTAAATGTTTCTCCCTCTTGTAACTGTATCTTGATGGCAGCTGGGAGGGTTTTCTAGAAAAACTGGATTAGCATGTTTTGAGGTTCACTCCTCCTCTGCTTGTGTCTGTCTGTGTGTGTACACATCTGCCTGATTGTGAGCAGATATCATACTCTGTGTGTTGACCGTTTATCTTATCTTTGTGCATCACTGTGACAAACATTTTTCAGTTTTTCTTATTTTGTCAACATGGCGCTGACCTGACATTGTCCTTTACTTTCCTTAGGCTACATTAAAAGTGCTTACCATTGGAAAGATTTTCTTGGTCCTTTTTCCATTAACAGATCTCATCTATATCAGTACTATTTCTTTAGAAATGCGATTTTAAAAAAGTTGCCAAAATTGTCTTTGTTCATTATCCCAAAGGACTACCTTTCCAGAATTGTATATTTACATTTTGTTGCTACAGTATATCTGAAGTAAATTAGAATATAGGGTAGTATTTTTGTCACCAATGGGGAATAAGATTATTTTAAGGTTTTTTTGAAAATACTTTCACAGTCCCTAATTAAATTGTCTGTATTTTGTCCATACATTTTTAATTGAACTCATTTACGTCTAATGTTACATGACACTATTTGCATCTTCAGTTGAGGTAATCTGATACAATATACTCCCTTCCAGAGGGGGTCAGTCGCGTCACTCAAAACTGTATCCTGAAAACCATTTCCTAAAGCAAAACACCTGTTCAGGAAACTTCCTGACAAAGTTTGGGGCAACCTTTGAAATTAAACAACCCCACAGGGAAGTCCTCATGCTACAGTCACCTACTGGAAAGCCTGGAGGTGGCTGAAAAGCTGGGAGTGGTTTTCACAGCATCATCAATTACTTTCAAGGCTTAAGCAATTTCAGGGGTTGCGATACCTTTTGAATACCTATTAGCAGGAACCACAGGAAAGCTATGAACAGCCGACATGAAAGACATGGCAGTGCTGGTGTGTTTATATGAGGACACAGACACTATGCGCGACCAACGCTGGTGTCTGGCAGATTGCATGATGTATCTGAGCCTCATGAGTAAAGCTTACTAACCCCTCGTCAGTATTAGAACATGAGTCAGCATGAGAAAGACAGCTATTCACATATGTATAGTCTTTCATGAAGACAGTTTGTTTCCTCTGGCAATCAGGGTAACAGGAAGAGTAGACGAAAGCTGATGGAGGATAATCCACATTAGGCTGAGATTCGAAGATATTTTTTGTCAATAAGGTACAGCAATATTCACACCTGACAGGCATCCATCATTCTTCAGCGTTGTGTAGAAGGACAAAACCTTTGGTGTGATCTACTTTCTGAAAGTACAAATATCATGTCATCTGCATTATTCAGAAGCGTTCAGTGCAAGCTCTGCATGACAAATCAGTGTCAAAGCTTGCGGCAGTGACTCACAAAGTGGAATGAGAACAGAAATGTTCACGACTTCTCATAGGTATTGATGTCATGCTTTAAATATATCTCATGTGAATATAAATTAATGTATTTGCACGGGGAGCCTCCAAAGTGGAGGAAATTAGTCAGAGCTGTCAGAAAATGTCCTTGATTGAAGAGATTGAAAAGTCTCAGAAAGAAAGAGTCAGAAATCATGATTAGCGTCACACACACACACAAACACGGTCTGTATTGCTAATCTACCCTTCAATCACACTAAGTGACTCTTGATGCCATATTTCGGACTTTTAAATTTAGCTGGTTGCCAGCACAACATGCCAGCACTAAATGTAGCTGTGCTCCTTTTTTGGCAAAGGAAAGAATATGTTTATTACAAATTAAGTCTCACAGAGCAGTCCTAGAAATATGTAGACATAAGATGTGGTCTATAGGACCTAAACTCATTTTGCTTTAACATCTTTTTCTCAATTACTACAATAAAAAAGGTTAAAATTATTGCCTTTAAACTATCATCACTGGTCCCTGATAACTACAATTTTGCATTTCAATAATCTGCCAAAAGACCATGTTGTAAATATGATTAATGGGAGCATTAGCATTTAAGCTGATATGTAGTTGTATGGACAGCTCATTAACCTCCTTGCATGTCTGTATTGGTACATTATTCTGCTGTAACACCATTAGAATTGTTATTTTTATTTCTTAAATTGTATATTTAAGGTCCTTAGCATCCCAATTATTAAACCACTTTCAGCGATTACAACTTATTATCAATTCAGTGGCTTCTAGCATTATACGCAGCATGTACAGTAAAACAGTAATCAATACTGAACATATCTAAAAAGCAACAATCAATGCAATATTATAGAAGCAGTACTTTTCAGTCATGCCATGTTGTGTGAATTAATTTGCATACAACAAGAGGATTATGGTAGCTGTCTGAAAAATCATTCCTAATGCGTAATTATGTTGCAAGTGTTATTATTAAGTTTTCTTAGGTGCATGGATTCACTTTGAAGTTTATGCAATTTATTTATATTATAATGAAGTTTCATAACCCCCGGGTCTAATCTGACTGATCACGGCACTACTGTGGCATCCCTACTTTATGGAAAGAGAAAACAAATTAAAAATTTGTCACAATATCTTTTAAAAACAGAGGTGGAATAAATTACCACTGTTAATTTTAAATCTGGGCACTCATGAGGGAGTTTCTCTAAAGATCCTTGATGTTTTTCTGGGTGTGACTATTTTGTTCTCTGTGGCACAATTAACACTTGCGGTGGCTCCCTCCAAAAAAGATTACAAACAGGTCTGTCAAACAGCAAATCCCCAAAGAAACATCTGAAGGCTGTACAGTATGCTGTAGATAGAGAAAATTAATGTTGACCAGTATTTATTCCCAAATGGTACCTCTATGAGAATTGCTCACAGACATAATATAAATAAACTGCAGCTTGGGAAACCAATCTGTGCATCTGTGCATGCAACAACTCATGTACTGTACCAGAATACACAAATACACACACAGTGAAAATATGCAAACATGTGCTTTTGATTCCCCCACACCCAGGTGATTACAGAGCACTGGTGATTACACAATGACCTGCCCATTTTCAAAACGACATAAATCTACCAGACCCCTCTTTCACCCTCCCCTTTCTGCACCAGCACTGAATTAATCTGGAGAATCATACACAGAGACAGAAGGGCTACAGACAGCAAGGAAAGTTTATGATAATTATGCTTGCAGTAGTGGTATTGAGCGTGGGTGTAGAGCTTTTTAAAATTCAGCTGCACTAGCAACGAGCATACGTCACCATTGCTCCACTGCAGAGAAAATGATAGGTTCGAGGACGTCTGTGGGAGGCTGTGAAAAAATTCCAGACGCTTCTGTATCTAAAATTCAGGTTTTGTGAGAGAGCTTGTGTGTTTGTATGGTGTGTGTGTGTGAGAGAGAGAAAGACAGAGACGGAGAATGCATGAAATTGAATGGGGGAGAGACAGTGACAGAGTGTGTATCTGTTGCGCAAAGCTGTGTAAGCAACATAAAGCCCTCCTTATTAATATGTTTGACATCCAAGATGCTCGCCGCTAATTTTCCTTTGACAGAAAATAATAGTAGACAGTAAGTACTAAGGATCAGTATTTGCATGTTTTACTGAAAAGGGGCGAATGAACAGCTAAGAGTCTTGACTTTTTGACTTTTGATTAGTGCACTCATCACAACCACCATGACAGGCAATATGTTACCATTTGTTCATTCATTTGTGTCGGCTGAAGAAATTTAACTGTGTGAAAAACTGAACACAAACTGAAAAAGGTCAGCCTGAATTTCAATAAAAAGAACTGGGCAGGGAAACACGGAGGCATGTACTGGATTGCAGGAGATGACAAAATGACCAGTGAGGGAATGTAGGAGGAGGCTGCAAAGAGATGCACTGTTTTTACAGGCAGGCTTGTGTGGGCTGGTGGCTCCCAGTACTCCTCCTACTCTACACATGAGTTTGCAAACCCCCGCTTGCTTCTGGTGTCATCTTTCAAAACTTGCCTTCAAACTCACTTTTATGCAACAGCTTTGATTTGGTTTTGCATTCTTTAATGTTTTTTGATAATGTTGGAGTAGTAGCAAAAGTAGTAATATTTTTGGGATTTTTACAGAACAACATAGTGGTTGAACACTTGATGGTTCTTGTCTCATATATGATAATATGCTACTTTTCTTTGTCTTACATGACAGTCATTTGAATATCTTTGAGTTTTGGACTGTTGGTCCGACAAAGCAAAGTATTTAATGACGTGACCTTTGACTCCAGGAAATTGTAAAATTTTCCATTGTTTTCTTATGTTTTATAGACCAAAACAATAAGTTAAACAAAAAAGTAATTGGAAGATTAATTAAATAACTGTTAGTTGCACCTCTTGCAACCTCAAAGATCATCTTCAGGAAGCAGCAAAGAGATATGTTTGATTTAACCCTTAAACGATATACAGTATTGGGCAATCCATGAAGGGTTGAATAGATCAAGCTGTTTGCACAAGGGGTCGAAGAATCTGCCGTGTTTGAGGATTTCACCAACCCCTGTGCAATATAGACCGCTGTTACTCCCTGTTAGACACTGGAGTCACGTCTCATCTACTCCAAAATCATGAGCAGTACTTTCTGGATCTGAAAGTCCAAAATGATTTCGTCACAGACAGGAAGTGATGTGTAGTTTCCTGTAAGGCTGCGACTAATGGTTATGTTCATTATCGATTCGATCAATTAGTTTTTTTTGTTGAATAGAGGGCAACTTTATTTTTTGGTTGTAAGTATGTACAACCAAGACGTCCAGTTGCCTTTAATTCAGTTCTCCTTGGATAACCATGACCTAGATGACTGACAGTTTTTACAGATATATCGGGCACTTGTGACATCTCTACAAGGCGCCTGCCTACCGTTATCTGAGAAAGGTCAATCAAGCTTATGTATGTATTTCATGAGAAGCGCTCTAAGTTTTCAAAGAACTATTTGCAGCTCCACACACTTAGTTTTCTTCATCTCACTAACTTGCTCACCGATATCTGCAGCTTTTAAGCAATCACGCCACCTGGATCACCATCTTTCATTCTACTAACAGCGACATATCTTCTGTCATGCACCATCTGGCTTTCAGCTGCATTCATGTATATCACTAACATCGTGCTGTAGCGATCCCGCAGTTGTTAAAATAAATGGAACTGCCAATCATAACATCAGTCGACCACAAACTGACACCCTCTCGCTATGACATGGTAAACTATTAAGTAGACCTAACTTTGGCTCTGATTTCTACATATTTCATGAGGTGATAATAATGATCTGAGGCTGCTGGTTTATCATTGGTTCATATTGTGATTTAGGTGCATGTCTTCTGTTGTTTTCCAACTATAAAACAGGAGATAAATCTACAGTATATTGTCTAATTCTGCTCAGTCTTTTCCTTTTAACGCCTTTCAAGGTCTGTCCTTCCTTGCTGTTCCAAAAGAAGGCCAAATATAGCGACAACATTTGGGCACAAGCTCCCATGTAATTTCCCACGCCTTTTGTCTCCTTTCCTGTGCCGCCCATGCATGCTGAGACAATAAGCTGGGAGCTTCGTTATAAACCTGACAACACCATTTTACAAAGGAGTCAGGAGGAATACCATCATTCCTTCCCGTGTACCCCCCCCAGAGCTAATAACATGCAGACTTATGGAGCAGCTGCTGACTGATCTATGAATATTTATTTGTTTATATCAAACTCATACAGTTCATGAACCTGTACACAACATTTAAAAAACTCTTAGTGTGAAAGGAGTGTGAAAGGATACCGTGGCATTTAGTTACTGAAACAGTTATGCAATCAACAGATAATGGCTCCAGGATAGTGACGCATCATCGATTCCGTATTCAATGTGGGATTAATTGTTGTTATGTCTGTTTAACTAGCATATCTGTGACTGATGAAAATCTTAAATCCTCCGCCTGTGAAAGAGCTTTGGGAGATTTAGTTCCACAGGTGACTGACAATTAAGCTACGCGCTACCAGTTCAAGTTAAACGGTGCTCGGTTGGACGGGCACCGTGGTAATATGGTTTACGACTGACTGGCACAAAAGAGAAGACAGTTAAGTAAACATCTCAAAATCACTCCATATACAATTTACTAAAATATCTCAATATTAAAAACATCACATTGACTAATACAGATTCTCCAACTACAGGATGCAGAGGCCTGAAATCGCCCCAAGGCTTAAAAAGTGGGGGTTTAGCATGAAATTGAATAACTTTAAATAATTTATGCTAAATGTTGTGAACTTCCATCAGTATTCTGGATGAGAGCACGTCCTCAGTCAGACAGCCAGACACAGAGGCTTAGTTCCAGCTCAGTTGCTCAGTCGGCACCTACAGTGGCTGAATGACACAGACATCGAGGCTGGAGAGGCCATAGCAAACATCTGTATCCTAATCGGTGAAGTTTTATGACAGCTCAATACGTCAAAGTCAGTATGAAGCAGTAACATTACATGCTCTTCATGGCATTTTTAGGTGCCCTTAACATAATTATACATCAGCCTGTCCCTGCCAGGGGACACTGGAGGAGGAAACATTTCATCATGCTCATTCCTTCAGTTCAGTGCGGTGTGGGCATGAGCAGGTCGAGGTAAACCAGAAAACCTGAATATGATTAAACCTGAGGTGGAGATGATGAGTGATGGTGCCCAACTAGTATTTTGTGCAATTTGCCTTTCGAGAAACGAGGCCTGCTGGAGGGCTTTTATTCTAATGTCAATTAAGTGTGTAAATGGTACCTGCAAGATGAATGAGCTACGATGTCGAGAAACAAACACACAAATTGACCCAAAACAGCTAGACATACTCACAAACTCAGAAACATAAGCTCATCATTGTCATTTTTCCATTCCACGACTTTAAACTGCTGATCAGACGATCCAATTCTCCGCAGGGCACCACAGTGTGCTGATTACACAGTTTCTGTTTCTCCATCTGATTTTTTTGCCGCAGAGTCAGGTTTTGACATGAACAACTGAAAGATGTAAAAACATTACACAGACCAACTGGCACAAAACAGCACCTTTTATAATCACACCAAATCAGCAAATGCAAATCTTTAAACATGAGGAAAAAAGCCAGAGCAAGATACGGGTATCATATGAGGAGATGAGTGTTTGTACTCAACTTGAAGGGAAAACATAAAACGCACTTGGAGTTTATATTAACTGATATTCATCTAAACACGACTCTTTTTCCAGAGAATCGCCACAGAAGATCAATTCAGCTTGTTCAGACTTACATCCAGCCTGGATGATTGAATTCTTCCAAATGCTGACAAGCCATCTTTATTAGACAAGGGGGAGTTCTCCCTTCGGGAAGTGTCAGAATCTAGTCAATTTAATGGAGGCACATATCAGCTGTACCAAGGAGATTTATTTAATAACTTCTGCAGCTCTGTGGAGAGTGTCCAAGCAGGCAGCTGCCACACAAGCACAGTTAAGACCTTGGAGCAAACATCCATGGGAATGATGCAGCCATCATCTGCACACTTTTAGAGATGAAATGTCATATTTCTGTGCATCACAGAGCTAGAGCACTGCTGATTGTAGGCTTAGGCTGCACCAATTTCAATAACTGAGGAATATGTCTACAACCCCAGTGCCTTTCCACCTGAAACAAATCAGTCAGCAAAGAAAATTGCATCTAAATTGCAACAAATGGCCATTTAATGAGTAAGAGCAAAATATGCTGCACTTTAGATGCTGATGTGCCCCAGTTTATATATTTCATTTAGCAGAGGCCTCTTGTATGCACTTACTGGCAAGTATCTTGTATGCTGAACATGTGCAGGCTACATTATTATTCAACATTACTGCCTTATTGAGATTTGAAGTGTCATAACCTCCTACACCTCCTGTCCATGCCAAGTTTTCAGCAATTGATTTTTTCCCCCAGCCACTGAGGTTGATTATATTTCACACACACACACACACACACACACACACACACACACACACACACACACACACACACACACACACACACACACACACACACACACACACACACACACACACACACACACACACACACACACACACACACACACACACCATATCTTCCCTTGTGTAATTCAAAGAGAAATAAGCAGTCTAATGAGCTGAGACTTAACTATGGGCTACTGGAAAACAATCCCTAGCAGCAGAAATGACACACAAAATGTGATCTCCTGGTTTTCCTTCTCCTCCTCCTCCTCCTCCTCCTCCCTCCTTCTGCATCTCTTCATCCTAAACTCGATCCTATCCACCCACAAACCTCCACCGCCCCCCCATGCTTACGGAGCACTGCATCAGCAGCATCCCCAGGATAAGGGAGACCTGTTCTTTAACTACACCATTACAAATAAGTGCCAACTCAAAAACCGCAAAGGTGCACCAGCTTCATCGGCACCCCCACCTTTAGGGAAGATGTGATTCTATTATGTGATGCTCTGTTATGCAATCCTGGGTGATAAATAACCACAGACAATCCAAGAATAATGCAATTCAGGGGAAGCCCCCCCACACTGCCTGATCTACAGTACTAGGAGAAGATGACGGCTCTGCTATTTTTACCCAGGCATCTCCATAGGTATAGTTTCTGAGGTCACATGGCTGCCCGCCCCTCGGAGAACCACACTGCTGCAGTGCACTATTTATGGGCTTCTGGCAGGAAGAGACAGGTGTGAGCTCTTGTGAAGGGAAAAACCTGCCTAAAGGTGCTATTGCACTCAGGGCTGATGGTGGAAAGATACAGCATGGTGCAAAAAAATAACTGGGATCCCAACCCTCCCACTGATGTTTCACCTCTTTGTGTTACAGAGGCAGTTTCAGTTTAAACAGTTGGGAGTCAAGGTCAGCGTTTGGGGAGCAAAAAGGTAAAGGCTAGTGCAGCTCACTGTTATATTTGAATGATGGGCCCTTTGTCTGTATTGAGCCTGAACCGGCTGCCTGGCCACTGCTGCTGCATGCTAATGAGATCAGCACAGCAGCAGTGTCAGTTTTGCGCCTCAGCGTAGTGACAGCTGCAGGATGGTCGTCATTATGTCGACATCAGTTTTCTTTTTTTCACAATCCCAGCCTCATGAAACACAGGTCTGCTACATTCAGAGGAGTGAAAAAGAACATTATGAATGACGAAAGAAAAGGCCAGGTAGTAGTTAACTGAATCGTCTTTATTAATATTGGACATCAACAATCTTTTTGGGTATTTCAATTAACACAAAAGTAATCCAATATCTCAGCCTAACGCTGTCTGAATGTCAACTTAGTCCTGAACACAAGAAGTGTGTCATGTCAAGCAGGAAAATAAATTTGATACACAGAACACTGTTTTAAGCATTAAGCTGATCCTTCATGTGTTAACAGGCATAAATGCTTCAGTTACTTAATCTTTATGCAACCAAATGCATAAAGGTCAAGCTCCCAAAAAAGAATCTGTGACAAATAAGGATAATATAAGTGTAGAAATAAAAATAACAAAAGACTTCTTGCATATTTGTGGCAAACCCCTGTCTGCCACACATGCACAGCCAAAATAAAAAGCATTCAATCCTGGCTTTTGGGACATTTTGGGAAATGATGCAACAGGAAACAAACATAATGAAAACTGAATGGGCTCCACTGAAATTATTATAAGCAGCAGTAAAAAAAAAAACTAAAAAAACAAAACAGGTTTTCCCAAGGACTGTGTAACAAACAAGTAAATGTCCTTTGATGTTACTCCTCTGTATTGAAATGCATTTAGAAGCACTGTGGACTACCCAATGCATCAGGTACTATTAAAGAGGATCAAACTGATGATTAAAGTCTCTGAAAGCTAATAAAATCACTGAAGTTTGAATTGAAAACCAGCTGAAACTGTGTATTTCGTATCAATTATACTGTGTGTAAAGGAGAAGAATGATAACGTCTCTCTATTAGATGGTTATTTTATTCAGATTACTTCCGAATCACTCTGACTGCTGCAGCATAGTTCATTATCAACTAACCATCGGCTGAACATCTTCGTACAAATATTCAGGTGACATCATCACTTTAATCTTGTACTGACGTCAAGTGATAAGCTCTCACCTAATGTGCGCTGAGAGACAAAGCACATCAAACTTTCTGTCACGATGAGTGAATATCTTAAGGATCATCATCTCCACCTCATAAATGTGATTCAATTCAATAATTGTATAGTCAACTCACTTGGACAGGTATAATATTACTTTATTGTGATGACACTGTGTATCATAAATGAAATCCTGGCAGGATAAGTGTGCGAGGCGAGCGATGGCATCAAAAATATTTAGAAGAAACAAGTGATTGTAAAGAGCGACGATCTCGATGGTAATTTCCTGCTGCTCAAATGGCAAATTAACTTCCCGTGTAAACCGTGTAAGGAGGTAAATACATGTTTGCTTGCGAAATACTTGACAGATAAGCAGCTGCTCTCGGGATTCAGTCTGATTTGCGCTGGCTTTCACGTTCTCAGTGCTAAGTAGACTCCGAAAGCACCATGCACACACACCGAAAGTCATGACACGTATGCACATTTGGTATGAAACAAACACCACCAAAGATGCATGCAGCTACAGCTAGGATCCTGTTGGTCAATGACTGTGAATAAACTTATGACTATCCTAATGTCTATTCTGACAAAACATATGTGGGAGAAGGATTGCTTATTATCCTCTTCACGTGTAAATAGCTGCTCGGCCCTCTGTAATGCTGTTGATATCTCTGTATATCCTAATGGTCCAACAATGACTCATGCTGCAATAGATCTAAGGCCTAGAGAAACATTAATCCATTTATCAAGGTATTCATAAGGCGAGCAATGTCACCAGGTGTCTTTATGCATGTTAGCACTATAAAGTTAGAAATTATTACTTATTTTATGGCTTATTAACAGATTAAATCATCACATATTGCAAAGCTGATATGGTTCATGTAAAAAACCACCAGAGGTACAATGCGAATGTTTAGATTTGGCTCCACTGGCTGTTGTTTTAATCGATTTGTTTGCTACGTGCCCTCTCATCGTGTCTCAATGAGCATCTAGTATCTGTGTCATCAAACATGTAGCTGTAGGCAAAGTCACACCACAGCTGTTTAAATTTAAAGGACAGGTTCACAATTTTAAAGTCTTTCTCAAAACAATAGCTAGGTCCCATATGAACATTGATTTTGCTCGCTGTAATCATTCTTCTTATCTTCATACAGATCTTCTCCAGGTATGCTTACAATGTTAGAGATGGGGGACAAAATACATTACGTAAAATACATTTAGTAAATGTAAAAGTTAATCTGAAGATAATGAGGCTTCAGCTGTCTGAATTAGGTTAACACAGTGGATACCTTCCACATTTACAGTCTTTTTGGGAGATATATCCCTCTTTGTGTGTTCAGCTGCAGTGGATGCAGAACTATAGTAACAAACAGAGGGAACTTGACTTGACTAATTTGGATGGCTGAAGCTTCATATATTTTTGCACAGGAAGGGGACTGTGGATTGTGTTTGCCAATACTTACATTGAAAGCACATTATGAGGTGATCTCTTGTAGCCAGTATGAACAACAGCAGTGATTACAGCAAGATAAACATGTATTAATGTTCATTTGGGCACCTGACTGTTGTTTTAGGACAGACTTGAAAAGATGTGAACCTGTCCTTCAAGACTTCGTCACCAATGAGGAAAACTCAGGATCCTCCATGTAAAGAAACGACACCCTCAATTACTCTGACACGCTGGCCTTTCTCAGATACTCCAGATAGGCTGCCAGATCCACAGATAATAACCGAAACATAATAGCACCGGCACACAGCCCATGGAGAAAGGACAACTGCAGAGAGTAAACAAATAGCTAATCTGACTTTAGACAACAACTGAGAACCGCCTTGACACAATAAATGGAGGAGATTCGTCTAAATCCCAACATAAGCTCTGCCCACGTACTGCGTAGAGACGGGCACAACACAACACCCTCTATTTGTGCATCCGGCATAATACCATTTGTTGCACTGGCTCTGTTGTAATCTCTCTACCTACTTTATACATTTCAGCTGACTGATGGACAAACAAAGTTTCACATCTGAGATCAAAAAGAAAACTCTTCCTTTTTGTGTACGCTGTGGCAGAACAACACCACAGGGGGTCACTGTTGCTGTATGAAAATGCTAAATACATTTAGGCTGACAAACATAAAAATATTTGCAGCTACATGCTTCTTTTGCTGCTTGCTCTGAAAGGAAATGTAACAAAATATATCCTAAAGATGAACCCTGACAGATAAAACAGGATTTTTGTTTTGCATGCGTGTTTCCAAGCCAACCATTCAGTGTAACCATCCCAAGATGCTACTTGCTCATTTTCTCTAAAATCCTGTCAAAAGATGTAAAATATATCAGACTTTTTACAAATCCTGTTTATTTTTTTATGCAGATATTTCAACTACCAGTATTATTATTATTTTTTTTAAATCCACACAAGAGCACGGTCTACCAGCTTGTGCTCACTGTGGGCAATCCACCACCAGTGTGCACTGAGAGGTTGGAAGACGGATATTACATAAGAAGCTCATCAGTGGGGTAGTGGCCCACGCACTCCGCATCCTCAGTGGAATCTCTCACTGTTGTTCGGCCTCTCACTCAAAGTAAGAACAAAATGGCTGAGGTGACTTGCTGAAGGGGGAATGCAGCAGAGATGCTGCAAATGTATGTGAATAATTAGCCATTAACGAGATGCTACTCAGTGCAAGTGAACTGGATTGCTGTAAGATTCAGGAGAAACTGCAGCTGACGTTCCCCATACACACAAGATCAAATGCAATAGAGGAGCAATACTAATTAGGCTCTTGCTGCAAAACACATATAATAAACGTACACCTGCGGAAAATTCTGTTGTTTCCATGTTTACCTGCTATCTGGCTTGTATAGTTAAGGGTGTCATTTACACAGACAGATGGCAGTGTGGTCAGTGGGGTCTTCACTGTGGTTAGAGAGCCCACTAATGTAAAAACCACAAAATCCTTGACCTTTAATGGGAGGCTGCACTTTTCCTGTACAGTAGATTTCATAGTATTGAGAGCACTTACCATCTATTTGTGTGCCTGAGTTTAAGAGTGACTTAAAAAAGAACTGTATGCTGTTTATGTGTAAATGCCACCGTGTGCCAAAACAGTTTAACCTTTAAAGCACAGAGACAGTATTTTGTAGAAGATTTTAAGGGGTATTTTTGAATAATCTGCAGATTATTTTTTCGAGTGATCAGTTAATCCTTTGGTCTATGAATGTCAGAAGATAGTGAAAAAGCAACCATATGCTACAGCCCTGTGACATCTTCAAATGACTTGCTTTGTCAACCAACAGCCCAAAATTTAGTTAATTTTGCTTTGTATTATCATTACACAACAATAAACCGAATATCTGAGTTTTGCACTGCTGTTCGAAAAAAACTATTATTAGTTATTTTGGGTTATAGAAAACATTGATGTGAAGCCTGAGCCTGATATGAAAAACCATGTGACATGTGACCGTAGACACATCACCGGACATTGACAGCATCTGAACAAAAGACAAACCCTTCACCACCAGGTGTTCCCTCATTGTGATGTTTTCACAAACTGCTGTCAGGTTCCAGCGGCAGCATGGCACAAAGGCAGGGGTGTGTGTACTCCCCACATGTCACATTGTTGTGACCCTCCTCATTTCCCAGCAGATGGAGAAGGGTCAACATCGCTGTCAGATCATCAGCGTTAGCCCCCGTGCGCATGTGCTTTGTGCCAATCGCCTGCCTCCGCTCTCACCGGCCCACAAACCCCTGTTGACTCCACACCCACTTGCCCATCCATTGCACAGGCAACCAGTTGCCTAGGCAACCTCAAAGCCCTTGTGCCTGTTTAATTGTCAAGACAAATTCCATTTTACATTTTACTTGCACAACAGTTAGTCTTTCATTCATCCATTCATTCATGAATTTACTTCCACATCTGCCTGTCTCTTTCTGTGAGCAGACCTGACGCTCAAGTATTAAGTCTACAGTTTCCAGATAAGACTGGGGAAGAAACACACTCCAGACTGTGCTTTTTATCAGTCTTCTAGATTATGTCAAACTAATAAAAATCTTCTTTTCTTTTATCTCTACAAAGTAGGCCACGAACACTGGAAAAATTATTGAGATCATCTTCAAATAGCCCTGATCGAGGATTCCAATTACTGTGTGCCGTCTCCACCAAAGTGACATCTAGATGTGTCTGTGTGCAAGGTCAAGATCAAAAACAATTATCAAACAAAAACAACTAAGCATGATATCAGTAAATGGGATCATTCCAGTTATGTAACAAGAGCAGGCTTTTTGGGGGGAGACTGTCTCCTTGTGCAACTTACCTGTTAGGTAATAGTGATAAATACACTAAAATCAAGTGTCCATAGTAAATTGAAACGCTTTTTCATAAACCTATACAATCTGTCAATGAACCCAGCATTATTCAAAGTAACACATTTGCTTGAATTTGATAAGACAAGATCAATTCAAAGATCAAGATAATGTACCCACAATTCTTTTTTGAATTATTTTCAGGGACCATTCACATATTAATCCACTCAACTGTGATTTTTGCACTGTCACCCAGCAAGTCATGTCAGCCTTCACATCCACAGCCAGTGTGACTGCTGCACAGACATCCAACTAACCAACACCATTTCCTCTTTCTATCAGAAAATAACATGGGTTTGGAAATTGGAAAAATGTCTACTGCTTGGTTTTGTGTCAGAGAAGGGGAAAAAACAGAAATAGAGAGACAGAATCACAAGTAACATTCAGTTCAGCCCAGCTGCTGCTGCATTCATCAATGCCAGCGCTCTGACAAGAGAGGCGTGACACGTACAGGCAAACTCACTATGAAGCACATGCACACACAGCCACAAATACATACACACATACACACACACACACACACACACACAGCTGGAGGCTGATGCTGTGCTCATCAGTGTCACTACTGCCGAGCCCCTCACTGCACAAATCACAGCAGGAATGCAGACGATGGAAGGAAAAGGATGCTTACATAAAGGCGAACATAGAAACAAAAGCTTTATTGGGATGCAAACATCCCCTGGCACGAACACAGGCAAAATATACAGCATGAGAGAGAAAAGTCATAAAAAAATCATTTCTGAAAGACCATCAAACTTAAGATTGGTATACACAAATCAACACCAATACAAGACTTTCACTTTTTCAAAAAAAAAAGCACGAACTCATCCTTTTCTACAATACAAAAACAAACACACCCACCACAAAATGGTGGTGCAACGAAACTATAAGCTCAACCATTGTACGTCCACGACTTTAAAGACAAACAAGCACCTTTGTCCTGACTACATCAGTGTTTCCATGGGTGTTGTATTTTCTTTATTCCAGATTTCTAGTCTAAATTCAACAGAGCACTGCTGTCATGCTCGGTACAGCCGCCCACGTTCACCCTTGCGGAGTGCGAGAGAAAGGAAAGAGAGAGGAAGAGAGGGAGAGTGGGAGGGAGGTAGAAGAGAAAACCTTGCTTTCACAGTGAGGGACCAACGATACATTATGGGAGGACAAACCATATTGCTCCATGCTGTTTTTCTTACAAACCACTACACGACCGAACAATGCGCGCACATATTGCACAAATCGAAGGCAGCATGCCAGGCCTTGATTACTATAGTCCTAGCTGCACGGCTGAATAGAGCCAAAAGGAAGTATGTGCACTCTAAATCTGTACTCTGATAGGCTATGTTTATGTTCTTCATATAATGGGAACATCAGTAATTTTCCTGGTAATTTAATTTTAATGAAATAACTCGTTTTACTTGAGGAGTCAATTTGGACGAGTCAGGTACTGTTTATCCCTCAGGACAGACATTGATTTTTATGGAGGAACAAACCTCAACACACGGAGTCCTACCTTAAAAATATACTCCCACTTTGCTGTCTAGACAAGATTCAAATTCAGGTCCTGAATATTGCAGCAGAATAATGAAAACTGTTTCTGACACACAGCTTTCATAATTAAGCAGCGGAGGAAAGAAAACAGCAGCCGTGTTACGTAACACCAACAATGTTCCATCCTAAAAACCTGTGCTGTTTAAAACTTAAGATGTTAAGATGGTGATTGCGGAGGCCTGTTATAGCAAAAATACACCAGTCTGAGAATCACACCGGACTTGACTAATCTGTGTTACTATCTGTAGATCCCTTCTGACCGTGACCCATATTATGAAGGTGAGAATCCCCCCCCCCGAACGTCCTATTATAACTTCCTGTACTCGTCTCCTCTCCCTGCAGACCACTGAACTGACAGGATATGAAAGGTGAAGGCACAGCAGCGGCCACTGGTTTATTGTAGCTAGTTTGACTGGTAGTTATGAAGGCGAAAAGATGCGGAAAAGAGATAATCAGATGTTTTGGCACCAGCGATCCACTGAGTGTACAAAAATGATTTCTCCATGCAGCCTGAATTCCATCTGGCTTACCAACCACACTGTTTGAGACAAAATGTTCCTTACTGTAGTTTGCAATAAGTGTAAAACCTGGGTAACCATGGAGAGGGGATAACTTCACTCTCCATCTCTCTTCACAACACCAATTAGCCAAACTGTATTTAATGACAAGAATGACAAAATGACATGAGGGTCAAAGCTAATAGCATCTTACACACTCTCCATTATCCATAGCAAGAATAGAATTATTAATAAAGAGTGTGCACATGTCAGGCAACGCAAAGTACAGTGCACAGTATGGACACATGCACACCGGGTCTGTGCATTTTTGGGCTCATTATTTTTGCAGCCAGGTTTTAGGTGGCTCGCATTCTCATTACTTAGAGAAATACAGCACTCTGCAGTTCAGTGTTCTCTAGGGGAATATAGCTTAGGAAGAGACCAGGCACCTCTATCTTGAATTTGACCTTAACTGCTTTAAATTAGGTGGTTACCGGTGAGGGGAGAGGGAGAAAGAAAAGCCTTTTCATACAGCTGAAGAAACCCTGCACAGCAAAGAACACAAAAGAAAAACAGGATGACTGCATTGATCTGGGGTGCAGCTTGATTGCAATACGCCGTACACTGATGCTTCACTGCAGCCTGTAACTAATCCCCGATCAGGGGATTTGTTCTTATGGGCATGTTTTGGATGCCAGATGAGCTAGATGTTGTCTTGTTGAGAGGCAGGTCAGCCAACGTCAGCACTACCGGCGGATGTCCAACTCCACGGAGCAGGGACGCAGGGCAGACAAGTGTGAACTGCAAAAAGGCCTTTTCCCTCCAGGATTTTCCTCTCCAGCCTGGCAACGCTCCGAGCCTGCAAGTCTAATTCTGCCACCAGGCCAGTCCCTGGCATCCTCTCCAGATGGTGGTGAACAGGGGGGTGAACAGGGAGATTAGGAAGAGAGCGATGACTGGTTCCTGACTACACATCCGGTGGCTGAGTCCCATTCTCCTCCTTCCGTCATATGCCAGGCAAGGCCACGGAGACCGGATGCTCCCCTGTCTTTGTACTTCGGTGAGGTGTTAAGCTGTTTATTAGTGATCATGACACGATACTATAGTAAGATTGTAATGTATACACAAGACAAACAACAACTAACAAAGACCAAATAAAGTCATTAAGTAACAGACCAAAGTGGAAAAACTGCAGTGCTGTAATATAATGCACAGGACATGTCATAGCTTGTTTACTTCTACACAGCCAATGTTCTGTTCGATAAATAAGAAAAGTAAAAGCAGACATTAAGCTTGTACAATTGCAATTAAAGCAAAAGTATATAAGAGCAACAGTTCTATCTTATAGAATGCTAATTATTTCTTAACAAAAACATTTCCCTCTTTGCAACATCAAAGTTAAAAAAAAATGGACTTAAGCCTCATTGTAGATAATTACTGTCAAAGCAAAAACTAACAATAATAACTAATAACATAATAATGATTATGGACCTTGAGTAAAATGTGTGCAACTGTGTGTGAGAGGAAAACATAGGGAGAAAGAGAAAATGTGATGCAGGCTGAGAAGCAGAATGAATGAGAGATGGGGGAAAAAGATAAAGAGATCGTTAGAGAGAGAGAGAGTGAAAGAAAGACAGAGAGAGAGCGCGAGAGCTCGTCACAGCAAATTTCACACTCCAAGACTGGCAGAGCGAATCACCTGGCCCAAAATGCTAAATTCAACTAGCGTGAAAAGAGTTGCGTCAGCTTCTATTTTCTCCAAGTTTTGGAGGACTTTCAAGAGATGCTCCCGCCAAAATCCCGCTATGTGATGCTGAAAGAATGCTTGAAAACAGTGGGAAATAGCAAATCGGAGACTTCCCCCCTTTGTTCGGAAAAGTTGATGAGACAAGGAAAAGTGGCAAGTCTTTCAAAGAAGATTGTGTGTCTACAAATTATGGGCTCAAGGCACACTGCAGTGAAGAAATGTGGAGGAAACTGGTGGAATGAATTTACTAATTTTTTGCCAAATTTCTATCATTATCCATACAGTATGCATACTCTGAGACAGAACTGCTATGAATAACCGAAACCTAGTCATATAAAAATGTGGCCATCATCTCCTTCACAGTCATCTCCATCTCCTCCAGATTATATAAAGAGAGTGTAAAAAGAGATTGAAGTGAAAGAAAAAGAAGAATAAAACAAGAAGGAAGAGATGAGGAGCACTCTGAACAACTCAGACAAAAGTTGCTGTGTTGTTGTGACTGCGCAGGTTGATTTATGACTCTCCTCTTTAAGTATGAGCCTCCAGATCTTATGTAACTCAATTCAACCGGAGAAGCCACGAGCCACTCCACCAGGGTGGCAATGAATGAGTCCTGTGCCGCCTGCGCCCATGCTGCTTTGTCACATCTCTTGATTTTACAGCCATTACAGAAAACAGTACTGGAAAGCAAAGAAAGACTGGAGCTGCCTGGATCACAAAAGCCTCCCATCACCAGATGCTTGTTGTCAAGCATCAGTTCTTCATGCCAACTACAACACATACACTATCTGATATTACAAGAGGCATCCAAAAATCACCTAAAAGCATACTTTTACATTTTCTCCTTTGATCTGACACAGCATAGTATTGTGGGGTATATTTAAGTAAATGAGGCCATTTTCAGGGCTAAAACAGAATTATGTGTCATGTGATTATAGGCAGGGTGGTGTGGAGTTGTAAACATAAACAAGATTTCTCACAAAGCAATAATCAAAAACCATCAGCTTAGTCAATCCTCTGTTTTCACTGTCCGTCTAGTGCTGTCATCAGATCAGAATTTCACTTCGTTCAGTACTTTAGTT
The DNA here is from genome assembly GCF_963691925.1 of Scomber scombrus. NCBI lineage: Eukaryota > Metazoa > Chordata > Actinopteri > Scombriformes > Scombridae > Scomber > Scomber scombrus. The sequence continues at coordinate 18,824,659 of NC_084980.1, forward strand.
TTAGATCACATACTATACTTTGTGTGTAGTTCTAATAATAAAAAGTTAGCATCCTTTAGCTGACCAGGATGGTAGACCTGTTCAAAATTGTACCTGCTACACATCAGCATGTTAGCATGTAGAAAAAAAAGCAGCTCTGGCTTTGAATTAGCAACCAACTCTATGGCTGTATGCAGCTTCTGCCCTTTAAGCTCACTGTTTTGCATTAACTGTGCTGCACATGTACTGTAGAGGTCATTGTCAGTCACTCAAAACAACTCCAGTGAGCAGCTGTTTCCAGCAAAAGGCTCCAATAAACCAACTGCACATAACTTTCCCAGCACCAAACAGCAAGTTAGCCACTGGCTAGTTGAGCATCTAGGAAACTAAAAGCATACATATTCTTGCTCAGAGTTAGTGGGAACCAAAGAGTACATAAAATAAAACTTGCTTACACAGCAAGTGTGTTAGCAAAAAGCGTGGGTTCCTCTGTGTGTGTTTGGACTGAATAATGGGAGGCTGAGTAGGTTGGGGAAACAGCAACCTAATCTAAAAACTAAGGGCAAAGCCACTAGCGCTACATATGTTTCCAGGGCTGTGGAGTAACCAAAGCTCAGAGAACAAAGGAACTGAAGAGGACAATGAGTCGCACTCATAAGAAAAGTGCCTCAAGTTCTACTTCTGGTTGCTTTTTTCTTTTGTCCTTCACAATTACAAACTGTCAAGTTTTATAAAGAGCAGGAGCAAAATGAGTTATAAGTGGCAGGATTCACAAAAAATAATTGAGGGTGGCAGTGTTGTGATGTGCTCACAGAATTCACAAAAATGAAATCATAAAATGAAATGTTAAGTATAACCAGGTTGTAAAATCTTCTCTTTCATTGTGATTTGATTTGAGTAAGACATGGAATATGTGATTAAAACAAACATGATTCAATAAGGGACCACTTTTCATAAAATACTGGCTTGTTTGGTTATTCCTCAAAAATCTACTGCTATGCACCAGAATGAGCATTTATTGCCTAACACGTGCACTATCCAATTTGTCAGTCATGCCCCAGTAAATAGTTTTCTTTTTATTACACACATAATTTTAGATGTTGTTTATGTGGCCACCTATTGCTACACTGTCAATGTCAATATGTCAAAAGCAAGTAATTGAGGGAAGTAAACAGAAAGTCCACATCAGGAGCCAAACAGAGCTTCAGACAGCTTCAAAAACCACAGACTCTTACCACCTATTACAACACGCGCCTGGGGGGCTTTATCAATCAGTACTGTAAGCTAAACGGATGTAGGTGTTGTGTTTGACTGATACGTCATATGAAATACTGAGACCAGTGCAAAAGAGTAGTGATGAATGGCGATTTATCAGTAAATTAAATCATTCATATTCATAAATAAACATAAGAAACTTCACATAGAAAACCTGCTGTTAGCATACATCTATGCCATGAAACTAAAATTAGTTCCAAACTTTAAACTCTCTAGTGGATTCTTGAGCTCCTGGCCTATTTTAAACTCAGCCATTAAACGAGCAGTGTGGAAGAACTTAGAGAGATCTAATGGCAGAAATTGTATATAATATTCATAAATGTTTTCATTGGTGTATTAACACCTGAAAATAAGAACTGTTGTGTTTTCGTTAGCTTAGGACGAGCAATTCATATCAACATAGGGAGCAATATACGGAGACCGCCATGTTTCCACAGTACCCCAGAACAGACAAATCAAACACCGGCTTGCAATTTGCAAACTCACCACTATATGCCAACTAAAACCTACACACTGGTCTAACTATATAAAAATAAATAAATAATAATAAGATATTTTATACTATCTATACCAAACAACAGAGCTATAAACAAGATCTAACAACCAATCTAATCAAAAGCTTTTAAGTCCAGCCAGATACTTTCTTATATTCATTTTTGATTTAAATAAAATAATTTTAAATTAAGTTGCAATTTGATATGCATCTTCAGTGTTTGACATACACCGGCAAAATAACTGATGACAAAACACATTGCACTGATTGGGACATCCTCATTAGACAGGCTACTTCAGAAAACACTGGTGGCAGCAACTTGGCTAATGTGAAGTAAGTAAGTGGTCCTGTGAAAGCTCTGCACTTTCCATGTACGCCTTGCAAACACACATTAAATCAGGCAATGTTGTCAAAGTAACAGGCCTGTGTCATGTGAGGAAAATGTAGGCTATGCTTGAGCCTCACACTCAGGATGATAATGAAGATGAAAATAAAGACAAAGATGACTAAACGTTGAGCTTATTCAGTAAAGTCACATGATTTCAACCAAGTGATTCACTTGTTTTTTTTATTTTTGTTATCTTGGGCATAGGTTTACGTTTTAATAATTCAAGTTTACAGAAAAAAAAGGCTAGACAAAAGAAAACGTGGGATTATAACAATGTTCCTCCCCTAAAAATAACATAATTAAATATTATTTATTGAATAACAGTGCATTTATATTTGTAGTAAAAAAAATAATAATTACAAAAGTGATCAGTCAGAATGTGCCAGAGGCCACCAAGTTTGGGCACTTCTTTCCCCCGGACCCTCCTTAGCTGGCTACTTTCTCCCCACTGACTAGCTATTCCACATCCTTGTGGGAAGCCCTGTAAAATATGAGTGGGCTTTGTACTGGTGAGTTTTCAGTTATCAGGTATGACATGTGGCTGAATTATTCATAAGTAAACTCAAATAATGAGCTTGCAGTCAATGCAACACACAGAGGCTTCCTTTTTCACATGTGAAATGACTCCTACTGAATACTGCCCCATTTCCATTGCCTCAGTACAGCATGACAACCTGTGATCATTTCAACTGCATCCTCACAGCAGTAGATACCCAAGCTGACCTGCAATATTGAGGTCTTGCTTTTGACAGCCTCTGTTATCAACAAAGCTGCGCTATCGAGAAAATTGATTTGCTTAACATTGTTGTCATGCAGGTGACTGGAGAGAAATTGATGTTTTTTTAAAGGCTCACAGTGCTCAGTTTTGGTGCTCTTGGGTAAATCAGTCTTGTGGTTTGGAGTTTTCTTCCACTGCTGTGTTCTTTTCTTTCATCTGCCAGATAACATCATCGCTGTCAGCAACACCTTTTACCGTGACATTCCCGTCACTCATGCCATGCCAGGCTCTGACCACAGGTGCCGACAGTACAGCATGAGTGTCCTAACTGAATGGAAATTCTGCATGGGAAGAGTGTCTTCCACTGCAGCAAGGCCAGAATATACACAATAATTACATGGCTGGCTTAGCAAGAGAAGAGGAGCAGGCGGATTGGACAAATTCCTATGCATTACAAATGACAGCGAAGTAGGCCAGCTGAGAGGATGGCGTCCCCATCTGTGATCCTCTCTGGGGGTTGTGACTATGAGCAATCCCTGTGCTCCAGAAGAATCTACAAGATCCAGAAATTCTCTTGTTCTTAAGACCTTTTAATACATCATCAGTATTGCCCTGTTCATACCCAGCCTTGGGCTGTATGCTCCTATCCTCTCACAGAGCATATGTCAGAAATAATAACGCTGAAAATCTATTCAGTAGAGAAACCAAGAGGAGGCTGTTGTGGACTCACAACAGCAGCTTCAGTAACATGCCCCACTTATTTGCACTTGATTCTTCAACAGAATTGAAAGCCAAATCAGCCAAGTCAACATATTAAAAGGTTCATTGGTAGACGGGCTACTTGCATGTTGATACAAAAAAGGTCAGAAGTCGGAAAGTAGAGCTCTTGTGCTCATGAAAAGCAAATATTTTGGTATTTCTTATATTCCCCTTATTGAGTCCTGTGACCCTCAGGGTACCTGCTGACACACACAGTTGGCTGTGACCACAAAGCAACGCCTTACTGATATGCAGGTACAATTTAACAGCTGGCTGTTAGAGGTACTGATGGTGGGAGGGCAGGAAGTCATGGCCTTGTCTGCTTGAGGATCCACAGAGCAGAAGGAAGGTGAAACTGTGGTCAGCCCAGTATGGCAAGCTAGCTAACCCTGCACTGGTTTATCATGTAACAAACATTATGCTTTAACTATACATCCTGACATCTAACAATATGCTTTTGAGAGTGTGTTCATAATGGTCTGGTTTGCAAGGCTTACCTGCAGAGTTGCATGATGGTGGGAATTCATCAAGATGGGCCAATAGCAGGGAGAGTATGGGGGAGAGGAAATAAAAGAAAATCAATAATTAATTCAATAAATGTTAAATTGAAATTCAATCAGTTTAGCAGTGGGTTACTCATGATTAACGATATGATTAATTCAAATGTAATATATACACAATACATATGTTCTTTGTTCTGCCTATGATTAAATTCCCAGTAAAGTTAACCAATCAGAGCACTGATGTTATTTTATACAATAAGGTTTATTGTGAAACTGGCCTCCATTAAATATCTTTCTGTGTTTCTGTGTTCAGTGTTTGATAACTACATTTTAAAGATCTTTGCAAAAAATAGTTGTTTGTGTATCTTTACTGTATATAATATTACTGGTCAATATATTGTTATCTGAATTTTTTTACTCCCTACTATCAGCATCTGTCCCAAAAATCAAGTATCGGTCACACCCTAATTACAAAAATTTAAGATGATATTTAGTCTTACATCACAATGTTGATATAGTAACGATGTATTTTCCATCCCTACCTATGACACTGCAATCTGTCATAGGTAACTCAATAATTGAGGTGAATAATGTATTTCAAAATATTAATAGAATAATTAATGAAATCACCACAAAGAGATATCCAGGACAAGACCCCATATGGTCGGCATTTCCACACTTTTGTAATATGTCAAAAATAACTACGACTTCAGACATCAAAGCTTAGTGATATACTGTGTTTCAGCAACCTTTTTCAATGCAGCAGCATAGGCATTATGAGGCACAGGGTCAATTTTGAATAGCAGCACTGCATTAAAACCCAGAACTTAATGTTTTTGACAAAATCTAATATCAAATGACATTACTGTTCAGTGACATCACATCAAAATAATCACAGACATCAAAGATATTCTTTACGGAGTTCAGATAATCTTTGGTTGTGCTGTTCCATCTCCAGTCCAAAAAGTCTACTGACGCCCAGATGCTGATGAAGTTAACTGATTCTCCATCTATTCCATCTATCCTAGCCCTTCTTCTCTTCTGCCTCTATTTTATCTGACAGAAAAAAAAACCTGATAGAAAAAAATGCCACTCAGAAGAGACGTTATGTCACTGCCCAGTATTTATAGTAATTGTCTGTCTATCCAGAGCCATCCATGTCTGACAGAGTAAATATTACATCCATTGCAACCTTCATTTAAACAGTTGCACCAGCTCAGTTTCCCACGTAGAAAGGAACCTATGCCTCTCTACTGCATGCATATGCAGAATATGATAGATATTGGTCAGCATATAAATAGGTTTTTAGCATTTTATAACATTCTGAACACAGAGCATTTGAAATCTCCTCCATAAAAGCCTTCATAAGCAAGAGATCCAGCAAAAATGTTGGTTAGAGTGGGTGTTTTTTTCTCAAGACGGACACAAGAGGACAAAACTATCCAGGGTGTTCAAGTAAGGCCCCTCCGTAGGAACAACCAAACAAACTGCTTCCATTTCGAGGGAAAATAAATGTGTGCAAAGGTTCCTCTTGGTTCCACTGTATGTCCAATAACTCATAGGCATCCAAAACCACTCCATGTTTGGCTTAGTTTGGACAGTTGCTATCCCTGTTCTTAAGTCAGTGCGGGCTGAGGTGTTGCATTGCTCAGCAAGGTCATATGCAACCAGAAGAATTTTCAATGAGTCACCAGCATACCAGCTATCTCACAAAGTGCATCATATAATAGCTTGCTCAGTTCTTCCACCAGTCGTGTAAATGCATTTTTAAAAACACTTTGTCCAACAAAAAGCATGTACTGTGAAATTAAAAGCAACAAAACATAGAAATAATAGTAAAAACAAATGAGGTATTGGAATTGATCGTTTTATCTATAACATGTCAAAAAAATTCCCATTATTACATCCCAGAGCAAAAGGTAGAATCCTTAGTTTCCTTGTTTGATCTGACCCACAGCTCCAAAGTTAAACATATTTTACTTTTATATATGAAAAAGATATGCAGCAAATCCTCATATTAGAGACACTGAAATCAGAAAATGTTGTTAAGCACAACTGATTATCAAAATAGTTGCTGATTAATTTTCAGTCAAATTTATAATTAGCCAATTAAGCAGTCGTTAAAACTGCAGATGTACATGCATAAATTCCCTGTAGTCAGTGTGAGATAATGCATTACAATCTACTTTCTCTGCTTCCCACCCAGTGCATGCTAGGATATGTTTATCCCCCTGTAACACTACACATGACCAAATGGATATAGAAAGTGACTGAAAGGTTAAAACATTCCCCATGTATGACTGCACAAAGTTCAATGCTGCAAACAAACCACTAGATGTTTTTAGAGAATAATAGCGTGCTGAATTATCCACTCTAACCAGTAGTTCAGGCTCAGACAACCTCAGGCTGACCCACCCTCAGGCCACTCTATCTGATGAGATCTGATCCCTTCTTTGCCAGAAATAAAGATGTCAAGCCCTGGACCAGCTGCAAAAAAAAAAAGGATCTGAGCCAGCAGTGAGTGCAATACGGGGGCAATTATCTGCACTGAGGCAATACAGATACTGACTGGAAAAAAAGGTGGTTATAAATGGTATAGATTGATTCTGCCAGACAAGCAGTGTTGAGAGGTTTCCTAGACAGCACACTTGCCCCCACAACCCCAATTCCTGACCCTTCGTCACCACAAGAAACGGCTCCAATACCTTCAGCATGCCCCCACCCTTCAGGGGCAGAGGCCTGCGTGTGGGGAAATTCACGCATTCAGAGAATACCACACACACACACACACACACACACACACACACACACACACACACACACACACACACACACACACACACACACACACACACACACACACACACACACACACACACACACACACACACACACACACACACACACACACACACACACACACAGACAGAGCTACTCCAGCCACCTACTTGTGTTACATAACGCATGCCACTGCCTACCCATCCACCAGCAGATTTGCACTGTACTCAGCCACCGACTGAGATGTATCACCAGAGCTCTCACACTGCAAAAGTATAACAATTCACTTCCCCATCTCCCTGACTGAAAGAGGACAGGTCCTCAGGGCTGCTGACACAAGGGGCTGATGCTAAACGACCTGTGTCTCTCCTGACGGTGAAAAACGGAGATTTCAGTCAAATGGCCCTTTCCCAACGTGACATCTGACAATCCATGAGGGTAAGTGTGGCCAAAGGATTTGTTTTCAAAGTGGACCACTAATCATGCCCAAGCTCTCACTCGCCAGCACACTAAAAGGTAGGGTCCTATTTACTAAAAGCCCTGTTGGCATGAAGAGACCACAGGAAGATTTGTTTTATAGTGTAAACAGACAAAATGTAGCTTTGAATTAGTTTGGGCCTACATTAGCGGCCAATTTTTATTTAGGCCAAAGCCAGATTTCATACCACATTCTGACACAACAAAAGATACCTTTTTTTTAAGCTGAAGGTCTCTTGACGCCAAATATGTGAAAAGTCACTATTTAGTAGTGTGAATATCTTCACAGAAGCCCTACACAACCATTAGTAATGTGAGTTATCTCTCGGTCTAAACATTTTTTTTGTAGTCCTTAGCCAGTAGTTCCATCCAGTGTGCAAACACAAAACCAAGGGAGAGCTCATTTTCTGAGAGCAGTGTCAGGCTGCTGAACAGTGCACTTTTCACGCCAGACTCCTCAATGAGGAAAATCTCATCATCCAAGCCAACGCAGTTGAGAAGCTGCACTAACACAGCCCTGAGCAAGACTCTCTCAATGGCTGATATCAAATGGGCACTGCAGAGTGTCCGTTCACACAGAGGACAACACAGTCACTCCGTTTACAGCACTGCCTCGAATCAGAAACACTGCAGTTTTTTTTTTTTTAAAGGGTCAAATAGTTCTCGTCAAACACTGTAGCATTCTAGTAACCTTTCTCTTCCAAATCTCCATAGTAACATAGCTCCTCAGTGGCAGGCCATTATGAATATGACACTTGTAAATTACTTTTTCAGATTTTATTCACATTTGCCTTCTGATGTTTGGTGTTGGCCTATTGTGATGTGATGTTTTGCGGCCTACTGTAATTTTGGCTGAACCCTGAGATAATTGTTCCATTTTTGTGCCAGAGGCTCTACTTTCTTTTAAACAAAGGGCACCGCTCCCAACACTCTTTTTCGTGATTTATGCATATATATAAAATACTGCAGCACCAAAGTCATTAAGCTCTCTCTCAGACTCAAAAAACAGACAAACAGAGAGATATTAACTATTTTTTCCTCTCGAACAGTTAGAAAATGAATGCTTAACATGCAATGACAAACTTACACCCTAAAAAGCACATGGGTATAATGCACTAATATTATTATTTTGCTCACTACAAGCCATTATTTTCTTGAAAAGTAGAGAAAAATGTTTTCATCCTTTTAATATTCCACAGTTGTATAGTGGAATCTCTTTAATCTTGCAGTTATCAGTTGTGGGGAGCATCTAGTCTCTGCACCACTAACAATAGGGTCCATTAAATCTTTAATGTTAAAGCCATGGTTGAAAAATCACAGCAGGGAAACAAATACAAATGCAGACATAAAGAGTGGAAGTTCAGCCACAAAGTGCCACCGGAAGTAAATCTTTACATCTCTGAGCTGTGATAATAGGGGACATTGTGAAAGCTGCTCAGTTGTTGCATCCAAAATGGGACTATGATTGTATTCCTGGAGGGGTTGTAGTACATGCAGTTCACATACCCCACCACATGACATGAGTCCTGGGTCATGGCCAGGGGGATTCAGCAGTGGAACAACTTTAGGTTATTCCAGTCAGGGAAAGCAGGAAACGGGGGTATAAACAGTAATGGGGGTCACATTACACTTCCTCTCTAGTGATTCCCAGAGAATAAAACATCTCCTCACAACAAATCCTTCTCAGAGTTTTGTTATGATTCACAAAACTAGTGACTAAAATGTCACAGTTTGATCCAGACTTAAGCTGAGTAACAGATGCTACAATTCAGATTCAAACTTATACTCTATTGAAACCAACTGTGTAATCAAGCATTTTACACAATAAGGCATTTATTTCCACAATCAGCTTAAAAAATAAACTAAAAAACAACACCTGGCATGTTGCCCGAGTTTAATCCTTTGAAGGCAGCGAACACAAGGCCAGAGAACACGTCGAAACACCATCAAAACAGTGACATCTACAAAAGGAATGTCGGACCTGGGTGATAACACTCAGCTGACACATGTTAAACAAGCTGTACTGACATGAGGGCTAACCTCATAAAAGCTATGGTGACACAATTAAAACTATTTTCAGTTCATTGAAGAAAAAAAACTGAGAAGTAACATTATGCATACAGGAAGGATATTGTAATTTTAGCCAAGTGTGAATGCAAATGCCATACTGCTGCATCTAGCCTTACACATCTAGTCTTAACTACTACAAATGCACCAGATGATTCTACCCTTTGAGGTGGCTAAATCAATAAGAAAAGCACTGGAGAACTGATTTTATCCTCACTAAAACAAGTTTATTTGACAAGTTTAAGAAGATGAGACCTTTATGAGGGGAATGTACACTCAGTCAGGCTGTGGTGGTAGTAATACTGCCAGCTTAGGAACAACAAAGCTCCTCAACCCTTTGCTCAACAGAATCCATTCAAACAACAGAGCAGTGACTTACATGAATAACGCCACCAGCCATTGTCAAGCTTTTGGAAATAAACAAACTCAAGGCATGTCCTTGAAGATTGACTGACACAGAAACACTGACATGCCCCTGCACTATTAAGGGAATTACAATGAATTTCCACAGCCATGCATCCTTTAAATAGTCTGCGTGTTCTCAATTACAAAGCTCTCCAGAAGCAGGAGTATCTGACTTCTAACCCCAAAGCTATAACTCACATATTGTATGGTGTTATACTCTACAGCATTGCGGCCTTACATAGGCCACTTCTTTTATCCGTCATTTTTCTCTACAGTAAAGAAAATGTGCTCCCTGAGGGCTAAAAAGTATGATATTTGTATTCAAAAAGAAAATGACAACACAGCGTTCTTCCCTAAAGAACAAGATCACTGCTTAACAGATCAGCACTTTTAAAATGGTGCTACATAAAAATGCCTCTGCGGTCCAGGTTGATTCTTTGCCACAATTCGGTATTCATCCCCAATTAAATGAAATCTGAATCTTCCCAGTTAAAATTTCCAGAGACAAACTGGTCTCAGATAACCATTTCTATTCTAAGGACACTTCATTCTTCACCATGATCCTCTATCCATCCCAAACCTGGATGAGGCCAGAATCTTCCCACAGTTAGTCACGGGACTGCTGGCAGGCTGAGGGGACTTGGAGGCATATGCGCCTTTCCATCTGTTGCACACTCACTGCTTTCCAAACCCCTTCCTCTGTCAGCAGCCATCTGCTTCCAGCCCTACCCCACTGGCAGGAAACATGAGCACTTCCACCATAGGATATGGTTGATGCACACATTGAAATAAAGGAAAATTAAATTGACTATCTCAGCCTTAAAACAAAACAAGATGTTAAAAAGGGAATTAGAAATATCACAAAACAATACAAGCTGATATACAGATGCGATTAATTATCACTTTCATTATTGATTAATCTACTTATCTAAAAATCTAATTATTTTCTGGATTAACTTTCTTTTTTTTTTACTCAATAGGATGTTAAAAAATAGAAAAAATGCCCATTAATATTTCCTCAAGCCAAAAGTGACATCTTCAAATTGCTTGTTAATCATGACAAATGCTACAGAACCTAAAGATATTCAGTTTATAATCATTCAAGACAAAGGAGATAAGCACATTTTCACAATTGAAATGCTGTGAAAAGGGGAATGTTTTTGCTTAAAAACTGTTGAAAAATTTGATTATCAACATATCTGCCAATTACTTTTCTGTAAGTCAACTACAAGATTAATCAATGAATCATTTTAGCTCTATTTACATAAAAGGGGTGTGTACTGTGGTCATTTAAAGTGCATACATTGTACATTAAAAGAGTACTTGACCAATTTATTGCGAACAGATTGTTGGACCCATGGATGGTTTAAAAAAAAAGTATAAAAGATCAATTTAGCAGAACCAGATACTGTGTTGTTTATTCCATGCAGTCTTCTTCCTTTTCAAAGCCTGCCGCCTACATTACCCACAATCCAACTCAACCACCCACAGTTTGATCGGAAATTCTCATGTGTTGTGTTATGCTATTAGCGGATAATGTAGCCTCAATCCGCTAACCTCAAGCAGAAATAGGTAGCGGGCAGGGGTTTGGTAACCTCATTCCTTTCCAATTCTACATCCTCCAGTTATTTTTTTAAATGTTCAAACATGTCGTCTTCAACCAAAGCTGCCGATATCTCTTTGCACAGCTCCCTCTGAAACTACAAAAGGCTTCATACAACTTTTTTCACATATGGAGTTCCCCTCTAATACAGCTTGCCGTCTAGTTCATGTCACATAACTTGAAATTTAATTGGAAAAGTCACATCCTTCAAATTCCCTATATATATTTGCAGCAGAAAAAATATAAATCATATAATGTCGCCATATGTCCCTGGAAAATCGGATTTTTCAGTTTTTCCTTTCATCTAATTCTAATGACGCTGCTTTATGCTGAACAACCAATGATAAATGCGTGGCTGGAACAAACATTTACCACGCTTATTCTCTCATCCTTTAGTGAAAGCCATTCAAAATGAACTGAGCTTAGAAATTCAATGGCTCTCTCTTTAATAAAACATTAGACCAGAACTACTCCACGCTACCCATTAAGAGTGTCAGAATATGAAAGAGGGAAAAAAATAACCCTCCACTTTCTGTTCCTAAGAGGAAAGCATGAGTATACATAGCATAGAATATATATAGTATTCCTTTAAAAAAAAAAAAAAGCCATGACTAGCTCACCCTCACCCCTCCACAAGAAAAAAATTAGCTGTCCATCAATGGGAGAGAGCAAGCCTTTGTTAAATCGCACAATGGAGGACATTCTGCTGTGGAGGATAGCGTCACATTCAATAAGCCAATGCTATGGTGCTGCAGCAGAGAGAGGACAGCAGGGCTGATGTAGAAGTGGCACTCTGACCCTGCAGACCTCCCAGGCTGAGCCTCTGTTTACAGCTCACCAGTTCAGCTCATCTCTCCTGACCTGTGGTCAAGAGTCGGGTGCAGTGTCATAGTGCGTTTCAATGGGGAATGTAATAAGCGTTCTGAGGCTGCAGAGGACAGAAACTGTATAGGCTGATCCCAAAACAGGGAGCCTTTTGAGAGTGAGGCGTGTGCAAACCTTGTTATCTGGTGTGCATCTGTCAGAGGGAAGTCTGTTACTACTACACTCCCGAGAATAAACCTGTGACGTAAACCTGATGTGAAGTGTTTCTTCAACATAGCTCTCAAGGATTAAACATGGCCAAAGCTTAATACTTGCCATGCACAATACAGGGGTGCTTGAAAAGCTACAAAGGATTTGAAAGTGAATGGGAAATCAAAAGAAGCTTACTCTTGATCAATCTCCGCTTGGGGAGACTGACATGGGAGCATCATACGCATCTCAGGTGTTCTGATTAATCCATGTTACATCACATCAACAGGTCTAACTGAAAGCTTGACAGTGGTGCTGTGGACCTTTGAGACACATGAGGCTACAGCAAAAGAGCTCTCTGAACCTACAGTTGCTAGATCAATAGCTTCTTAAACACAGATGCAACCAAAGCGAAATGTAGTGTGAAGTGTAGTTCTCTGTATTTTAAGAAATATTCACTGGTACTGCAGCAAAATACCCCCCAGTTAAAGGACAATTTGAGCATTGTAGGTCCAATAGCCTCGGACACATGACAGTGTGGTACACATCATCCCCTCTCCCCCCATACTTCTGTGTTTATTAAAAAATATAGAAATGCCAGAATTAAATGTTTTACAATTGATTACGAATGACAAAGTATACACTTATAAAAAATATGCTTATTAACATTCTTGCCAATATTTGAAAAGACAATAATACTAATGTTGCTTTAAGTATAGAGCAAAAGCCAGGAGGTTATAGCTTAGCTTAACATAAAGATGAGACGGAAACGGCTAGCCTGGCCAGGGATCAAAAGAAAAAAAATCCTAAAATCTCATTTGTTTAATCCATATACAAATAAATATGTACAGTAAAAACTAATTTTTGTTTTGCTGGGAGTTGCGTGTTTTAACCATACCTAGGCGAACAAAAGCCAGGAGCAGTGACTTCCTTGAGGGTTTACCTTTCTATTTGTGAACAGATTAAGCGAACAATATACTGTAATTGTACAAATTGCAGATTTAGATGAGTAAACAAATGTTTCCGCTTTACAGAGAGCCAGGCTAGCTGTTAACCCCTGCTTCCAGCCTTTAAATTAAGCTAGGCTAATCTGTCTTTAGCTCCAAACACACTGATATGAGCGTGATATTAATCTTTTCATCAAACTCTCTGCAAGAACGTGCACATGGACATTTCCTAAAATGTCAAATTATTCCTTATGGTCAACAATAAACCTAGTTAAATCAAGAAATGCTTACTAACCACTCTACTACTCTCATTATTCAATTAAAAAACAAGTGGCAAAGAGCAAGTATATTAGCTAAAGAGTATTGTAAATGTGTGAAATGTAACATTTTTGTGAATTTAAAGTTACATTTTGGCTGTCATACATAATATTTGACCATTTTATTGGTTTGAACAGCACCCACTCATTGTAACAAAGCCAGAGGTGCTCTTAGTTGACTTTGCAACATCTGGAAATCCAAGAAATACAAGAAATACAGCCTCAAAACTAAGATCAGCAACATTCATGTCAAGGCCCTCCTTCTGTATGGCTCTGAGTGCTGGGGAGTAACAAAAAATAACATGAGAAAGGTCAATGTTTTCCACAATATCTGCTTATGTAACATTTGCAATATCTACTGGCCTAAGAAGATGTCACATGAGGAAGTGCATAGGAAGAAAGGCAGCATGAATATGTCTGTAAGAAACGTAGGTTACAAATGCTCAGTCATGTCCTGAGGATGCCCCATGAAAAGATACCTAAAGTCCTAAGATGGACCCCAATTGAAGAGAAGCATACCAAAAATCACCTGGCAAAGGACAGTAATGATGGGCTGGGAAGAGATGGGTCTCCCATGGGACGAAGTACAGGCCAAAGCACGAGACAGGGCTCAGTGGCAGCATATAACTGCAGCCTTATGTCCCAGCAGAGATGAAGAGAATAAGTAAGTACGTTATTGGTTTGTACTGTACATGCACTTTGTAGGTCTTGTGGTTGTGGCATAAAAAACTTCCTGCTCGCAAAATGCTAGAAATGTTAGAAATTCAAACATGAATGCGTCTGAATAATAGGAAAATACTGGTAATTACTGTCTATTTTTAAAGATACTAATCTCCAGTTGTCCACTCTTTCCAAATGATTCGTTACATAGGAAAAAAAGGGACAGGGTTACGCCTATTCCATGCTTCACAGATGTATGTGAGACTTTATTTAGGCACAAGACTACAACTAGTAAATGCTTACTGAGCTACTCTAAACAACAGAATTCCACATTAACAGCAATTTACATTGACATACTGTGTAAAAGACGCAGCTGGTGGTATTGACCGACATTTCTAACTCTGTAACAGTTTCTCATCCATATTTACAGATACGGTTTTGAAATATAATGAGCACATTGTGAAGATTTCACTTGCCAGAACTAGGAGCAGCATTTTCCTGACACAGATGGCCCGAAGTGACAACTGTAAGCCCAGTTCATCAAATCAAATTCCAACCCCCAAACCACACACTCACACACACCTCAAACTCAATGCCCTCTGTAGACCCAGTCTGTTGTTTCATGTTTAATGAATGATAATTAATCATGTCCATATTTGTCACTATGATTATTTCAACTACAAAAGCAGTATTATACTTTTTTTTCCTACAAGATGACACCATATGGTCAATGAAAATAGTCTTAATTAAGATATTTCAGTCTTTCACATCTCAGCGGTCATGAGGAAATTAATCCCGCTTCAGCAGCAATGGAAAAGATGCATTATCATCATGCTTGCTTGTGATTAGCAGATGAGCACTCTGCTCATGCTCTGCTCGGCAATTGACTACAAGAGAGACGCAATGTGTACCAGGGAGATGCTTAGGTGCCACACAATGCAAACAGAGAGCTCTGAGGATTCAATCTGTGTGCTTTTTGTATCTCTCTGTGTCGTCCCTATTGCTGTTTGAGCACACAACGTCCCATTGTGCAGAATTTATTAGTCTTTTCTTGAAATCCCAAGCACCCCTCTGAGTATCAGTGGATTTGACTGCTGTTGCTCTGACATTGGGCTGTCAGTTGGAAATATGAATGTCAGCGTGAGCTTTTGCAGCTTTAAGAAAAATTGTTATTGCTCAAAGTAGAAGATAACATTACAAAAATGTAACATCATAATACCTGGCTCAAGGATATTGCCAAAACACACACACAGGTCAGTGTCCTGAAATCATAACCTGCTGTTGACAAAGTACAATGCCACCTTGAGGCTAAAATCACAAAAAAGAGTCAAACCTTTAGTCCATAACATCACTGACCTTGGGAATTCTTACCCTTTGCTGTACATGCCAGTCATGTTACACAGTCTACGGGTGCTTTTGTACTTCACATACCTGCTACAACACATCTCTTTTGACTTCCTACACAACAACTAAAAACCAAAGAATATTAGACAAGTTTGATAGGAATAAAAATTAGGGTAGCAATCAGAACTCCCTTTGTAAAAAAGAACCAAACTATTCCCACGACATTGTCTTGTTAATGGAACACTCCTCCACATTGAAATGAACAGCTAAAAATACACTGGAAATCACATTACAGATACCGCCTCAGCAGCTGTCTCCATATCTATGATCTGGATTTTACTCTCCTTACAAATCTGCACTCATACATGTATATTCATACCAATCAACTACCTGAACAAACCATGCACCAAATGTAATCCGAGATTCAAGGTGAAAATAGTAATATCATCACATGAAAACCAACTTCCTGTCATAGCTCCTCATCCAGTTTGAGTCAGTAAAAGCCACATTTATAAATAATATTTTCCTCTGAATAAATTAACCTTTCTGCTATTCTAAACAATAAATTATGTAGCAAGGGCATGGTATCCAATGTCTTGCCAGATGTTTGGTATTCATTAGCTTAGCAATCTGAACTCAACTCTTGTGTATGAAGTACACTGTAATTCCCCACTTAGGCAACCTTTAAGGACAAACAATATTTTTAACAATGATGAATGTGATTTCTAATAATTATGCCTACATTTAAAAGGGCAAGAAACCTTTTGGTGCAACCATGCATTGCACATTGTGCCTAGACTGCAACACTCATGATGTACTGTAGATGCCTTAATGTTGCTATTTCCCTTATTCTCCCCATGGCAACGTGTGACTCAGACGCATACTGTTTATAAGTTTAACTTGCTATCTGTTCACCACTGCTGTGGTGCAATCCTCCACTGTATTAGCCTTTATTGGCTGGCAGTTGAACACTCCACTGCAACAAACTTCAAGTTTCTGCTGTATCATCAATGTTACATCACAGAGAGGTTTCAAGATGCCCACTAGCAAGAGGGTAGGCCAGTTTAATAGATGTGATGATGAAGACTGGAATATCAAGAGAATTGTCTTTGATTTGCTTGTATGAGCATCCAGGAATGTAATGTAAATTAATGAAAGTCAATCTGTTGGTCAGGGTATCTGACTAGTTTCAATTAACTATGGAATATTATGCATCACTGGTCACAGCTACAAAGCGTCAACATGAAGATGAAACCTAGTCCTATATTCATTCCCAGATTACGGACAAAGGTCTACTGACAAAGGCATTGGAAAAACATTCAGGCCAAATCTTTGATCAGGAAATTGTACCTTTCAGACTAGCTTGAGCGACCCTACCACCTAATCCTGAGGAAGTCATTTTCAACATTCTCAATAATCCTGGTCATATGTCACTGACTTTAGGTCACTTATCCAAGACTCTTGGATTAGTGGTAAAAGCTTCAAGACTTTAACAGCGAATCCTCTTGGCCAACCACTTAGTACTTCTCTATATTTTGGCACTGCCGTTTGGCTTGCACATTTCCCGGCCGGGTCATTCTCACAGCTTATCCTGAATTACATGCTTGTTTAATTGAAGAGCTTCCGTAATCCTGTATTCGGCCACGTTTTGGTTTTTTTAATAAAAAAAGGGAAAGACAAGAGAAAAACAAGACATCACTTCTTCTAATGTGCTATTTGAAATTGTTATTATGAATTGACTCACAGAAAACCAAACAACGTCCTGAATATCAATCGCTGTGAAAGGAATAATGTGAAGCAAAAAACACACACACAAACCAGCATGTGTGACTTGATCAAATGAAGGCCATATTAATCAACACAACAACCAGGAAACCTTAGTAACGATGAGAATTCATTTTGTAAAGGCTGTCATTTCTATTCACCCTTTCTTCAGCATTTCCAGCTAAATGCATGAGCCACTGGTTCCTTAGCAACAGACTCTGCAATGATGCAAGATTGAAGAGGAACGGATCTGCAGTTCCACAGTGCAGGTGAAGGCAAGTCGGCCAATGTCTCCTGTTACAGCTCTTCAAATCCTCTTGAAGTTACAGTTATTAAAGCAACTGCATCTCATTTAACAGCATGAAAAACCACCAAAATGTACATCAAAGCTAATGGTTTCATGAGAGGGACACCAAAAATATGCCTTTTGACATACCGTGTATGCCTTTATACAGGGTCTAAGAAATATCAATTGAACAACAGTCTGTAGACACGTAAAAGCAAAGCACACTTTAAACTCTTGACAATGTGCTTAATAGATACATTTCTGAGCCTGTTTTGCTGTTTAGTAGCAGATTCTCCTCTGATATTTAATATTTTTCCAGTTTAACATTTAGTATCAGCCTGCAGGTGTGGACACAATGCATCATAGTTTTGTTTCTATTGATACTTGACCAAATATATAGACAATGTTATATCATATTTAGCCTCAAACATCAAAAATAAGCACCAGTTTAGCATGCAAGGCTTCAAAATAAGAAACCAATGGTTTCTTTCTTATATTCTTAAGAGAAAGAGTGGTAGCCCAAACAGGACATCTTTGCCATTGTACCTCTTACTGTGCTCTATCTGACAATGTCCATGCACTAGTTGCCTGGATATTAATCTATTTATATGGTCACATTTAGTCTCTAAAACACAAAATGTGCATCTAATGATACAGGGATTGGATTTTCTAAAGTAGTGAAGTAGGCAAAAGTAGGTTCAACGTCACAAAATGACACCTAGAAGGCAACTAAATCTACAACATCTAACAGTGGAAACATCCTAACGGTGGAGTTCTCCTCTGGGTCAAGTGTTTGCCTATTCTTTAAGCAGAATAACCAAACTATTTGATTCAGAAGTGATTTGAGAATGAGCTGAGCAATAACCTTTATGTTTTTAAAAAAAAGCACATCTAAGAGCAAACTCATAAAAGGCTCCAGTGTTGTCCTATCAAGATACAAAATAAAGACATGCCTTCATTGAGAAAATTATGTAACAATCCTACGACATCAGAGGAAAAAAGAAAAACTGTTGGTTGAACTGAGACACCATAGGCCCACCAGTTGATGGTTTATTTTCCTGCTGATCGGTCCCACCATAACAGTCTTAGGTTTTGTTGAAAACCATTAGTGCATGTGGGATGTGAATCCAGGTACATATCAAAACAGACAAACCAGCAAAAGCAAAAAGTACCAAATGTGTCCCTGCCTGCTGTGTCTTTGACAGGTAACATCAAACATCCTGATGCATGATCAGTGTTGACTGCAACTGATTTTTCCCAGGTAAAGAAAAACATGTCAAGAACTTATCTGACAACCCTCAGGTCTACTCATAACAATGGGTATTTGTATTACTAATCTACGTTAAAGCAAACATTGTATCAGTCATTTGCATGTCCCTATTTTCCTTATGTGGTTATTTTGTCAGCTTTCAATAACATATCCCATAAGTCTTTGCTGTTGGCATGCCCTCCAAACGTATTCTAATGTTCCAATGTAAAATACATTTAAAAAAAACAATTGCATCTGTTGGTATACTTTAAATGACTGTTCTGAGAGCTGTTTTTAAAATCAACTGCATGTAGATTCCTTCAACTTGACAATTAGAAATGCAAACAATTAAAAAAGTTAGGATTGGAACCAGTGGTGACATTTAGAGGGGCTCCTACAATCCTTTTGGAGACTAGTGACAGCTGATTTTGATGGACAGTACAGTGACTGCTGGACAGTACACTCACTACCTTGTCACACAGCCACTGATTGGATACATGGATGGAGGAGTAGAAGGGAGAAACACATAAGAAACAGCTACCATCATTTAAGATGCTCACATCTGACAGTGCATCATAGAGCTGAATTTGACAAGCTTGTGTGGATGTCTGGTTTATAGTCTTGGTCATCCTTCCTTGCACAGGTAGTAACACTGGATTTGATTTTCAGAGTTAGTAACAAACCCAATGATGTCAATCATGCCACATTATTATTTCCTCTATCTTGCTCACTGTGTGTGTGAGTGTGCTTCTGCATTGTTCAGGGTAATCATTAGTTTCATGTAACATGTGATTTCACATTTGGCAGCCTTGTATTACTGACAGTGGTTGGAATTAAAGAAAAAAAAATCTCAGGATGGAGGTCAGACCTAACAGTGGACACGTTGAGAAAACAGTGTCCTCTTTAGCAAATCCCATTAAGCAGCAGAACCAATTTTTTTGGAGAGAGCTAATTACAATCGCACAGGCTGCCTCTTGTGAGTGCAACTGAACATTTTATTGTTTAACACTGCAGTGCATGGGTGCAATTCAATACTAGAACAGGGACTATGAGATCGGCTACGCCCCCAACCTCAAAGTGTGATTGTTGACACTGTTATGCGCCCACAGTGTGCATAAAAGGAGGAGAAGGAGACCCCCCTCTAAAAACACACACACACACACACATCAACCCCCTTTCCCCCAGCCCTAAATGAATGAGAGGCACCAAATGATAGTGAAAACACAGTATGACCCCCCACTACTCACCTTCAATGGAGATTACATGCTCTCGGATCTGGTTCTGCAGGGCCAGGTCATCAATGCGCTCGATCAGGTCGTAGATTGCATATATGTTCGGATGGACAGACTCGAACCGGTGGATCTCTGCCCTGATGGCCGCTGAGTTGGACAAAACATACTGCGAGCCCGCTGGGCCGGGTTGGGCAGCCTGCCCCGAAACAGTCCCCGAACCGAACTGGCCAGCCCCTGAGCTTGCAGACGATCCGGATCCGAACTGGGACGGGATGGATTGGGGCACTGGGACGGGGACGGGCGCCGGGACCGTCCCTGGGGTGGGCATGGCTGGCTGAGACTGCTGCGAGATACCGGACACTGGGACGCTCGACTGGAAATTCATTTCGGCTTTTTCAGGAGCGACTAACACTTTTTTTTTTTTACAACGGCAACACAAATATGCAGTCTAGAAATTGGGATTCAAGCGATGCGAACAAAAGAAGTCCGCGCGAACTGATGGTGTGGAAAACGATCGGCGCAGAAGCATCAATAGTTGGTCGCCAATTGCAACAAAACGCGGCTTTTGTTCATATTATTAAAACTTGACTGTGATTCATTTTCCGTTATTGGCCAGATCTGTCCAGGGCCCTTTTTTTCTCTCTGTGGCTTACAAACCCGCAATGCCTACCACTTGGACACTCCTTTATGGGCTACACCGCTGTTGTGGTCAAAGCCGTTTCCTTAGTTGCTCTGTTTGAAGGAGACAATGGGCTCGGCTTCAGCAAGGCGCCCTGGTCCACTGCCTTGAATGCGTTGTTTCTGCTGCTGAAATGAAATAGCGTTTAGTCCTCTTTGGTCCAAGTGGTCCCTGCCCAGCGCCCTCCTCCGCATGCTGAAACGTCACCCATCACGTAATTGTACTTGAGATGGGGGAGGGTGTGATTGGATTTGGTGGAGGGGGGGGGGGGGGGGAGAAAAATGGCAACGTGCACATCATTATAATAACCTACCTGACAGTTATGCAACTGTTAAAAAAAAAAAAATTGGCTGCCGCAAGATGACACATGTAGATACTGCAATTATACGGGGAGTAGCATTTTTGTTGTGTGGTGTTATTGTCTCGTAGGGTATTGTGGCTCATGTTGTAGGCCCACACATCCACACTTTCACACGTGCACGCGCACATACTGCAATATCCCATTGTGAATTTAAAATAAAGCATGTTTATCTTCCGATTTATATTGTAAAACATATTTCTAAACCACATTTGGCACAACAAACCAGCAAGATTTTTTCTGCTGGAGGTTCTGTGGCCCTATCTATTGGACATACACATGCACACATGTGTATTATTTAAAAAAAAAAAAAAAAAAAAAAAAAGAAAGAAAAGAAAGAGTAGTCGTGAAAATCCCATATATAGAGCACCTTGCACGTCAGTCGATAGTGAAGAAATAGGCTGCACAGTTTAGTCATTAGGCCAGCTTTGTCCACATCATTAATGCTTGATCAAACGTCACTGCATATCTAAAAGGTCTTACCTCAAAGAAGTGATGTGATACTGTACTAAACCTTTCCTCACTGAAGAGGCAGCGACAGAGCCACCTGCTGGTTTGAATGCACATTACAACAACAGCTGTTCAAGGCCAGATGACTGACTGACAGTCAAAGTTCGGCTGTTGGTGCAGCAGTTGTGGCACACACTGGTCTGAGACAAGTAAACATGAATGTCATCTGTGTCAGGTTTATCATGTATAAACATATGTCACAGTTTAAAAAATGGGTTCACAGTTTCTCCAGTTTGTCTTAAACAACAGTCAAAGAGGTTTTCCTCGCTGTAATCATTCCTACATACCGACTATTAAAAGTTCCCCTTCAAATGTGCTTTCATCATAAATGTCCCTCTTTGTGTTTCCTCAGACAGTGTTTATCTGTTCATAGATAGATAGATAGATAGATAGATAGATAGATAGATAGATAGATAGATAGATAGATAGATAGATAGATAGATAGATAGATAGATAGATAGATAGATAGATAGATAGATAGATACAATATAATATATAAATATGGTATACTATAAACATTAGACATTGTACAAAGTTGTTTAAGTTTTAAAAGTGCAATGAGGCAGAATAGGAGTAAAATATGCAAATGCACCAGCAAATCAGGGTACAGTTTGGTTGAGACAGAAACTATAATGCTGAGAGCTCAGATATGTCTCTATTAGACAGAGGTAGGTGTTGTAGAGTGTTATTGCTTTGGGCAGGTGTATTGTACCTTGTGACAGTGAATCTAAACCAGTCACAACACACAACGGGAGCTGCTGCAACAGGTTGACACCCAGCGCGACGCCATCTCGATGTCAAGAATGAATTTAAATGCACATAGATGTATGAAATTAAGACAATTCTCATCTTGGCAATTAAAATAACTATTTGTCACGTTTTTGCAGAAACATTATATTCTACAAAAGATGGCATGGGAGTCTGTTTTTCTTTCCTATGTTTATCTAATTGTGTTCATCCAATTCATTATGTAACTAAACCAGTTGTGAGAGCAGAGATGATAATGACACAAAACTGTCTACTCTTTGATAAAGCAGCATCCTGCCTGAACAATTACAAATTCAGGAGCAGGAACAGGCTGCTGTTTTGAACATCATGATCATTATTCATGATTTTCATAGAGAAAAGATGTTATGCTAGGTAAACAACTTCCCCTTCATAATCGTGTCTATATACATTGTGCTTCCTGATGAAAGAGATGTAATTTTTGCATGTTTGAGGTTTGCAAAATATACATTTGTGGACACTTATAAGCTTTCAGAATTTGAAGACGCAGGCACTACTGTTTACGTAACAATGTACCACTTTTCCAACATACTGCACGTCACATTTTGTGTGTTATTTTCAGCCTTCTGCCACCATCTGTTGACCGAATCTGGAACTTTCCCTTCCAAACACATTGTTATGCTCATCCTGTTGCACTCCATTTTGGTGTAAACAACATTTATGGCAACAGGGATTGTTTAATCTGGCTGTAAGGATTTAATTTCATGACAATGTCACATTTATGACTTATTTGCATATTGGCGCCTGCCCTGCTTGTAGGTGAGCTCTTCAGACAAATAGGAAGCAGTGGGGAGCCAAAAATTAAATTTGGTAGATCTGAAAAACGTTATTATCTGAAACTTCAGCTTTACTCTGGTTTCAAAGTTCTGTCCAATTATAATAATTTATAATTATTTACCATTATAACGCTCTGGTTCATCTAGTATGTATTTACACACAATAATGTTGGCACTGTTATTATGGGCAGCACAGGAGTTTTCTCTAGGGCTTTCATTCTTGGCAAATGGCTGACCTAACACATTATAATAACAGTAAGTGTACAATGTGGCACATAGACTCTGTATCATGTAATAAGTAATATTGATTTTTCATCAAATTATATATCTGAAATTAATGAAAGAGAAGTTACTAATATCAATTAAGTCCCTCAATATTATGGACGTTATCTAGTTTTATTTATGCAAATGTACAAATAAACATTAACTGAAAGAAGGAAAGGATATTCTGTTTTTAATTCAATAATTTTTTTCCTAAATTGTTTGATAAGTTAAAAAATAAGTTTCTCAGAACTGCATGATAGCCTCACCAAGTTAAGTGTTTCATCTCACAGCTGAGTAATCAAGCCTCTGGCTCCAAATGATCTGCAAGAATGTCAAAAAGCTGCCCCCGGACACTATAAGTTGCCATGAATACTAGAGCAGCTGAGTTTTATTCACACCCAGAGAAAGAAATCTGGGAAAGCAATATTTATGAAACCTGTTTGAATTATTGATTCTCATTTCCACTTGCAGAGATGAGGATCGAAGCCAAATATTTCAGCTGAATGTTCCTTGTCTTAATGACTTCTTGTGGCCAAAAACCTTCATGTGAATCTTTACACTTTAAGTCCCCACTGTAAAACCATTTCACATGAAGGATATCTGTTTTGCTGAAGACAAAATGGAGCCAGTCTCAAATCAATGCAAATGTATCCATCAACCACAGATGACCTCGTGAAAACACCTTCTAGGGATGCATCATAAACACTGAATGAAATGAGGCTGCATAGTAATTGATTAGATCATATAGCCATAGTTTCACATAATGCACAGCTGAGCGATCAAAAAAAGAGCTTTCATGCTTTCACACTCTGCCAAATGCAGGGAAGAGTTCATATACTTTCAGTTTTACATTAATTGGTTAATTGGTCACTTATAACACATACATAAAAGCTCTTTAACTCAAGCAGTGATGTCGTGCCAGCTGACCAGAAAATATGGGCAAAACGTTATGTGATACATTTATGGCAGAGAGTGAAGTCATGGGATATTCCTGGCTCCCTTAGTTTCCTCTTTCTCTATGTGTCATTCCTCCAGTGACATCACAACAAGTTTTGATGCCAATTCTAGTCCAGTACGCAGCTTACACAGGACTGACGTGAACACCTGAAATGAGGAGACTCATTTTTTATGGCACTTAAACTTTTGAAATGAAAAAAATATTTGCATACTAATAGATTCTGGATTTTTAATGAGGTAGTAAGAGTAGATGTAATTTCATGATTTCTAATGAGGTAATTGAACTTTTATATGGAGGAAAAAATAAACATACACATGTCCTAAAACATCCCTGGAGTGGATCTTTAATGTAAGTTAAATTGTGCATTGAACAAGTAACAATGTAGATGCTTGTGTATTACCTTTTCATGTTAATTGGTTTACTGTATATATGACATTTGGTATATTGTTTCGACCAAAATGTTTTATCTATTTGTCTCAATGAAATAACTGCCTGACAAACTAGATCAAACTGATGAAATATGTCAGAGTAATGTTAATGTCATCCCTTTAATGAAGTATAATGTACTATAGGGTATGCTCAGTCTTCACTCTACTGCAGTTTTATGTATTTTTAAGCCTTGAATTAAGCAGAAAAGAAGAGTTAGTTCATTTACAAAAGGAAAAGACACATTATGTAGTTCAATCATTTTATGTTAAATAAAATCAAGATCATAATAAAGATCAGGTAAGTGATCTCACTGGCTGCTTTCTGTTTCTACTGTTAAGGTTAAAATGATCAAATTATTTCAGACACACGGAATAAAACTCCAAAGAGGAATGTGCATTTGTCTAAAGGAATTGATTTGTTATTGTAATAATTGTTGTTAACTGTAACAGAGCCACTCAATATTGTCAAATTCTACCTTAAGGATACATATATTTTATAATAGTGCAGGGATAATGAGTATAAAAAAGGTATTGTGCCCATTAGTGCGTCCAAGTCTCAAAATGGTCACATATTGATGTTTTTTGAAAACCAGCACAGTTCTCAGTTGAGCACTAAATCAACACTAAATGAAATACAGATAACAGAGTATTAAAATATGTTTGTTGCAATTTGCATAACAGCTGGTTATATTTGGGAATGTCAGAATCATAATAGGAATTTAAAATTAAGGTCAGTGGGTTTGACAAATGCTTGGCCACACAAGATATGTTTGAACAATGGGCTTACATGTGAAAGTCACGGAAATTATTTTAAATCATTCCCATATGGAAATTCTCTCTTGATTTGCACCAACAAGACTTGATAGGAGGGTCACATAACAGCCTATAACTACAAACGTGAGGATTTAAGTCTTGAACTTCTGGTCAAATAACTTTTTTTTATTTAAAATGTTGCGCTATGTCGAGATAACATAACTGCAGACATTTTAAGGACTACAGTTAACCTCCTGTACAGAGGCCACTGGTGAGTGTAACTGATCTGTTAGGCACCGTAAAACATTTTAGATCTTTTTGTCACAACAATTTTGGCTTAAGTGATGTATGATGCTGCAAAAGGTGCAGAAGAGGGAAAAAAGGAAACAACCATGTTTCCATTGATATCTTTGGGTAAAATAAATGATGGTGATATAGTGACCTCTAGGGGAAGTTTGGCTTCATAGAACGTAACCTTCATTAAAGGATGAGCACAGCTAAATTACATTATAGGCTATATCAATCAATACACAGAACAGAAACAGAAACAGTGCCCTGGTTGTTCTGTGTAATCCACAAACATGCCTATCAACAGTTTTTAGTATCTACCATCAGCTGACAGTTTAATTACCCTATTTGTGTTGCTTTTATAATTTGTATTACACAAACTCATTCACATTTTAGTAAAGGTTTGTCATATTGTACATCAGAAATTGCATTACGCATAACCTCAGTCAGTCAAATTATATAGAACAGATTTAGGATAATGTACAGAGATTATACTTAAGATCAAGGTCCAGACCATATCCCAGAAGCATACACTAAGTAAAATGGGATAAATGGCAGCAACGCATGTCCATTGATTAAAGTCAAGACATTGTCAAAAAAAAAAAAAAAAAAAAAAAAAAAAAAAAGGATAAAGGATATAAAGGTGTTGATTATTTTGGTTTTATGTCCCTTCCTCTACAGTGTTTTAGACTACCCGCTGCACATGAAAATGACAATGTTTTTAATGTAGCCTAACTGTACTTTTTTGGCATAGAGCCCAGCGCATTTCTTCGGCTTTAACGCCTTAGCTTGTACACATCGGAA
The DNA here is from genome assembly GCF_963691925.1 of Scomber scombrus. Classification (NCBI taxonomy): domain Eukaryota; kingdom Metazoa; phylum Chordata; class Actinopteri; order Scombriformes; family Scombridae; genus Scomber; species Scomber scombrus. The sequence goes on from NC_084980.1 coordinate 18,851,521, forward strand.
TTTGTGCATATGAAAAGTTGTCTATGTAATAAACTCCAACCCCCAAACTACCTCCTCTCTGCAGCAAAGGAGCCTCATCTACACACTGCAGCCTGAAATTAACCACACCCCTTCTCATGTTGCAGCAAAACACTCAACGGCGTTTTTTTCCTGTTATTTTCCCAGAATACACCTTTAAAATTACAGCGACGAACGCACATACCGATGGGAAATTAGACACTATTATGAGATCCTACGCTTCTGAACTTAGTCAAAGAGGCGCACATTTTTATTTAATTGACTCTGCTGATCCCATAAGTAGTATAGAAAAAACCCATAAATAAATATATAAATAAATAAAATGAAATTATATAAATATATTGATTAAAGAGAATAACTTTACAGATTAAAAAATGTATCAAAATGATTCAAGTAGAGATTATCTTCTCATTATTACTGATCAAAGGATAGATTTCATGCTGGATGTTATTATGATATGTCAAGAGAATAACCAAATGAACAAATAATAAATAATTTAAATAAATACATTTAAGCATGACAAAGGGAACGGTGTGATTAAGTAAATCCCAATAATTCATTTATGACCATTAAGATAACATATAAAAATTATAATGAAATTAAACACACAATTTACTTAAATATAACTTGAAGTGGGTATTATAGTGCTACTGGGTTACTGTACAGTGACTCAGTTAACTCTGCATAAGTGTGACGGATAATAATAATAATAAGAAGAAGAAGAATAACAAAACATTTGATTTGTAATGCACTTTACATTTGAAGCAAATGTCAAAGTCCTACAAGGTAAACGCATCAATATAAAATACATAAAAAACATAAAAGCAGCAACCAGCAAAGTACAAAAATGAGCATATAATTTCAGCATAAAAGGTAAGGCATTGAACTCTCAAAAATGTCAAATGCAGAACTCATGAGTGGCTTGCAAAACAACATGATAAATTGTCCTTTAGTTGGATCGCTGCTGGTCGGATCGTTTTGAACCGCACACCAGCAGATGACAACAACAAAACAGAGCGAAGGCTGAGAGGCTGTTAGCGGAGTTAGCTAACTTACCTGAGATAAACAACTGGTGGTTCACTCCGTTTTTTACACCATCCCGAGTGAAGGTTGTCGAATTAGAAATTCATTTTACAGCTGTGTGGTTAATATCTACAACTAAACATGGCTGTCAGTTATTCTAGTGCAGTTTAGTCCAGTTAACGGTGGCTAAGTGGCTTGCTAGGCTAGCTCTATGTATGCCAAGCTAAAACAGGTTAGCTAGCTAGCTTTGTTGCTAGATTGTTAGCTAGCCAACTCGCCCAGGCGAGGTGGAGACCAAGAGCAGGGAGATGCGAGCAAAGTGAGGTAAGACCAACGAAATCAGTTATTTAATTAATCCAGTGTGGAACATTATCCTTATACCAATACAAGTCTAAACAGGTACTCTTAGATACGTTGGCTAATCTTATTATGTTTGTCAAATTAATCGACGTTAGAAATAGCTATCTAGCGCTAGCCTGACAGCTGTGTTAGCTAATAGCCAGTTAGCACCGTCAGCGGGTTATTATTGACTAGCAGTTGCTGGTAGCCTCTTCTTTGGCACTGAAACCATGACTAACCGGAGGCCTCGAGGTTAATAGGGACAGTTACATGTTTCCAGCCCTAAAAACAACACACTTGTACTCAGGTAACCATGAATAGTATAGGGCCCGCAGATGTCCAAGCCTTTATTAATGTTAATTGACGTAGCTAAGTAACATTCACAGTCTGTGAAGCAACTTTGCTGTTATGATGTTTACACTGTAACGTCAACAACAGTCAGCTGTTAGCGGGTTGTTAGCACTAACTCTATTGGGTTATACATTTTAACTTGGTGTCAAATTAGTGCAGCTTTCACTCAAAAAGAAAGTAACGTAAGAGCAAAGTGTCCTCTTTGTGAGGCCACCTTGAAAGATTGACTTTATCCTACAGTACTCCACTAACAGAAGACAAGTGTATTAGGTGGCCTCTTGTTTGTCAAAAACTTGACAGTAGCCAGAAACCGACGACTGGTGACTCAGCTACTTAGATCATTATTCGGCAGACAAGAAAATGCAAAGGCCTTTCAAAGTAAGGTGGAGGGTAGGATACTTTGGCCTCCTGTGAAAACCTATGATATAAATAATTTTATCAAACAGAGTATGATTTAAAGAAAATAAAAATCTTTTCCCATAGTAGGTGCCTGTGTTGAGCAAGAAAACACCATACACACAATAAATGTCAGTCAACTAGCCATATGGCTTTGTGCTTTGAGTAAATGGCATCACGTCTCACCAGAACTCATTTAAGGAAGATATAATAAAATGTACAAGCTGACATTATCAGTTATTGCATGTTGACATTTGATTGTGTTTTTTTTGCAGGGTGGCCTTGAATGACTAAATGAGCAAGATAGCTACGTGCGAAGAACTCTGGGAGATTCAACATGAAGTTGTATGTGTTCCAGGTCAACAATGGCAGCACGTTGACATTTGACACTGATCTCGCTGTCCAAACGTAAGAAACTGGCATTGTGGTATTATTAGACAAAAATAGTGGTTAGTACATTTTTCTATTTTTACCTTAATATTTTCTTCCTTTGTTTCAGTGTACTGGAACTTAAACATGCCATCCAAGCCAAATATAAGATTGCAATTCAACATCAAGTCCTTGTTGTCAATGGAGGGGAATGTATGGCTGCAGAGAGGCGAGTCTGCAGCTACAGTGCTGGCACTGTAAGTATATACAATTTGTTAGGGTGTTTCTAAACCTGTAGTTTGTTTGCTCTGGTCCAAAACAGTGGATTAGTTGGCAAACAGGCTACTTTTCCCCCTTGGTTCAGTTGCATTTCGCACTGATAAAACTTCAAGGAAAACAAAATGCAGTTGTAGTTGTCTTGTAGATGGATCAGATCAAGGTTGGATCATGTTTCCACCACAAATTGTTTTAGTCCACACCCAAGTATGATTGCTGTATTCAGCTCTGCCCAAACTAGTCATACCAAGGGGGAAAACAAACCAGACTCAAATTTAACCAGACTAAACAACACAGGTTTGAAACCACCTTTTTTGTCTTGAAGGTAAACAGGTTTTATATGTAATGTCCCAATCATTGATGTCTTTTTGTCGATCTTTAGGAAACCAACCCCATATTCCTGTTCAACAAAGAGATGATCTTGTGTGACCGGGATCCAACGATCCCCAAAACCACCTTCTCGATTGAGAGTGAGATCCAGGTTAAGGTGGAGGAGTCCCTACTGATGCCAGCTGTCTTTCACACCGTTGCCTCGCGAACACAACTTGCTCTGGTAATTTTTATAGAAAGCCTCCTTTAATTGGGACAGTCAGACTTAAGCAATGTGTTTGGACAGTTTTCCTGTTATTGTGCATTAACCTTTTGAAATTAACACCTTTTTTCAAAATAATGTACATTAATATTAAGTCTAATAGGTGTAATATAAAATCATTCTAAATAACCCATTAACTATGGAATGCCCCAGACTTGTCCTGAATGTTTTTTTTTGTTTTTTTGTGCCTCTCCAGGAAATGTTTGAAGTTGCCAAGAAACTTTGCTCTTTCTGTGAACGTTTGGTTCATGATGAACACCTCCAACACCAAGGCTGGGCTGCTATCATGGCTAATCTGGATGACTGCACTTTGTCCTATCAGAAGTTGCTCATGAAATTTGACACTGCATACTTAAATTATCAACATGACTTGGAAGAAATTAAGGTGAAACTTACAAAGTAAGTGTCACCACTTAGAAAATATTTTGCTAACACTTTTGAACTAAAGTTACAAAGTGCTGTATGTTTATTCGTAATGTCTACATATAGCATTTGCTGATGTAGCATTCATTTAAAGTAACATAATAACAATCTTAGTTCAGTTACTCTGAAGTAACAGTAAAGAAATGTAAGTAATGATATATTTCTTAAAAAGAAAAAATGAGATCGAACTTGGTGTCTTGTTGCATCTTTTCTTGTTACTGCAGGTTGGGGACAGCAGTTTCTGTAATGGCCAGGATACCCTTGCTGGAATGTTTGACAAGACATAGTTACAGAGAGAGCATGGAGAAGTCCAGTTCAACCCCAGAAAAGGATTCAGATGAGACAGAAGAAGAAAAATCCACTGACTCTGTGCGCTGTGCTACTGATGCAAAAAGACCTTCCAAGTTAGCAACATCCTTCTCTGCTTCGGGGACAGCCACTTGTGAGCCGACTGGTGACCAGGAAACAAATGAAATGACTGACAGTGGTGGGCTGAGAGCTGCCCTACTAGATGATGACACTCCAGAGCTAGCCAACCCGTCCTTTTTCAATGTCACACTATTAGACTGGATCAATGTGCAAGATAGACCCAATGATGTGGAATCAGTAGTGAGGAAATGCTTTGATTCCATCACCAGGGTGAGCTTTTTTTTAAATAGAGTTTTAAATGTGTAGTCTGATTGTGGTGGAGAAAATCATGGAAGTCTGAACAGAAGTGTTTTCTTTCAGCTTGACCCACGGATCATTCAACCCTTCCTGGCAGATTGTCGTGACACAATTGCCAAGCTCGATAATCAAAACATGAAAGCCATCAAAGGGCTTGAGGACAGGTTGTATGCTCTAGACCAAATGATTGCGAGCTGTAAGAAGTTGGTGAATGAACAAAAAGAACTTGCTCAGGTACGTAAAGTAAAAAGTAAATGCTTTTTTAATTACTTTCTATATCTTCTCATTTTCAAGGTTGGTGCTTATATGTATCTCTTACAGGGATTTTTGGCCAATCAGAAGCGGGCTGAAAACCTGAAAGATACATCTGTTCTGCCTGATCTGTGTCTGAGTCACACCAACCAGCTGATGATCATGCTGAACAACCACAGGAAGCTGCTAGACATCAAAAAGAAGTGCACCACTGCCAAACAAGAACTTGCAAACAACCTTCAAGTCCGACTCAAGTAAAACTGAAAACCACATCTTTGCGTATATTTGATGCCTGTTTTTCTTGTTCCATAACTCACTGCTTTCTGTGAGGATTTCTGTCTGTTTTATGGAATGTTGGCTTACTGGTTTTCAAAATGCTAAAGTCAAGAGAAACATGTTGGTAACTTCAACTGTAATGTTTTTTGCTTTAGATGGTGCTGCTATGTGATGCTTCATGCAGACCAGGATGGAGAGAAGCTTCAGGCTCTGCTCAGACTTTTGATGGAGCTAATTGAAAGAGTGAGGGTGGTGGATGCCCTCAGTACGGTGCCCCAGATGTACTGCCTGGCGGTGGTGGAAGTCGTCAGGAGAAAAATGTTTATGCGCCACTACAGAGAGGTTAGTGTTAAATGTTATTATTGGAAATTATGCATTCAGGCATTGTGATACAAACAGGCAGGTTCTCTTGCTTCACTGAGTCTGTGGCTTTTGGGCGTGTTTTTTGCGCTGAACACATAATTTACATATTTAGCTATAATTAGGCTGTTGTTCTCTGGCTTCGCCACTATGATAAAGAGAGAATTATGTTGTTCACTGGTGCTTGACAATCAGGTTCATCAATAAATATTTGTTTTGTTTTGATTTTTTGAGGGAATACTTATACTTGCTTGCTCTTTTCACCTTGCAATTTATCTAACACTCCTGAAACAGTTGAAAATTATAATATTGTAAGAGGCACCTGAGCTGGTAGATTAACTGGCATTGTTTCCTGTATCCGGACTAGAATTGGAACTTGTCTAGATGGCATTTGATGTGGCACATCCTATTTTGTAGGCTCATGAAGGACTAGGAGTGTACCACAGTATAATTTGGGATATATAGTTTCGATATATGCTGCTGCTCATATCACATTAGTATAGCCAAATATTTTTTTATTAATTAATAATTATATATTTGCACACAGACACACACGTATATGTTAACAAAGTGGACAAAATATTAGGAACACCATTCAATATAAAGCACCCAGTGCACCACCCACTATGGCCCCAATTATAAACGTGAAGTAGAATTATCGCCTCTCTGACAATGTCAACAAAAACTGAAAATGTGTAACCTTCATAAAACTAGAATTTATGTCAGAGCTATTATATTGGATTACATTAGATTGTACAAGTGTACCTAATGAAGTGGCTGTTGAGTGTATTATGTTTCAGCTGATAATGACTCTTTTGCCTTTGTATCACTATGCCTAAATGCACTGTGAGCATGGGAAATAGTTGGAAACTAACAATGCACTGATTTTGCTCATATTTGCCATCTCTTTAATAAAGCTGATTTTGTTCTGTGATCATATTTGATGCAACAGGAAGCTACTCCTGCTTTATTTCTTTACTTTCCCTTTCTGTTTTTCTTAAACTGCATCTTAGCATATTTCTTCCCTACAGCCTGACTTATTTCTCATGAATAATGGGGACAACAAGCCATTGATTATACAGTTTTGGACATGGATATATCTAAATTTCCATTTTTTGACATGAGAAAGACATTCATTATTTTGTTGTTGTAAAATCTTCACTATTAATCTTTTCAGTGGGCCTATGCACTTGTGAAAGATGGCAAACAACTCTATGAGGCGGAGAAGTACAAAAGGGAAACCTTTGGGAAACTCTTCAGTAAGTGTCTTTTGAAAACCATTAGCTCATGACATTTGAGTTATTACTGTAGAGCGCAGTGCTCGCTTTGATTTCACACACCAATTCCAATTAAGATCAGAGCTTTGACATCTGTTAACTTTTTCTTTTTCAGGGAAGTCATTCCTCAGAAATCGTTTGTTTAGAGGACTTGATTCGTGGCCTCCAACATCATTTTGTGTAAGTTTGAATTTTCGACCATTTTGAGTTGGTGAAATTATGTCTCGTAACATTTTCACAGTATTTTACAGGGTCTATTCTCTTTTGCTCTGTTCATTATTGTTCATAGACACGGAAACCCCGAAGGTTTGATGATGAACTTCCAGACATCTCGCTTGATGACCTGCAGTACTTGAAATCTTGTTGTCCTGTAGAGGTGCAGCCTTTCCTTATGTAAGTCACCAGTTGTGGCTATTGAAATAGTTTTAGGTATAATTGTGGCAGTTATTTAACATTACCAGAAGTGTCCTAGGATATGGCCAAAAAAACAGATACAAAGTTACATTTCCTGATTCATAGAGGTAAATGAGACTTCAGGCTAATTTATGGTTGGTCACTCAACACTTTTGGTAAGGGTTGCTCAACAGAAATGAAAGAGTTGCACTATGTTTTCAATTTATGCTTTGGCAAAAGATTTCAGTCATCTCCATGGTAACCAGATACTATCCTCCAGCCAGCTTGTTTAGGTCCATTATATCATCCAAACTGGGACTAATTTAACAAGGATCTAAAGTTAAACACCAAAATATCAAAAAGGAAGTTCAGTGAAAACTACAATCCGCATAGCGATGTCAGTAACATTACCCAATTATATTGTGCTACAAAATATGACGGTGTCCATGACATAATAAAAAAACAAAGTGTGTGACATGACAGGAAACTGTCGAGCAATGTGTTTTTCTGTGTCGAAAAATTCGTCATATTTGTTGAGCAACACTTATCAACCTTACCCTCAAGTAATCCAATACAGAATTTTACACAGGGTATTTTTTCCAGCAAATGCAATTATCTTGCTTCATGTCCTTGATCATTACTCATTTGATTTCTGAATTTCTTCACACAAAATTCTGATCAACTAGTAGATTACATTTCTGTGGATGTTTAGGAATTACAAATTTTGTCAGGCACTTAGTCCACACCATGTGTGTGACGTGTAGCTTGTAAACATTCAAGGTATGTTGGCTAGGATACATATCCTTACAGGGTACTATATGTGAGATATACAGGCTGTTGTTTGTTTGTTTTTTACATGTTATAAACATATAGTTAAAATCTGGCTATTATCTCTTAATATCAGTGAGTTGCATACCTCTGCCCCAGACTGCTTGCACTAAAAGAAAACCACAACATAACTTTGAACATTCTATCCTTGTTTTTATTTTGGTATTTTTTAGGGTTCCTACAATGTGTGACTTCGAGCCCTTGAATCACCATGTAGCGAAGCTTCAGCAGCTTGTCAAGGCTGCACAGAGTGTGGATGAGATGTCTCAAACTATAACCGACCTGCTAAGTGAACAAAGGGTAATGATGCCTTCACACAATGCATTAAAAAACAAATGCAAATAAAGTTATCTAAGTCAGCTTTCTCTTCCTCTCTGTCTACAGAACTTATGCTGCACAAAAATTCAATGATGCCTTTGCTGTAGTTTATGTTTACAAGTAAAATGTGGAAAATGGAGAAATGTTATGTCTTTAAATTTTTCTGATAATAATGTTGGAAAAAAAAGTTAGTTGAAATTATGGCTGATAACTTTTAAACTTACTTGTAATGATGGCTTCAAAGTATACATTTCAAGCTATTTTTCAATATTAAATGTATTTGATAATAGGCCTTTGTACACATTACATTCTTAGTATGATTTTCTAATAAATGTCATGATTAAACTCAAATCACCTTTTTGAATGACCTATATGCATATTCTCTCAACTAGTCTTCATGTGTTCTGTCTTTCAAGGTATCCTACAGTCAGAGCACCCAGAGATCAACTCCACTGACCCCACAGTCCACAGAAAGCCCACCTGGGACCAGCACATCGATGTCCTCCAAAACCCCCTCCTCTCTTAACCTTCAAGGGCCCAGCTGCCAGCCCCTACATGTTCCCGTCCCAGCTCCTTTAGAGGACTTATCTCCAGACAGCATTGATGCACAGACATTTGACTTTGAAACCATTGGCCATCCAAACATGGATCCAGTCCTGCAGCAGGGCTCCCTTGACCTGGATTCTCTAGCAGAGAGCCCAGAATCTGACTTCATGTCTGCCGTCAATGAGTTTGTGATTGAAGGGAACCTGCTCTCTCCAAACCCCATCAGTGACCCTATTAGTCCTGAAATGATGGTGGAGTCACTGTATTCTTCTGTCATCAATGCTATTGACAACAAGCGCATGCATGATACCACAGTGTTGGAGAGGGAGAACTTTCGGATCACTGTTCTCAAACAAGTTATTGAAAAATACCGATCTGCTGCAGAAGAGTCCCATTCTAACTTAAGAAGTGTAAAGGATGATCTGCATCACTTACGAGGTCTAGTATTAAAAGAACAACATGACTTTGGCTTTGTCCTGAGGAATTTGACCACAGAAGTTCACAACATTGTGGACAACATCTGCCAGACCCATGAACTGGAGTTAAAGGAGCAGCATCAAAGTGAGCTCCTCTCCCTCCGGCAAGAGCTTGAGAAGCAAGTCCACACACTAACAGAGGAAAACCAAGTAAACCAGAATATTGTCAGGGACGTGCAGCGTGCCATGCTGGAGCTGGAGGGACTTATGGAGCGCAAAGAGAAAGAACTTACTCAGCTCGAGAGCGAGAAAGAGCGATGGCGTGAGACGGAGAGCAGCCAGACAGAAAGGATCAAAAACCTGGAGAAGAAGATTAGTGATCAAGCTGAAGAGCTCAAGACTCTCTCAGCTTCAAGAGACTCTTTGACCAGCCAGCTTGAGAATCTGCATTTTGAGATTGAACGTGGCCAGCAGAAGATCCGGCAGGAGTTGGAGGTTGTTGAGCAGTCAAATTTGAAGGACCTGGAAGACAGACTGAAGCAGGAACACAAGACAGAACTGGAGACTCTTACCAAGAATAACCAGGAGGCTCTGGAACATCTGGCTGCTGAAAATAGGGCCAAGTTAAGCGAGGCAGCTGACCACCATACCACCGCTCTTAAAGAGAAGGACAAACAAATCAAGGACATAGAGGCTCGTCTTACTGAGCTTGCGGAACTTCGCTGCAAACTAGAGGTGGAGTTAGCCCTCAAAGAGTCAGAGACAGAAGAGGTGAGGCTCTTATTTGAGGAGGCCAAGATGCAGCAGACTGAGGCTATAAAGTCCCAGGTAGAGGTTGAGACTAAAGTCCTCCGCGAAGAGCTGACAGATATCAAAAAACAGCTTCAGGTGAAAAATGAGGAGTATGAAGTGGACCTAGCAGAGCTGAGGACTCTCATGAGGATTGAGAAGGACAATTGCATCTCAGAGCTAGTGGACAGACATGAGGAGGAGACCATCTTGTTGCGCAGCGAGCTCTCCTCCCTGCAGCAGCAAGCCCAGGACTCTGTCAGGAGCCATGATGAGGAGTTACAGAAACTCCAGGAGGAATTAGAAAAGCAAGTGTCTGTTCAAAGTGAAGAAAAGGAATTTGAAAAGGAAAAGGAAAGAAAGCATTTGAAGAGTTTCCAAGAATTGGAGCAAGAGTTGAGGACTGTTATCAGTAATTTGCAGGCGGAAAATGACCTGCTCTCCAAAAAACTAGAGCAGGACAGACAAGCACTTGAGAAAGAAGAGGCCTTTAAGGTTGCATCACCAGATGCCTTTAAAGAGTTAGAGCAGGAAAAAGAGGAGATGGAAAAGAGACTGTCAGACAAAATTAGAGAACTTGAGAGTAAGCTTCAAGACAGACAATCCTCAAAAAGGTAAATATTTGCTCACAATAGCAGAAATCTGGTTATTGTGTTGTACTCTTTTGTGTTTTTCAAGTTGCAAATACTTGAAAGATTGTATCTGATTGTTGGCCTAAATTACATTTTCTTAAGTTTAAATTGCACATTAAAATCTGATATTAAATATATAAATAGTCTTTTGTACTGAACTAATCGACTGTTATTCATCTGTTTTGGTATGTTTGTATGTCCAGGTTACATGATTCCTTTGTCAGACTTTAATTGTACTTGGTATTTTTCAGTGATGCAGGGTTGTCACTACACGCTGACAGCCGTGCAGATGCCGGAGCACCTCTGTCTCTAGACTCAGCACTACAAGAGCGGCTGCAGCAGGAGAGGGCCTCCCTGCAGATCCAGATGGATCTCCTAGAGCAGAGGAAGAATGAGGAGATACAGAATATCAAGACATCACTAATCGCAGAGCAGCAGGTTTGTATTTAGGCTGGAAAAACACTGTGTCACACGAGTTTCTAGTAGATTGGTAATTAAACTTTTATCTTATTTCCTTGTAAGTAATGGCAAAGTAAAGTAAGTTATTTTTACAGTGTGCCTGAAACTTTATCAGCACCTCATATCTAACTGCACTGCAGAGTCACATACTGCTATTGACTTTGTTCACAATTTGATGTGTGGCTGCATTGGGTGCATTGCAATTCACTTTACTCAGACAACATTTTAAAAATGTGTGAGCCGCCTAGTACAGTCATTTCTTTCCAAGTGGTAGCAAACAGACAGCAGATTTGTTTTACTCTTTATGGACTTCTCACTTACTGCTGTCCAGGCAAAACTTTTAATTATTTTTGAACTTTTAATGCACCCTTTGCTGTTACTATTCATGAAATACCAGCTGAGCTCACATAATTCCGTTTCATTTTTTGTCACCAGGTAAAATGAATGAATAAAACATCAGTTATAGTCCAAATACAAAAAATAGAACATTTATTAAAACATTCCAAATAATTTGCACTTTGATTTAGATCACCTGTTAGCTATTAAGCTATTTCCCCTCCTAAAAGGTCATTTTTCTTGTGTTCTCCAGACTAACTTCAACACTGTTCTAACCCGAGAGAAGCTGAAGAAGGAGCAGATCATCAACGAGCTTACAGAGAAGTTGCGGAAAGTTACTCAACAGCAGGAGAAGGACAAAGGTGAGTGAGACCGCTCTGAGTGGAGGGTTATGATATCGTCAGGTCTAATGCAAGAGGACGTTGACACAAATTGCATTTTTGAACTTTTGTTCATGTTAAGATAGCAGTAACCTTAACATGAGCATAGAAATTAAGTCCTTTACTTGGTCACAGTCATCTTTCTCTCTACTGCTTGCTGCAGTATTTTATGAATAACCATTCTTTGATTTTATATTGTTATAGTTTGCCATGTTGTGCAGTGTTACTTATCTGTATTAACTTGGTGCAGCTTTGATAGAGACCCTCTCTGAGGACCGGGCTAGTGTCATGCAGGAGAAGAAACACTTGGAAGAAGAGCTTAACCGCCTGCGCAGCACTGCTCTGGTTTCCTCTGCCTTCTTCACTCCCAACCCCTCGGCTATGGAGGTCACAGAAGCTGGAGCTGGAGCAGCAGCAGCAACAGCCAGAGGTCTGGCTGTCGCTGGACCCTCTTCCTCTGAGCCCCTGGCTGAAACTGACAGATTAGCCTCTGTGGCAGCCATTAGAGATGACGAACAGGTCGACTCGGCAGTGGAAGCTAGTATGGTGACAGTCCAGTAAGCATCTACTCTCCAATAAATGTGTTCATAACAGTTTGAGATGCATCGTAGTAATTATCTCACCTGATATAGTTTGAAGTTCCAACTATAACTATTTGTCTGGATAAGTTTGAAATTATTTCCCACCTGTTTATCCATAATGATGTTTACGTAGCAACCAGAAGACCTTGTTGCGTGGCACCATGGTTACTGGGAGTAGTCAGGATAAGGCAGGAAACTGGTGAACTTCTCTACATGCACTTAACTGTCTTAACTTGAGTCCTTCAAAACCTGTACTAACATGAATTTGGCCAGTCAATGTGTTTCTCCCAACTCCACACCTTCCTTTTTAACCATGGTTGGTAAATTATAGGTGTCCTAAATGTTGCATAAGAAACCTGTTGAGTAATATGACATGGTGCAGTCTGAAAATGTTCTTATAGGTCAGAGTGGTTTGACAGCGCACCTGGAGGACAGTACAATGTATGTTTTGTGCAGTTAAAGGTGAAAACCACTGAATTACACTTCTTTACACAGTATAGTGTAGCTGTGATAAAAAGGGTATAATGCAGTTCTTTCATCTGTCAATCTGTCTGCCAAAAGGGAAAACTAATTTCAAAAGATTGCAACAGATATTTTAATCCATCAGAGGTTAATCATGTATTTTCTTCTGGATTACAGGTATTTTATTGTGTTGTAACTGGGATATAATTTTTATATTATTCAGATAGCTGCACTTTTTTTCTTGTCTTTTTTCATTTCCAAAAATAAGTTGGGCTTTTGGTTTGCCAAAAGACATTGTATGACACTATTTTCCATTGCACTTTTAATATATGACAAGCAAGGAAAATTGTATAAGAAATAATCATATAAAAATGGGTTTTGTATGGTCTTATACATATGGTCACACAGCAAATTTAAAACAAACCTTAGGAGGGCTGCATTTATACATGGTGTATAGAACATTTTGTCACGATGATATGAAATTGGTCACCAGTCAGTAAAAGAAAGAGGCTTCTGCATTTTTGAGGGATTTCAAAAGACTGTGACATTGTGTAAAATAGCCAAAAGCAGATGGACAGAGAGGACATTTGGCATTGGAGGCAGGCTAGGATCAGACAGTGTAAGTTTTCCATTCATTACTATTGAAATTAAGAATTGTAAAGTATTTGCAGGATTCAGAATTACTGATTTATCTTCCTATTTTAATTATTTTTCACCCTTTATATAATACATATAGTTCTGGTGGACATTTCTGAATTCTCCTCTTTTTTTGCAGTGATAACGTCTTGATGTCAGAAGAGAAACAGCGGATACTATTACTTGAGAGGGTAAATACAAATAATATATCTGTCACATTGCATCCGATAGCAATCACAGAAACCATGATTTTTTTTGTTTGTGTCTATTTAATCAATCTAATGTATGTTTCAGACTTTACACATGAAGGAAGAAGAAAACAAGCGCCTCAGTCAAAGACTGGTCAGTTAATGATCATCACTATAGGCTATGTAGCATCTGCGCCACTAGGGGGCAGTAGCATCAAAGACTAGAATCCTGACCCAGGAGGCCAAAGAGTTCAGTGAAGAAAATTATTTTTTAGGGAGATTGCTATTTGAATATGCAAACTAAATGTTTGTGAAATGTCATGCTTGAAACATAAACATATGTACTGTTTAAGTGTAAAAATATATTTTTGTTGTTGAAAGGTTCTTAATCATCCTTTACGTTGCATCATCTGCAAGGAAACAACTGAAATTAGATAGTAGTATAATGCTGTCAGTAGAGTAAAAGTACTCATTCTAATTACAAGCCTGTTTCTAGCAAATTTTTAATCAGACATATGTTAAGTCCTTTAGGAAGTCATCCTTTGCCAGTATTGTTAACCCCTCTCTGTAACATGTGTAACATTGCCCTAATCCTTTTCTTTGTAGATGTCTCAAAGCATGTCGTCCGTGTCGTCACGGCATTCAGACAAAATCGCCATCAGAGAGTAAGTGAATAAATAATAACACTGGGCCTTCACATGTCCCTGCTGATTTGATTTTTAGCAGTTTTTGTTTTTAGCAAAAACCCTGACCATCATGAAATGCAGTATAATTATTCATATTATTAAATAATTACCATTAATGTGTTGCCTTTTTGTTAGCAGTTTACAAAATCCAGTGTCATCATCCCTTTGTTTCAGTAACGTCTTTTTTTATGTTTCAGTTTCCAGGTAGGCGATTTGGTTCTAATCATCCTGGATGAAAGGCATGACAACTACGTGCTGTTCACAGTCGGTCCCACCCTCTACTTCCTCCACTCAGAGTCTCTCACTGCACTGGACCTCAAACCAGGTCAGCTTCACTCGTACCTTTTGTTACCATGATTGGAGCTGTAGTGTTGGCGTGTATTTAGTGGTGCACTAATAGAATAATGAGGTATCAGGGATTGTTGCTAAAATACATTTTGTGCCTCAGGAATTAATCAATTTATAACAAGGACTGAATGTATGTCTTCAAAAATGCATTGTGTCACAGGGTTTAATATTTTATTTTGCCTACAGTGTAATTTGCATACAATTAACTTTATATATGACACACACAGACATTTATTAATGGTTAACTATTTGATTATTGAGTATGTTTAAAGAGTTTGTTCCTTTTTGTTTTTTAGCATCAGGGACCTCAAGGCGGCCATGGGTGCTTGGAAAGGTGATGGAGAAAGAGTATTGCCAGGCAAAAAAAGTAAGAAGTTAATCAAAAGTTATATAATTTTTCTAATTCATGTTTTCATGGATATTTAAGAATCAATATAGTAACAGAGAATAAGTGTGATCCTGGAGTCTCTTTTCTATTTTTTGTGACAATTTCCACTGTGGGGTTGGATTTCATTTTTGATGGCTAGACTTGATCCTTGTCAGTAATGCTGTTACAGTCATGTATTTATTCAGTTTTAATCTTCTTTGCTGTCTCACAAAGCTGTCTCCTCTTGTCTCTTTTCTTTCACCAGGCCCAGAACAGGTTCAAGGTTCCTTTAGGAACCAAGTTCTACAGAGTGAAAGCTGTTCCATGGAACAGAAAAGTATAATAGCCAAGTAATGAGCTAAAATGTATATTTATATTGCTTAATTTTTGAACAGAAACTTCACAGCATAATTCATAACTTGAAAATTGAAATAACTTAAAAATGGAAAGATCGCCATCATGCAATTTTGAGTTTTAGTTTAAAAACCCACCTGCTACCACATTTTTGTTTTCTTTTAAACCCTGATTGTTATTGTGGACCAAATGCTATTAACCTTATTAGGGCATTGCCCTATACACTGTGGCATTCTGCCATTTGACCTGTGTGTAAAATTGAACAAAATTTGGATGTTAAATATTAGTTCTCATTATCAGCATTTGTCCTTTTGTGGAAAATACTGTCATTATCAACATAATTAAATAAAAATATACATTTATTATAAATGTTTATGGAGGAATGTTCATGGCATGCATATTGATATATTTTCTTTGATTTACTTATCCAGATAAATGTTGTAGTTGGAAATGTAGTTAATGCCGTTTGTTACTCACAAAACAGTATGGCCCTCTGTCAATACTGAAATGTACATTATGGCTGACTGATGGAAACAGTCGTCTTTGCAATCCTTGAAATGCACTTTCAAAAACAATGCTTTTGTTGATTTGAAAAGGGAAGTAATTGAGCTGTCAGAACTAAGTAATATATCAGCACAAACTTCTCACTATCATAGAATATTGATATGTAGAAAGAATACTTGTGACTGTGTTTCGTTATTGGAAGACATTGTACATTACCCATCAAATCACACATGTAACAATAAATGACTGTATTGTAAAAGATAGAGTTTTGAAACAATAAAGGATTGATCCCAAACATATTCTGCTGTTTTTGTGATAATGGACAATTACTGGACACTGTTGAGTAATTATAGTTGATGATAAGAAATATAAATTACATTGAATTCTCCCATATGTTTTTATCATGAATAAAAACAGATTTATGTATTGTTTTTAAATAATAAAACATAGGGTTTATAGAGTAAATAGCTTTTTAATTATGCTTTTAATATTTTTGCGGGGATTTGGGAGTCAACATGGAATAGCACACTATAGTGTATTCATTTGATTTAGCATTTCTGCTTTTGTGGAAACATTAATGTTGGCACACTGCTGCAGGAAACAGACTTCAAAAAGGCTTCAAATCGGGGCCCAAGAACGATGCGGCCCTCATGGAGAAGGAAGCCCACCAACATCACTTTCCCAGTTCACAGCGGGGAGCATAGCAGCTCTCCGCCGAGCACTCTCTACCATGTGGGTCTAGGGGTGTTTTAACAATGTTTAGCTCTATTTTCTCCATTTAGCATAAGCCTGTTGTCACATTTGGATGGCTCCTTCATAAATTGATGGTGTGATTCCTACAATTTCGGGACAGGCCTGAATGACAAAATATGCAACACAACATTCGATACCGAGGTGCCTGGCAAGCACCAACCATGTGCACTGGACAGGCTCTTAGTGTAAATGTTTACAACCCCCCACTGAGCCCAGTGCTGCTGGGAGTCACTCTCATCAGGCTGAATGGGATTTAACGTTGCCATGTGTAGTCTCTTGCTAGTTCCACCATTAAAACTGCCTCTGACTTGCTGTCAAACTTCTTTCTCTAACACATAACTACTTATCTTCAGTGCCGTATCATAAATTGGGCTGTTGTTAAGCAGTGTGCATAGCAATTTTACAATGTGGTGTGCCTCTGTTTTTATTTATTTTTTTTTTTTTATAATATTTATTTCAACAGGGATTTATAATTTAATTCAACAAGAAAAGCAGCAACAATGTAATTAAAAACGTTACATGTTATAAAGCGTCTGTTAATGCTGTCAGAATGAAAAATAATACAGTTTTTCTTTATATAGCACACATCAAAACTAGAGATTACACAGTGCTTTACAAGGAAATAAGAAAACAATTAACACAAAGTGAAAATAATAAGCCGTAAACATTTAAATCAGATCATATATACAAATATACATGTTTCACATGTATTACGCAATATATACATACATACATGCATATACCAGCCTACATTAAAAAAAATACACAGACACATACCGAAAATAATTAAAGACATTTTAAAAAGCCTTTCGATACACAATATGTTTTTAGAGGGGATTTAAAATAGGATTTTTCAAGTCCGGGTTAGTTATGTTCTTGTAAGTTTGAGGTCCCCTGACAGTACAGTTTTATATACGATTATATATAACTTGTTCTAATGGACATCCAGAAAATCACAGACAAAACAAAAATTGTCCCCTGCAATTCTCATGTAGACAGCTGATAGTGCCCAGGAGGGTAAGACGTTATATTTCTTTTGAACAAATATTTTTTACTTTATATCAACGCCAGGTCTGTTGAATCCGTGGAAAAAGATCACGAGGAAAAGACCAACAAATAAACACAACACCATACTGACCTTTTGAACAATATAACGGTAAACATTTATTTTCCCTTATCGCTACCATGTAAAAAAGTTCAAAAGAAATGAACTTTTCTTTAAGCTTTTGTATGAAAGCTTACATTCATCACAAATACACTCCAGTAATTGTATAAGGACAGGTATGTTAATGCAGCTTTAAATGGCACCAGCTGAGACTCAAAGACACATTATAATGGCTTTTCTTTGCATGTCAGTATGCTGGAGGCACTAAATTAAGATTTAGATGAGGAAATGTGAAATATCAAAATGATGTCAGAGACGATCCACAAAGAATGTCATACAGCCTCAGATCTTGCCCTTTGTCACTGATATCTTCTGTATTTGAAGATAATACATAAGTTGTATTTGATTTCCCAATATCTTTGACACTATACTAGATAGATGGAGCCACAAATAAACAAGCATTATTTGTAGAGCAAATATATGCATGAACTTCAAATGATGGATAAATGAAAATAAATAGGAAAGCCTTAACATTACATTTATATTTTCGAAATCTAAATGGAACGAGTGTGTTGAAGAAGAGCCAAGAGGCATTAAGGCTGAAACTGCAAACCAAGGAGTAAATCGACTTAATGCCATCACATTTCCACCCTATTCATGCCTAAGAAAAGGGTTAGGGAAAGAGATTAGGTTATATATCTGCTGTCAGGGACTGAAGAGACCAAGTAGAGAACTTCACCTAAACAGAATGATGATCAAACAGACATGCTTTAACAGACATGCTTCATAATCTCATCCGTTATTGTCCCCTCTCTGCCTTGACTACAGGTTCAGTAAAAAATCTTAGACAGGGGCAGATTAAATGTGTGATGAAATGTCTGAGAAATATGTGAGAATGCGCAATATAAGGACGGTTGATTTTCTACCCACATGACGAACATAATCACTATTAGTAACACATATCCATATAAATATGATAATTCAAAATTTAAACACATTTACTGGGTTCATATTGGAAATCATCACCATCTGATGGCATAGTTTTATGGATAATTACCGCCATAGAGATAATGCAGCATATGAAAGGAGAGCTTTGAGGCTTCTCCACTCACTAGGAGGAGAGTGCGTAGGTTTAGTTGTGCATCTGAGCTGTACCCAAAAGGCAAATATGTGGAAAGTTTGGTGACAAGCATCCAGGAGTGTGGTTAACAAGATTGCATCTGGTGAGCAGAAAGTGTAGGATATAGCTTAACTATGTATTTAAAGGGCAAATTATTTTCACATTAAGTTCAATGCCATCAGTAATCCTTCCAAATATAGATAGAACTATTTCATTTTCAGTAGAAAATAATTATTCAAATACCCTATAGTGCAAATCCCATTAATTTAGTGCATGACACAGTTTTTGATTTCCTACCACACAACAAAATGGAAAAGAATCCAGCAAACATTAAAATCTGTTGTCTTATTTTGGTAATCTGGCTGCTTACTGACAAGTGAATAATCAATACAAATAGTTCTGAAGTGTCTGAAAATAGACAGGCGATTTAAACTGTAACTAACAGCCATGCATTTTCCAGCTGCAGTGCAGTGTTGAGGAAATGACACCAGCTTTGATGGGTTGTATAGCTTTTGAGATGAGCCTCTTTATGCCGCTTGCAGTTCCATTATGGCTTTGTTCGAAAGCTTGTTTACCTGCTGATAACATACACTGGTGGATTCAGGAGCACCGATCCAAAATCTGCTGCCAAAGTCACTCAAGTCTCATTGTACTGCAGGAAGGGAAGAATGAAATGTTTATGCGGAGGGGAATGCAAATGCTAAATGTGAAATCAAACTATGGGACCAATAAGGGATCAGAATAACTTTGCCAGGTTTTATTTTTAGCCCAGTTGCAATGCTAGCTTTGTGGAACACTCTCCAGTTTAGCCTCTGTGCATCTGTGTGCTTAGGTTTGCTCAGAGGAGAAATGCTGTTCCAATTTGACAAAAATGTTAAAACTGTAGTTTAGTTTTTTTTTTCAGATGAGATGAGGGGAACATAATGTAATTCAATCATGTAGCATATTAGTTTAATTGAACTGAAATAACCTACCTGGTTCAAGATAAAAAAATAAAAAAAACCTGAATATGGTGCTGTTTGACTGTGATTATACTTCATATCAAATAACCAGCAGATCAAAAACTGTTCCTCAAATCTCATCGTTGTACATCACTTGAATATTTTTGGATTTCACTGTTAGAAAAGCTATGGTCTCAGGTCAAAGGAATAGCCCCTTGGTTTGCATATTAAAGAGGATTTGCTAGACCTCTGTTAGCCATGCGTCCCCATGCAGGCAGGTCTCCAGGGGGCCAGCAGGGCCCCACAGACGGGCAACTAGGGGGCCAGGTGACCCTGTCTCTGAGGTTAGCAGGAAACACTAAAGAGGGATGGGCAGGGAGCTGAGGAGCCACTGAGTGCGAGTGTGCAAGGCTGGTGATGGCAGCTGTCAATGGTTTGGAAGGAGAAGCAGACAGATTGTGCGTTCTGTTGGTGCAGCCAGTTCGCCACCTGGCAGGCTTTTCCTTGTTAGAACTTCTTGCTGTTTCTGTTCTCATCAGTGAAATGTTTTTCCTCTTATCCTCTGTGTTCAGGGGGAAGTTAAATTTGTCAAAATGTTTAAAGATGTTTAGTGAAATGCAATTGTTTAAAGTGTGCTCTGTGCAATGTAGAGAATTGCTGTAGCTACTGTCTGTGAAGAAATGAAGTGAAAAGGCTATTCTTATGAGTGTAACCCTTGATTTGGCTGATGAACAACATCATTAAAATGAATTAAATTTACTACATACAGGATTTAAGAATGTAGAGGATATGCCTTGTGGGAGAAAGGAGTGTTGACCTTCCGCTACATTATTTAGCTGTGTTCTTTAAAAATGAGAGTATGTTTTAAGGGGTAGGATTTGCTTATAAAAAATAATCTGTAACTTTAAAATCCCATCATAGCCATAAACACTGCTCCATGTTGTTCACTTGTAAAGAAAAATGCAAACGTAAACCATGAACAGCTTAAAAGTACATTTAAAAATCAAATTTGGCAGTCAGTCCTTGTTCCAACAGGATTAAAAAAAGTCTTTCATTTGATATAAATATATGCAAAGAGAGTGGTGTGGTGATCTGGGTGCCAGAGGTGGCGCTTTACTCTGGATATTCTGGCTTGGGCCTGTAAGGGACATAAATTAACATGAATTAACACATGCATGCAATAAGAAAATAATTAATTCAAGTTATCAGTCACCTCTTCCATTCCAGGAATCTGATTGACAAGATAAAGTAATGTGCAAACTGCTTTTCAAAGCTAACAGCCTGGAGCACCCCTCCTATTAGTTAGTCATTCCCTCAGTATCACACCCGGAATCTGTCATTTCACAATTTTCTCCTATAATGCATATGTGCCGCTCTCACCACTCCACTACAGCAACTGCCATCTAACAAGTTGACACAGAGAATGATACAATTCACGTCCAGTATTCAGTTCCATATACAGCAAGCATCTGAGGCAGACGGGTCAAGAATATGGTACATTCTGTTCTCTCTCAAAATTGCTTTTCTAGGACTCTGGAGACGCTAGATAAAGCTCCTATGATATCCTCCAAACACCTAAGATGAGTTTTTAGTATTTAAAACACCCAGTGGAAGTAGAAAGTTTTTATTTTAATGAAAATATGTATTATCTTACCTTTCTGAAGATTAATGCCTTTCTGCTTTTCATTAATCTTATGGTGATTCTTGATAGTATAAATAAAGTTTTATTTAACCTTTATTAAGTTGAGATACTTTGTCTCTTGGGCAAAGTGTCTGTTAACACATAATCACATACTTAAAAAAAAAATCTACTCAAAACATGTACAACATTCATGGCACAGTTAGACCTGAGAGGCATGGAAGAGAAAGCTTGACTATTTAAAACATTCTTCATCATACATGTTTTCAATATGATATTTGAAAGTGGCATGAATAAAGTTAATCTTGTAAATTGTCAGTAGAAAATACTCAAATCGCACTGCTATAGCATATATGTGCAATATTGGGAAACCTTGGGGTTGTGTGCGTTTTTTAATAAATATATGACATTCTCAAAAAATACTAAAATGTTGCAATTTGAACAGATCAGACAAACCATGTAAAGGTTGGTCTATACTTGACATATAAGTTACTTAACATTTCCATCTTGGCACTCAGAAATAGATAACTATATATGTTCCACTGCTAAAATATTCTTCATCATATACACTTTTGAATGTGACATTTAAATGCCTGATATAAAAACAGTGAGGTTTATCTTGTAAATTATTCCAAACCTGGGCTGCACGGTATGAAAATGCAGGGTTGCAGAGTCACAATGCTATAGCAAATACGTGCAATATTGGGAAATCCTGGGGTTGTGTGTTTTTTAATGAACGTGACAACAACCAAAAAGAAAAGAAAAAAAGCTAAAATGTTGTAATTTGGACAGACCACACCATGTCAAGTTTGGTCTACACTTGATGTATAAGTTTGTTAATATCTCCATCTTTTAACATGTTGTCGGTTGCTTAAGCTAAGTTAGCCTGGGGTTAAAGTTGATTCCAGCAGGTTATTTTATCTGAAAGACTTGCAATTTTTTAATTTAAAGTTTGGTTTTGGGCAACTGATTTTTTTCCTGTTTGTCAGGTTTTATTTAACCAATTTAAATCTGGCTTATTTACAGTAATACTTGAGTTGGCAAAGCTCAGCTCAAGTTAAAATGAGCTAGAAGTGAGCAGCTACTAAGAACGTTAGCTAGATTGTAAAATGAGTAATAAAGTTTCAGTAATTCAGCAAAGTATTGAATTCAGATAAGCTTTACTTGCATTAATGTAGATGACACATAATTTACAATGCTAAATGTATCTAGATTGTGGTTGATTTTCATTTAAGTAGAATAAAGAGTTAAATGTTGTTTTTTGTTTAAAATAGTTTAGTGTGTTTTGGGTGACTACTTATGAATACTTGAGTGATTTTGATTGTTCCATTGTTTTGTTTAATATGTTTCATCACGATGGGGATATTTTACTCTCAAGAAGTAGTAGTAGTAGTGGTTACTATTAAATTATGTTGCAGGGTAGTATTCTTTTGAGCAGTATTAGTTTGTCAAATTTGCCAGTGTGTTTATGAAGTATGACCAAAGAGGCTGAAGTAAAGCAAGTTGGCAACCAAAAAGCACACTGGTCCAAATTGGGTTGAAAGAAAAAAATATATCTCCAGAGGAAGATAGTGTGCACAAAAGTTGTTCTGTTGCCTGTGAGTGTGGTGTCAGTTGGTCCCAGTCCCTGTGGCCCTCACCGTGCACTGTCCAAGCCTGACGGGAAACTGACTGCAGCTCAGGACATGGCCTCGTTTGTTCACGGTCCCCCCTCTCTGAAAAGAGTTATGCTGTCTGTTTTGAATGGACAGCGTTTTTCTTTGTGTGCTCGATCAAAACAGAGGGCAAAGTTAGTCAGCAAGTTGCATAGCTTCTGCATTCTGATTCTTCAAGCCTCTTTTGTATGAAGTTTAGCACAATGTTTTACTCTGTATTTGACCTGAATGGCATGCTGGAGGTAGGAACATATTTACCAACTACAAAATAGAAAGGGGTAGAATGTAATTTTGCCATAAGATATTACTCATTCATGTTTTTTTACTGTAGAACTAAACAACTAAAATGATCATATGGGGTTAAAAACTCAGCTATAATACACAAAATGACAGAGTGCAGTGTTGCTGAAATATTTATATGCTTTTATCTGATCTATTTCCTAACCACAAGGTATTTGCCTGTGAATCCCTGGCACTTTTGATATTACCTGAAGGCAAATGGTATATAGATTTATACAAGTTATTTACAACAACAGCCAAGCCATTCCTCTGGAAACTAGGCTGCAGATCAAAGGATTGTTTTGATCTCTACTTAGCATATTTGTTTAACCTAGCCAGTGATTCTGAAAAGTGCACAAGCTTTTCGGTGATATGCAGAGCACCCTTTATCCGTCTTTTTCTTCTGTTAGCTCTGGATTTAAGTACTTTCTGTATTTAGGAGACAACTGGATTTGCCAGCTTTTGAAATTTAGTTGCCCACTGCTAGCAGTCTTGGCACTCAGAAATAGATAACTAGGTATGTTCCACTGCTAATCCTGATCGGCCTTGTAATAGTATTTGCGGACTGTACAGCACTCAATTAGGGCATAATGTGCTATTTTTATTTCCTTTAAGTTGGATTAAATGTGAAAACATGTTTGGTTTTTTTCAGTTTCCATCTACTATTTACTGTGTGGGTACTTTGCAAAGTATTGTTTTATACTGTTTCAATCACTGCCGTTCTCTCCACACAGGACTGCAAAATGTCAGGAGAAAAACAATGTCCAAGCGCTCTCTAAAAAAGATGCCAGGGCAATCAGGAAATTTTCTGGAATGCTTAAGAGAATGCATATGCACACAATGCCCTAATTCTCTCTTACTTTGGGTTTGGGAAAGATGAGCCCAGGTTTATTGAGAGCCAAAAAAGGGGGCAGATGGCTCACAAGAGGGATAAACCTGGGAAGTCATGCTGTAAATGTGTTTTACAGAAAACAATGAAAGGAGCGGACAAAGCGATTGTGGCAAAGTCCTTTGGAAAATGGAAAAGCAGCTCTCTAAGGTCCAGGACCATGGAGAAGCCGGATGAGCCGTCCGAGGAGAGTAAGGAGGAGAACCTATCCAACTGCACCTGTGAAGCCCCCCTACTCGGCAAGATACCAGTTGGTAAAAGTACCTTATTTTCTTATTTCAAGTTCATTCTTACTGCTGCGGCTTTTAGCTTATTTTTCTTGTGGCAATTTTAATTATTACTGTGGTGACTTGTTTTTTTTCTCGGTTGACTCTGTGGCCTGCCATATCCGGTGAACAAACAAACCACATTGTTGGGCAGGAGAATTCCTTTTGAGGGAAAGTGTGTCTCCGATGATATGATGTTGCCAGAAAAAGACAAAGCAAAAAATAGCAAACACAAAAACAGTCACAGGTGCATGGGAAAAAGAGAGAACCGAGTGAATGGTCACTGCGGTCCCCAGGAGGTCTTTCAGTGTTAGCCAGTGCGGTGGGTGGACTTCTGACAAGGACGTTGGTTAGCAGCCAGGTGGAGTGTGTAACTGAGAATGCTCCTGTTTATTCTTTTCAGATGCTAATGTGGCTCCTATGTGACTTTAATGCGGCAAAACTTTTTCTTGGACTTTAACATTTTTGTTGTTTCAATACCTGTTCTTGTATCACAGTAGCGAGCTGATTCAAAGGCTTCACACTCTCTTATATGAGTTTGGGACTGTGCCAGGGATAGAAATATATATTAACCATGCTGTATGTAAGGAAACATTTAGACTGGTGGAATATTTTCAGTGGAAACAGGTACAAATATTTGTCTTTTAAATTCATTAACAAGACAGTAAAACAATTCAATAGTTTTAGGTATGATTATGAGACATGTTGTCTACAATTAAAGCAAATGAATAATGTTTTTCTGGATGGCCAGAGGAGCCAGGTTTATCGGCAGTAACAAAAAAAAAGGCTTTCAATCTACCATTTGTGTGTTTATTTCATGCAGCACTTATCTTATTTGCAGCTTACTATGTTCCATATATTCTATTTTTAATGTACTGACATTGGGCTTTAGACAATCTGAAATTAAAGACTAAATGAGGGCCCAGTTTGGAACAAATGCACCCCTATGTGGACAAAGTAAGAACAGTGGGGTATTTGGATGAAAAAAAAACAGGCCATACAGTCCTTGCCATGCCTTTATCTCTCTTTACTGCTATGTTATGTAACTTGTTAGTATAATAGGTTATCAACATTGCAGTAAACATATTCTTAAATATATCTTAAGCTTTCATTAGTGGTTCATGAGCCAGCCTAATGTCTAATTCAGTAGCACAAAAGAGCGATATGGCCTCACACTGTGGGTCTTTCCATACCTTGTAATGTACAATCTGTAAATAGCTTCAAAGGCTTTGCATCTGCCATCTGCACTTCTAGGAACTCTTCTGCATAACCATTAAAACAAGCTGTCTCAGAGGACATCATTCGTATTTCAGCCTCAACCCTGAATTACTGTGTGTTCATTATAATTATAAGGGAGGAGTGTTGCCAGGCTAGCCTGCAGAATGCCAGGTGCACACTTCCATAATCTACCATTTTAAACAACTCAGAGCATTAACAACAGTATCTACATGCTATTCAGCCATTAGTTCACTTTGGCTTTCATGCTCAAACTCGCATCAGTCATCCAAACATTTTGTATGCTGCAACAGACATACAGGAAGAAAAAGTGCAATACTTTGTAGTGTTCCATTTTCCTAAGCCTGCTTAGGTTATGTGACTGAGCCATGCCGCTGTGTGAAATTTTATCCCGATACTGGCACTGTATCCTTGTGAGGGAGTCTTGTAAAATAGGTTTACTTAGCGCCTTTGCTGGCATTTTCCGAAGATAGCAAATGCACAAACACTGTCCATGATCGGATTAACTGTTCAACAAAATGATGTAACTCTTTGTCTTTCTTGTGTGGCATAGGTTTCTCTGCTTAAGTTTAGTGGTCAGCCAGAAGAGAATAGCAACATTTGAAATCCAGTCCCATCATTATAATCCATATATTAAAACTATAATAGATGACAGCCTCGGTTAATCATCTTTGTCGGATACATGTGAGATGTGACTGCCCAGAGTGAATTATTCATCCAAAAAAATCACTAGATTTTCCGGATACTGCCCCAAACTGCACAACCACAATTCTTCATAGAGGCATTTCATTTTGAACTTTGCCTGATGTTCCTCTCCGGTGTTGAGGCACAGGATTCAAATTGCATGTGATAAGTGTGAAAGATTTTTTAAGCATCCATATACAGTATAAAGTACGCTATGCCAAGTACACAGAGAACATGAATTTGCACCTGAGGACATATAGCTATACATTCGAAGTCACAAGGTGTGTCAAGACAAAATGTTAATTACACAATTTATGACAGAAATCAGTTGAAATATCTCCATGGATCTCGCTTATTTACATTTTAATTACTACTATTACTTATTCTTATTTTTTGGATGTGACCATAGCAAGCCCAATTCCTCCCCTACACTAGAAAGAAGCAAAATGACTGTTTTCCACTGGAGGTTTAGATGCTTGTTTATCACTTTTAAATACCATCATCTTTGCTGAAATCCCCTCTCAAAAGAACCTTTCACTTGCTGGAATAAATTCAAATTCAAATTTAAATCCCTCTTTGCATTTCTTCAGCCTTTTTTAAAATAGCTGCCTCCTTTTAGAAAGCTGTTTATGTAGTGATCTGCTCATAATCCAGTTTGTTTCTCAACAGCGAAAAACACAGAAATCGTATTATCACTATCTTGGAGAGATGATGCGAGAAATCAGGAAGTATAAATGTCTGGATCTGTGGAAGTTTTCAAAGTTATGAAGCTGAGGAATGTGGCAAAAGCCTTTCAATAAAGTAGTCTGAACACTGACTGAATTTGACTTGCAAATACACAGAAATATAAGGTACATTGTGCTGCGAGAACTCAACATTTCAACAACCTTTTGCAAAGCTAATGTAGGGATTCATCATTCAACAAATACATCGCATTATTGTGTTTTTCAGACATGTAGACAGTATTTCTCATATACTGTAGATAGATGGCTCATCATAAATGTTGATGTGTGTGACATACAACGATTGAAGTGAAAATTGGAAGATTAACCCTTGGCAATGTAGCTGACAAGTCATGCAGATCTCTGTAAACAGCTCTTTCTAATCTTACGAGGTGCTCACCTTCCAATACAGCAAGAAAAACAATATCTAATCAGAAATGTAACAAATATAAACAGAAACAGCAGACATTTACATGCAATGCCTTTTGATAACAATCCATTTCAGATGTAAAATGACGCAGAAGAGGCCATAGGGAAATTTAATTTGCTCAAGCTAGATTGGATTTATTGTTTGGAAACAAATTATAATTGTGTCTCCAGAAAGTTAACCAAGATCTAAACAAAAGGAAATCAATGACCCACCCCCATTAATCACTCAAAGCCAGCTACTTGTGCTGAAGAAACTTACTTCATAATCAATTTCTTTGTTTTGCTGAAAGGGCATTTGCATTTTAGTTCATGTCAGCAAGCTTCCTGTATCTGGCGCAATCAAAAATTGCAAGCCATCCACATTAATGGAGTTTTTTTTCTTTTTATTCAAGTGCATATCTCTGAATACTCAAGATGATTTTAGCTTATTATGCAGACTGCCCTACAAATATTTTAAATACAGAAAACAAAAATTACCATAGAGTGGCAGACTTCACTTTTTTTAATAAATCTCTTGCTTCCAGTGTCATAATAAAACATTTTGCCGCCTTGCTACAGGCTATATCATCTAAAACATTTTTCTTTTAGTCTTAGAACTAGCGATCACCAGCCAATAACTGCTCCTTAAGCAATTGAGAACCCACGGGACTTCCGAGACCAGACAGAAATGCCTCCTGTTAGTTGTGTCTAGACATACTATTACGGCCACCAAGGTCATTATCAAAGCACGCATTATACACACCTGTTACCATTGTTTAGATGCTTGTTTTTGGCTGAACATCCAAGCCCCTATCTGGCCATTTATAGGCGTGTCTGCTTCATTGTCTGCCTGCCTGAGTAGAAAAGATGGGCAGAGTCCCCCAGAGACGCCCAGATCTGGACCTAACCTCTCAATGACACAACACAATGAGTTCATGGCCTATGAACTACAAAAGCCACACATCGACTGACCAGTCAGGCATTGATTTCTCAAATGTAAGCAATCAGATGCCCATCATTACTGATAAAGTGAATAAATTAGACCTGCAGTTATATATTGATTGACATTTTTTCTGGATCAACGTGGTTTTAGGAATTAATCCACGTTCACAACACACAATTGTAATTTTTATGTCACCTATACTTTTTATAAAACTGGATCTTTAGCCCGTTAGTCATTTTATTAGCTTATGAGGACTACCTGAATGTGTTTACCCTGCGAGAGGGGGATTCAGTGAGTTTGGACAACAAACTCAAATATAACCAGGGCCTTAGTTACATAGGCGGTAGTTCAAGGCAGAGATAGAAAACATCCTATATTTGTCCATAAAACATTTGAAATGTTATTGAAGTGTCTTCAAAGGACACTGAATAAACATATTGTAAGGTTGCCCACAGTTACACACAAATCACCCCAAAGGGGATTGCTGGGAAGTAATCTAATCATTTCTTTTAACTGAGACACAGTGACATGAAGTGTAGATAATGATCCCCATGAAAAATGTACTGTATTTTCAAAAGAATATTCCCTGTCTGCTGACATTAACATAAAGATAGTTCTACATCCTGGAGCCATATCAACAACATGCACTTATGTTTGGTTCCTCATATTTGCATATGCAAATACATTTTTTAAAATTTAATTCAGTCCTTTTATGTGACTTTCTGTGATGAACAAGCAGCATCAAGTGGTTGTACAATGAGGGTTCAGTACCACCAAGGAGATGCATTTGTGTCATTTTAGACCAAGCTTAAAGCATTATAGCTGAAATTAACCACAGTTTAATATAGATTTTTACACGTCTATCATATTCTATGGCACAGTGTGAATATGTATTGTTGTTTGGGTGTACGGGCTGCCATGTGAAATTAGTCGCGTTGCTTTGTTGAAATTACGGGGTGCGGTGTTGAGTGAGGGGGTTTGTTGAAGTTATACTGCTGACATTTTGATCCTGCAGTGCATTAGAAGAATTCAGTTAAACATATTTGTGTAGGTTTCACAGGAGGAAGGTATAGTGCTCAAAACAACAGGGTGCTGTGACACTTCACTTTGCTTACATAATTTGCAGCAGAATGCAAAAAGCTTTTAGACACAGATGTGACCCATTGTAATACCTTTCTAAATGCAATCAAACACTTTCTACAAATATGAGCAGGACTTTTTAAATGTGAACCCTTGTTTGACATGTAATTTTGTCCAACCCACTCCTCTTTCATTTCTCCATCAGCTCTCGCCAGTTATGCCCACATTTTCAGTTGATGAAAGCTTGACAAAACACTAGTTTATGTTTTATGGTGGCTCTGAATGAGGTTGTGTTTTTTTTACAGATCTGAACAGATGTTAGGGCCAAAAGAAAATGTTGCATTTTGTAATGGCGGTGTTGCATAGTCCTAAATATGTTGCTCTCTCACAATTTGTCACAAGATTGCTTTACATGAGCTGATTCTTTTTGTGAATCCATCTTTCAAGCAATAGTCATGTCTAGTTCAGAACATGAAATAATCCTCCCTACAACAAGCTTGCTGTGTCGTCGCAGCGAGATTGTGTGCATCAGCAAACAAAGAAGGAACATGTTATTTGATAAGATGCTTAGATAGATGATTCTTTACTTTCATATGTTTGTACGATTATCAGACACCAATGGTGAAAGAGGGGAAAACGGAGCAGGTCTACCCTCTTTGTATGTCTCTCTCACAGTGTACCATGAATTGGCTCTTGAAGACTGTTAGAAATTAGACTTTCAAATGAGGCATTAAACAAGGTGATGATCAACTGCCAAACCTTAAGTAATGATATTCTCCATCCTCAAGTCTCCAGCCTTGCATAACCAAATGCACAAACCCCAGAAAAAAATAACTGAAAATACATTATTATTACATATTGTGTTCACACGTCAGTCCCCGGGGACTGGGGGGGACATCACCGAGAGATAAGCATGTTTGGGTGGCCCCTACCATCAGCTGGGGAAGGGTTACGCTTGAATCTTGAGGGGGGGCCCCCTCATGGGTATCACTTATTTTAAATCCTGAGCCACACCATCCCACCCCCCTCTTTTGCCCCTCTCGCCCCAGGCTCCACCCAGAAGTGTGGTTGCCTTTGTCATTGTAATCTGGCCCTGTTTGCTAAACGCTTCCACTGTTTACTCTCTGCTATGGGGGCTTGTATGAACAGGAGTCAGCAGGACGCAGGGTGACATCACTTTGGCTGGGGGGTGTTTGAAAAGCTGCATTTGTGATTTCTCGGGGCCCCTTTCTTCTTTTATTCTTCCCTGTCTCTATCCAGGCCTGTCGAACGCATGAGCTAACTCAGGAGGCTAACATGGCCTACAGGGAGGAATTACACCTAATTACTTGAATAACTGCTAGGCAGCAGCCTTCCGTAGTCACCAAAAATCATTTCCAGGTCTCTGCCTTTTACTGATAGCTAGACTTCTTGTGACAGAAAAACGTTGGATAAAGCTTTTACATTCAAATGATCCAGGAGAAATGAAACAGACTGACAGGTAAAAACATTAAAAGGGGGGAAATCAAATTAACAGACAAGGATTTCATATCATCTATTTTTGTTGTTGCCGTAGCGATAAAGTCGCAGACATTGAAACTGGTCTGTTGAGCCATTGTTATCATCCCTGGCCATCTGCTGCTGAGGAGTGACATTCCCTCTCATTTGCATGATGAGTGATGTATGAGGAGGTTGGGGGGGCATATGCCCTGGTCTTATGACAAAGCAAGTGAAAGTTTAAAAAAACAGCACACAGAATAAGGATCGATAGAGAAATAGGGCTGGTTGAAAGAGTTAAAAAAGGAATAAATCACCTGTGAGTGTGTGTGTGTGTGTGTGTGTGTGTGTGTGTGCGCGCACGCACATGTGTGTGTTTGCATGCATGTATGTTGCAGCTCCTCAAAGCGCACACGAATCTGTGGTGTCTGTGCGAGTGTACACGCGCATGAGTAGAGGCTAGTGCGCGCATCTGCCTTCTTGTGTGCCTGTTTGTGTGTTTTGATGTGGGAGTAGAGCGAGGAGGGGGGTTGGTGGCTGTTGATGTGCAAATGTGCATCATGTTGAAGGGCTGTGAATGGGGAGGTGTGACGTAAAAAGGGACCCGAACGCAGGTGCTTATCTCGAGGCTGTCAAAGGCACAGTATGTCATATTCCTGGGGACTACCTTTCAAAGCCACAGCACCAGCTCAGCTATCAAGAGACTGGGAGAAAATCAAACTTTTTGGATCACAGCACTAGGTTGGTGTCAAAGTTCTTTTTATTTAATATACTGTCAGTTTGGTCAGCATTTATCATCACTGATGCTCTGTATCGCATATGTGAACGACAAGCCTTTTAGCTCATGCTGTTAGATGCTGTCATCTGAAATCTGAAACAGGAGCTGAAATGTACAAGTGTTAGAAACTTATCTAGATTTACACATAGATTTATGTAATTGCTAAACTTATGTGCTCTGGATTTTACATCATTATGGAAAATAGAATTATGCTGGCAATTGTTTTTAGCTGTGTCAGGGCGTATTTAGAAAATATTGCACTGATAATGATGAACATTGTTTGCCTGATATAAATCAGTGTTCATAAAATCTTTGCTGGAAAGCGAGCACAGCTTCTGTCCAGGTTTCAGTTTGAGAAGAGATTAAACGGCTCAAACTGTTTTTTGAGAGGCATGACCTATTTTTGATCATCCAGATAGCATAAGATACTGTCTACCTAGATTAAATTCACAGCATTTGTGTGGAGTATAAGCTTGTCTTAGAAGAACACATGTTCGTATTGTGTGCAGAGACAAAGCATTGTCAGGTTGCCTGTGGCTTTGACAGTGACAGCTGTACATACAAGACCACTGAGCCTAATGCACTTAAACATTGACTCCGTGTTCCAATAACATATTTGAACAGTCAGTGAAGTATTTTATTGCATCCTGTTTTGGCTTTCTGTAATTTGCATGGTAAGTCTGGTAAAGTTTGAAAACTATACGCTAATGTTAAATGTAGTGTGACAGTAAAACTGTCTACAAATCAGCCTTTGTGTTATACAAATATATACAAATTTAGCAGGGCCAAGGCATAAAAGTATTTTTTGAAATGTTATAATTATTTGCATTGTAACTGTGGTAAAGTTTGAAAACTATATGCTAATGCTGCATGTAGTATGATAGTAACATTGTCTACGAGTAAACTTTTGTTTTATATGTGGTTAAGTCTTAGCTTTCAACATATTCTGAGGGGCCAAAGCACTCGACAGTCTCCAGAGCAACTATTGATTTAGGAGGACGTATGCTGGTTAGAAAAGTTCATCATTTACTAGTAACTTGTGGCACACTAACAGCTCAGAATCTGCTCGAATGACTCATGATCATTATTAAACTAAACTGAGGTTTCTTCTTTTTTGTTTTTCAAATTAGGTCAGATTTAGGATAGTGGTTGAACTTATATTCCTCCTGATATTATGACACCTGTAATGTCTTTGTAGATTTTGTTCTTTGGCTTTTTGATTCCGTGAACTGAAATGGAAAGTAAACAATACAGGTTAGCGTCTAAAAATATTTCTGTATGTGTTATAGCTGTCATTTATGTCAAATGTCTGCTTTACAGAGACATTATAATCTGTGAATTGGGCATTAAGTCATTTTTAAATGTGGAGAATTTCAGTGAAATTTCACTAGTGAAATAAATTGAAATGCAAGTTGTCATTCTGCTTGTTAGCCACAAAAGACACAAGATTAAACAGCTTTGTATAACAGTGAAGCCATTGAAAAGTTTGGTAAATTATTTAGAGGTTATAACATATGAAGACAGGAAAGACAGGAGAAGTTAATGAGGTTATAAAGTTACACCTCTACCTTGTTTTTATCACAAAAGCAGCACAAGTAATGGCAGGGCTGTGTGGTAAAACAGTGATAAGTAAGAGGCATTATTCCTCTCTGTCCCCCACCCTCCTCTTCAAAGCACAGGGATGTTAGTTGCTACACAACACATTAATGTAACCTCTGTTCGCCTCCAGAACTGTCCATGGTACCTGCTGCCCAACAGTGATGACCAAAACTAGCTTCATAAACTTAGTCAAATAGTTCTAATACACTCTGAACTTGTCTGATGGAGAAAAAAAGGTTTTATCTAGCAAAGCAATACAGATAAAGTTATTTATAATTTAGGATCTTCTGATTTCTAATAGCTCGTTCTAATTCTACATTAAACGTAGATGAAAGTTGCCGTCGGGTACACACAATGTAAACGCCAAAATTGCACGAAACAAACCCTAGCCTGCATGTCAGTCTAGCACACATTTTGTTACCTGTTTTCCCCCTAAACTTCAGTTAGTTAATCCAGGGAAATGAATTATGTGGATTTAATTCAACAAGGTCTCAGAAATGATCCATCTGCTGTTGAGCAGCTGGTGAAAGGATAAATGTAATTAATTACTTAACTTTTGAACAGTATTCCAGAAAAACAGTACTGCTTGTGTGTCCTACTGGAAAAAAAATGTCAAGCAACAGTGTGAATAATTCCTTTCAAATTTATTTTTTCTTCTATTAGTATTCAAAACAATTTAAATAGTTCATGCAGCCTATACAATAGTTTAAAATGGTCTTGAGTAAATGTATAATCTATGTAGTCTCAGGAATGTGTTTCAGTATCTATATGTTACTTTAAAATAATATTAGTTTTGGCACATACATTTGAATTCAGCCTATAATCAATTTAATTTTGTAATAGAAATCAGTTATAATTCCAGATACCAGTAATCATCATTATATTAAATATACAGGCTTTAAATGTATTTTAATAATTTTTTTCTGGATATTCCTTTATGATTGTAATGATTGTAATGAAACACTCTGATTTTGGGCAAAAAAAATAAAACCTTAGTATTTTATGATGATTATACATGTTTTTTTTCTCCTAATAGTGTCATGTACACTGTCATTTTTTCTGGCTTGTTACTGCTATACAGCAAAATGATCTAAAAATGTTAACAAGGTTGAATCAGATGGGATTTTGCTAAAAAAGATAATAAAGCACAACAGAAAAGCCCATTTAGTGAATAGTTATATTTGCTTGACAGGGCAAGACTATGAAATGTTCCCAATTAATATTACATGGGATTTTTTTCCGCCTTTCTTTTTTCTAAATATATTTCAGAATTTACCTTGATTGTAATGTACCTCATTGGCTCTGGTTTTGTTTGTTGGCCTAACTATAAAGGATCTGCTTATACCCTTGTGGGTTGGGAAGAATTAGGATTTATGAATTTATTTCCTCTGTTGTATTGTTTAAACAGCTTTGGTTTAGTTTTGATCCCTTCCTCTTGCCTTTGAGGCTGTTCCACGGTGTCAGCTGTTGACTGATAGTAAGAGAACTGCCTCACAGTGTGAATGAAAGAAAACTAGCGGTTGGTAAACACTGATAAGGGATAAATAGAAAGCGGTCAGGCAGAGATAGTTCTGTGGGAGCCCAGATTGTGTGCGGTCTGTTAAAATGAGATTCTGAGCCTGTCCTTTTTATTCTTCCTCCCCTCCCCTCCCCTTCCCTGTGCGGCGTTTGTCTGGAAAATCTCCAGTGACCCGGCTCGGCAGTCCCAGGCTGCAGTATTCTCTTTTTGTATTAGTTTTGTTTTCTAACAAGGGTCAAGTTGGCCAATAGACACGTCCCTGATGCTTATAGACAGCTGTCATGACTTCAAGTACTTACAATAGATACATTTACATGGATTCATGGTTCTGTACCAACAAGCAAAGCGGCAAGAGATTTGTTAAAAAAACAAATTTGTGCACGATTTTGAAAACAACCAGTTTTTTCTAACCTATCATCATATATTTTACCCCCAATATTAAATAAAAAGCGGATTAGAGGCAGTTCTGAACTAAAATGAATCCATATATGCATTCATTCTCACATTACCCATATGTGGTGCTAATATCATCATCAAGTCAAGGCTACATGTGTATACGGTCATGTTATATTAATTACAGTCACATAATTACACATTTATACTCTCTTCACCACAGACCCTGAGGAATATAAATCTCATTTCTCAATTAAAAACACTCTAAATGACTGTTTTATTCAATTCTTTTAGAAGCAGTCTGTTCTTTCCAGCAGTCATTGATTTTTATTTATTTTTTCTGGGGAGAATCTATCTTTTTATGTGATTAAAAAGACCTTCAGAGGTCTTACCTTGAGGATCACCATGTGGTGTATTTACACAGAAAATAATTCAGCCCATTGTAGCCCAGCAGCTAATGAGATTGGTTGTTAAGTGAATGACACAAAGGCTACAAAAAAAAAAAAAAAAGCTTAGCGTTTCGGGAGAATATCACAGTGTCCACAGTGCACACACACACACCAAACACACTCTCAGCAGCGAGACTCTGGACTACCCTGTACCCCACCTCGATATCCTTCTGCTTCGTCTCCTCCCCGATGTCACTATGAGATGCAAAACAAAGGCTAAAAGGGGCATGGTAAGTCGAGCTCGCGATTCTGCCCTGTCGGACATGTTAACATGAGTGCATTTAGATGAGGGAGACAAGTGATTCTGTTTGTCTGTTTAAGGATGTGCTGTGCTGTAAGCCTCTGGCTCAGATAAGTATATTCATGGCAGGGTCAAAGCAGTGATGCTTTTTTATTATGTGACTCTAAGTAAGATCATCACATTTTACTCGACCATTCTTCA
The DNA here is from genome assembly GCF_963691925.1 of Scomber scombrus. NCBI lineage: Eukaryota > Metazoa > Chordata > Actinopteri > Scombriformes > Scombridae > Scomber > Scomber scombrus. The sequence continues at coordinate 18,887,738 of NC_084980.1, forward strand.
CTTCTCAATTGCTACTAAAACTTTTCTTTCTCTAAGCCACTTTCTTGCCTTGAACTTCTTGTTAGTTTGTAGAAGAGGTATGACTTGGTTTTCTATTCACAAAAAGATTTGCATGTGTGTATTTGTATTAAGAGTGCAGGCTACTCAGAGATAGATTAATGTTGTTGATCCTTGAGTAAACCTTGACTCAGTGTTGTCCAGAGATTTATCTAAAAAGCATTGAGATGTATGATAAAAGCATGACAACACAAGAGAGGTTCTTGTTAAGCAACTAGACTCAGTTTGTATTGATTACTGAACTGTGGATACTCACTCAAAGCTGAATAGAGGTTGTTTCGACACAAACATGCGCATTTGGAGCACTGTGCAGTTAAAGTATCATGTACCTTTCCTCGGACTCCACTTTTTGATCTCTGAGTGGTAGCACTGGAGCATCGGTAGTGATTGCTGTAATACTAAAATTTAAGTGCATTAGCTTATCATGCTCTACTGTCAGGCAGGAAAGTGGGGTAAAGTCCATCGTGTATATTAAACCCTGGACTTAAGTCAAATTTACATTTTGTTAAAGATTACTCCTTTTATTGATGCATATAATCATATTCATGGACCATCTGCTGATTTGGCAAGCATGGATCAAACTCACAAAACAGCCTTGCTAACCTTTTAAGTACAAAATAGTCTGGCTTAACTCTGCTATCCCAGAAGTGTGTATGTGTGTGTGTGTGTGAGTGTGAGAGATTGTATGGATATTGGATAATACTTAATTTAGATCCTCCAGGCTGCTCATGCCATATTTTATTTTATCATGATCGCTTTGGTAGCAGACCAGGGCTTGTGTTTGAACAACTGAGCAAACAATGTTTGTCTGACAATAAGCAAAGCAAAATCTTGGTATAAGGAATCTGATTAAACTCTTGACCACGGTGTCCAGCTCTGAGTTTATATCCGTCGCCATGGTTACGTGGATTTCACAGTGCAGTATTGCACACTTCCACCTGGCTGTGAACGGGGACGACTACACGGGCCTCACCTCTTGAGTGTAATAAAACACTGCTGAAAGATTGTTTTCTTGTTATTCTAATAAGTGATTTAGTTCTGAACTATTTCCCAGTGTGTGTTTCACAGAAATAGGAATTCACCATTGGGCATCCTTACTGCATGAAATACTTATGTTTGACTCATTCCAAACAAAGCTTACGCAGATTGAGAATTCATATGCCAGAGGTAAATCCGAGTTAACACGGATTTATACTGGCATGAGTTAAAGGACTAGAGTTTGTAATCCAGGTGGCCAAGGGATTTTACCATACAGTGGCAAAAATCACTTAAAACTCCCCCAACATTCTGAGCCACTGAGCTCAGTAAGCAGACAGATTGTTCAGAATTGATGACAGCACAACTATATCAGAGCCGGACTCTGTGTTTGTGTGTGTGCATGTATGTGTAACCGCGTGTTGTGTGTGTGTGTGTGTGTGTGTGTGTACGTATGCCCATGTTTGTGTGTGCGCATATGCGAACATGTTTGCTTCCTATATATACTCAATTAGTACCAAAGGGGCTGTTTAGAATAAGACCTTGACAGATTGGTATTATTTTCCTTTAACAGGGTAGGGGAGGTGTATTGGGAATACTGCCTTCAATCTGCATAAACATCAGTAGCATAAATAAAAAGAAAGCAACCTCCATTTAAATGGCTATTTGCTGATTAGTTAAGTGATCAAACTTCTTATAATATTCAAATAATTAATGTTTTACTGTGTATTTGGTTTATAGTTTGATTACCATACCCATTATATAAAAGGGATACTATAGGAAAAACAAAGGTGCATCTCCATATGTGTATGGGTGAGTGTGCGTGAGTGAATGCGTGTGCACATGTGTGTGGAGGACAGAGGAGCAGAGATAGAGTGGAGTTGTTTAATGACAGGAACAGCTGACTCATTTAGAGAGAGCAGTGAAAGGTAATTAACCCTGGGAAAACTACAGCTGCCATGCGAGCTGTTCACTTCAGCGCAATCTGATTAGGAATCACTGCTCGAGTCCCTGACTCCTTTCAGACACTGTGTGTTCAAGGTAAACTTTTCCCTTTGCCCCGGAGAACCCTGGAGCACTGGAGACCTGCCTTTTGTGACGGGGGATTAGCTGGAACGGTTACTACGTTTCTCCAAATTGCAGACCACCTGGTGCAACCTCCTCCATGAAAGGGCCTCCTTAGGCAGGAACAATGAGCAGGATTACTCTGCTCATTGTTACACCAGGGCTGGAACTTCTTTTTCCCCAAACACCTGTCCCCAAATTAGACAGGTTTGAAAAACCATGTTCACGACAGAATTCAAAGATTCAAACTAACATGAGAGTGGTTTGGCAGACTGGAGACTTGCCAATGGATGAATTGTCTGCCGCTCCATTTATAATGCTATTGATGCATAGTGTAGTGCAAGGAGATACACATTTTATTTGTCTCAATATTTTGGTGTTCTTAATTGGATTGAAATTCACAAATAGAATAGCATATCATCTAGGCCCCTTTCATACAATGAGGGAACTAAGAGCACCAGAAATTTGGTCAAAAACAGAAATTGGCTCTTTGATGTCAGAAGAAACAATCTGGACTTGGTGCCTCTGTGTGGTCCGGCTCCAGATGAACTCAATTTAGAGGGAAGGCTTTGGGGTGACTTTGGAAAGCGATTACAAGATTCATAAATCACCTCGGCAAAGGTGTCACCATCTGACTCTTTTATGGGACTCTTGCTAACTCCGTCCAATAACAAGTTTCCCCTGTAGTTATGCCATCATAACAAATCATTGAAGCGATAGCGGCTAGCCAGGCTCCTAATTGTCTGTTAAGAATTCTGTGAGCTGTGTTCTTTTATTGAAGCATCTATGTCTTGGAGAAGTGATAAGATGCCAATACGCTCCTCTATAAAAGTACTCTTTGGCAAAAGGCACAAACACTTTGCTTGGCCGTCAGGGTAGCTGTGAGGCTGTTATATCTGAAATCGCAGTTGACTTCAAGATTTTTGACTGTGTCTGCTTGAATCCAGAACCTTCATCAGACGGAGGAATGCTCATAAATTGCGGGCAGAATAATTTTATTGCAGATATAGTATATATTTTCCTTTTATTCGAAAGGGCATATACATACACGGCACATGTAAAAGTCGCCCTCTTTTTCTTTCACTTTGATTTGGCTTTATATTAAAAGCACTCAAAGTGGCAAATTTATACAAAATTGTTTGTTATCTTATGATGCAACTAAAATATCCAGTGTTGTTAAGTGTTGATTAGGCACATATAAACAATAATTAAGCATCGTGGAAAAAAACCATCATTGTAGGTCAAGCTTTAAACATAAATTAGACATTATGGAGCTCTTTTTCCCCTCCCCCCTATCCTAAAATATATCTCGGCTATTATTCTAATGTCCAGCTGGTATTTAGGCACAGGCCGTCTGATGGCTCCCTGGCCACCTCACAAAGAAGACAAAAAAATAAAAGTTGTTTATCTAAATACTCTCTGAACAGAAGTTGATTTTAATCTCTCAGCAGAGCTTAATTTACTCACCACGAAGCCATTTGCATGTCAATGAAAAAAGGCGAAAGCAATCGCCTGCTTTCAGTATACAGTTTTACCTGCTTCCCACAGAAGGTGTGAGCAGGTGTATTTCTGCCAGCTCACCTTTAGACTTTATGTTTAGCTGACTCTCTACACAGTGAATGGTTACGCTGCTTAAAGCTCTAAACCTCAAACCTATAGGGTAAATATAAATCGAGATCAACTCTATATATCCTCAGACATTCATTACAAGGAAATATGAAAGTAAAAAGTGCTATCTGTAGCCGTTTGCTCTTTATTATACATAAACAGAAAACACTTAGCATGTAAAATTAATGTGAAAATTATTCCCGGGGTAAACTATAAACACAGAAGTTACCCCGCACATTTACCCTTTTTTTCTCCTTCCCCTAGATCAGAGTGTAATTGCCAGTAATCAGGTCTGTTTGCTGCTGATAAAACCACTCTGAATGCGAGGAACCCTCTTTGTGTGATGACTCAATTATGCCAGAAGTGGCTCATCAAACCTGGCCCATCAGCTGCTTTAATAAATAAGGAGGAAAACTTGCTGCAGGCGCATTATAATTCCATTCATTCCATAATTAAATCCATTCCAGTTTTAACCCTTCACTCAGTGTGCTTCTGGAAGAGGAAACAAAAACAAGGAGGGGGGGGGGGGGGGGGGGTGTATACACCAGACAGTGACCTTGCACAGAGCACCCATCCGTTCCCTATAATTCAAAATGATACTGTTGAAGAAAGGTTAAGAGAAAAAGGCTTGTGGAGAAAGGGGATGTGAATCAGTTAAGACGTGGCTCCTGTTTTTTATGTATGCATTGTTTCCACACACAGCTTTAGACAGTAATTATATTAAAAGAGTAATCTAATCATAACAGTTGGTTGGTTGGGTGTGCAGCACTGACATTTTGAAATCTTATTTTGTGTAATCTCATTTGCCTCTATCATCTCGCCTGTACCCCACTATCTAAAGGAAATGTAAATAATGTAATTAATTTTATGGTCTCCAGAATCTTACTTTGCTACTCGGGCCTGCTTTATTGGTTTCAAGATGAGGTATCAGCCCAGTTCCACTGAGTTTTTTTTACTCCATCACAATAATGTCTGTGTTAATTACGTGAGAGCGTCCCAAGTGCACGGATAAGCTGGGAACAAGGGGACACAAAGACTCAAGGTCAGTGATGAATATCCACAGCAGCTGCACAGTATTAATAAGGCATTATATGAAAATAATAATAATAGCATCACTTACAACAAAATACGAGAGTGTGGTTAGAGTACTGTCAGGAGCGTCAGGGTATTATATAGATATTTCCTCTCCACCATCTCAGCTTGGATCCAGCCTTGTGATAATGGTGCGAGGCAATGGTTATTCATGATTGTTGGACTGGGAAGGGTCTCTCTCTTTCTCCCCCAGTCACAGCTCATTCTCTCTCCTCTGTGGTGGGAATGCTAGCAGATGGGGTTAGGGGGGAATGGGTTGGGCTCAAGGACAGCTAGCAGCCAGATTAACACATAGAAAATCTCATAGACCCTCAGCATCAGGCTGCCTCCTTTCCCCCCTGAGAAATCTGCCCTAGATGCGGGGAAACAGTCCTCTGAGAAGCATTATTTGTGTTGGACTTGGGGTGTATGTATGTGTGTGTATAAGGGGGGTGGGGTGCATAAATATGATTCAGCAGATGACGAACCAGCTCAAATAGTAGTGAGTCTTTTTTCATATGCTAATGAACCTGAGTGAATACCCAGCCCTCCCCCTATCCCTTTTCCCCCAGTTTTGTTTTTCTGGGGAAACGCTCTGTGAGCTATAATTAAGAAGATGTTGTTTTTTTGTTTTTTCTTTTTTTCTCTCAAAGCTAACAGAAATAAATAATTCCATAATAAGATCTGTGAAGTGAAGAGGCTTAATGTACTCATTGTGTTCATCCTTGTTTTCCCTCTTGGATGTTTTGTATTAATTAGAAGCAAGCAATTTGATCTCTGTCAAGCAATCAATTGGCATCGTGTTTCTTATTCCATGTGAGGTATTAATAAGCTCTTTCTACCTTTTTTTGACTGCATGCTCACATCCATGTCTGTAGATTAGAAAACATTAATAACAAACAAGGATTAAAGACATAGATTAAAATTTACAATACTATTAATATCATGTCCGATTTATATATATATATATATATATATATTTGTGTGTGTGTGCAGTACATATATGTGTGGGTTTTCTGTTACAGAGAATGAATTACATGATCACCTCCTGAGAGATAACACGTGTGAAAGCATCAACCAGGGTGGAGAGTTTGGATCTGGCATCTTATCCTACACAGCGCTCGGAAAACAACAATCAAAGGTAAACATAACAACGCAGAGGTTAAACTCTAAATACAAAGTGAAAAGTAACTTTTGTCGGGGACAAAAAGTCTCTGGGGATAAATGATTGTGTAACAGTGTTTTGGATAAGTAGCAGGCTAAGTGGTGGAGTGTCACCGCTCTTTTGACCACGGTGATCACAAACTGAGATTAGTTTTACTTATGGAGAGCTGTGGGTGGCTAGCAGATAATATACTCTTTAAAATGTATTGCTGAGTCTGCTTTTCTAAAGTGATCATTGCCTTTGGTTGTCAGGTTGTCTCATCTGGATTTTAACCTGATAAAACTTTATTTGGAGCTTTAATAGAACGTTTAGAGAGATATTTATTTTGTTAAAGGGCCATACCAGGGTTTAAAGTCATTGTGAATGGAACATCAAACTATATATAAAAACGGATGTAAATCAGTGACTGCCTAGAAGGTCAGAAACACATTCAATGTAAGATTTAATACAAGTTTTCTCAGTAGTGATGTAAAGTCAATAAGAATTGTAATAAAATACACAAAAACATTGGTATCAGTCTTTAATGTGGCGGTCTTATTGCGTGTGAAAAGTGACGCTCCAATAATCCCAACTGTCTACCATGTTTTACATGATTGCAATTTAACTAAATATATTCTAGGTGAAGAAGCCAAGATGGCCAAAGAAACAAAATTTAAATGGAAGCACACATTACAACAACACTCATCAGGACACACCTAATGTTTAGTTAAAAAAACTAAAAAATCATTGAAAAATACTTTTGTTTTGTATTTACACTGTTATTCAGTAAGTTATTACGCTGGAATAAGGCCATTGTTAAGTAAAAGCCATTAATCGACAACAGATACTATAATGATCTCTTTAAAAAATGACCAAGAGAATAACATACCATAATAATGAAAGGATTCATTATATTAAGTTCTCAACCAGACTGTGTAGGGAATGTCCAGTAAAATCTCCCATTTTACGCTGAATGTATTTATTTGTTCTGCTTTTGTAAACACTCAGCGTAACATGTTTTTTTTTCATGTTGTTGCCATGCCAGGAGTACCTGTTAGTCCACCACGGATACCTACTGAGGCTTTCCTCGTTGTCTTGTTTCTTGTTACTCTTTGTTATTGGCATTAAATGTAGCCTCTGCTCAGTCCAAATCACTGCCACCAGTAGATTTGGTCATTATTATGCACATGTTACGCCCTTTAAGAGCAGCGCTGGCAAAAGAAAGGTTTCATTTTGCTTGTCTGACTCAAACTTATATGTGAAACTGGATACGCAGCTCGTGATGAAAATAAATTGTGTCTTTTATAGTTTGCTTTTATTGGCTGACAATATTATTGAGGATTTCCACCGATTACACATTCTGTTTGGGTGATGCTGATATGTGTAGCTTTTTTTTTTAAATTACTAAACTGTATCATTCGGGGTTTTTTTTTTACAAATATAGCATTCTTAATTTAACCAGAGAAATATAAAGAAGTATAACAATTTAATGATGAAATACTGTTTTTAAAACATTTATGTGGTGAGGGGAACATCTAAAATGTCAAATAAAGAAAAAAAAAACATCCTGGTAATAAACGTGTGTGAGTCAGTGGTGATATTTAGGTACACTGATAACATCATTTGAACTTTGATTAATGTCCATGTTACAATCTCGGGTTGCAGGATGTAAGAGCAACATTTTGCCTTCACAACAACAAATTTATACAAAATGTTGAAGCATGTCTGTGTGGAAAAGTGTTACAAACTAATGAGGTACATTCATTTTTACAGAATGTAATCTATAGTGTTCGGGAGTTGTTTGTCTCAATAGGCTGTAGTAATCAAAAGTAATGAACCTATTATGAGCAGGACCTCTGAGGGCCCGGCGTGGCATTAAGAGTGTGGCACATAAAAGGTTTATTAAAGGAAATTAAGGTCCATCACTGCCACACCTGCTCCCCTATTATAAATGTATGACAGGTCAGTGCCTTCAATCACAACAGCAAACGAGAGAGAGGAGTCATGTTTCCCATTACCAGGGAAAAGTAACAGCATATCCTATGACTCACAGATTTCACTGGCCTGTGACCACTATACACCACCATCAGCCTGGAATAATTATGTTTAATAGGTTTTATTTGGGACCCACAAGCAACAGCCAGCGAGAGTGGATAGATTTTAGCAACTATTTTTGTCTAAACACACACTGCGAGGTGCTGTCTGTACTTTAATGTCATTATTTAGTGTCATTACATTTTTACTCACCATTGAAACTTTTTTTCCCCCTCCCTAACATCATACTTTATGTGTTTGCATATTACTGGATTTTCAGTTGCTGTTTCTGATGTTGTAGTGAACACAAATGTATTTTAATGCTCACTGGCTCTGGGCTACTACAAGGTTATCAGGCAAAACAATAGTCTGTTGAATGTTAAGGCCTTTCTCCACTTCAAATAAAAGAAATACATTAAAACACATAACCTTTATGTACTGTCCTCACCTGTACATTGAATGGTTTTTGTTTGTTTTTTGTTTTTTACAGATGGATTCTGATGGTGAGGACCAAACCGTGAAAACATGTACCAGCAGCACAGGCAAGTATAGCTTTCAGTTTTAGTTTGCTTTTAACAGCACACACATGCACGCTCAAACACACATATTCCACTTATCACCATGGGTTAGGGGTATCAGTTCAACAATCCAACTTTATAACTGTCATTTTTATGTATTATCTTACCGGTCTGAAGAGCACTGCACTGCTATTTCATTATTCAGAGGGGAATAACTTCATTAAATTGAAACACTGGCTCAAATTAGTTAAGGAGTGTGTATATATAGTGTGATTGAAAACCTCTAGACTGGATATGTCATTATGCAAGTGTTCAGGGCCTCTGAGGCCTGCCTGCTCGCGCTGGAGCTATTACTACATCTGGGGAAATTCATGAAAAGTGTTATTATTGGTCGTGCTTCATAGGAGTAGGGGTAGAACTTGTGAATGAGATTCACGCAAGCCTCTGGGAAAATTGATTTACCCTTTTAGATCATGTTGTCAGCGCTGTCAAAGGATGAGCTACAGTTGGACTCCCAGAGAATAAGCAGACAGAATGAAAAGCTTTTCAGATCAATGAAGAGACCACTTGTCCATCCTTATGCTGATTATACTGAGTGGCATTGTAAAAAAAGAATAAAATCTATAGTAAAAGGCTGGATAAAGCAGTTTTAGCCCAGGTAGTATCAAACCCTAAAACATTATCTACAAAACAAATATTTACAGAACATTGTAAAATTTCATAAGCAATTGTCCAAAAGTGGTCAGTCGCCTTGAACCTTTGATGAAGAATATGTCGACAGATGCTGTGCTACTGTAGTGGAAATGTAAACATTACTTTTTATCTGCTCTTTCTTGGCCTTTATTTCACAGGGCTCGCTGACTGCAGCACTGAGAATCAAAGGTAAAAATTTCACGATATAAACAGCTTTTTCATCTTCATGCCAAAAAGGAAATATTTTCCTCCTAATTCACAGTTGTGGTTCATTAAAAGGGTTTTAACTTTATAATGTATTAAAAACAAGTCTAGCTTTTGTCTCAACCCCCAAATTTTATGAGTTGGACTATTTAAACTGTGAACCCAAGCAGCAACTGAGGCCTCTGCTGACCCTGCTGCGCTTTTTGTCCGTTCTCCTCTTCTCTACAGCCCATATGGGTCCATGGCTAGGAAGAGGAGTGCACAGGAAGGGGTGCAGGGCGCCCCCGTCAACAAGAGAAAGTCCCTGCTGATGAAGCCCCGCCACTACAGCCCCAGCGAGGCATGTGAAGAGGAGAGTGAGGACCTGGCACTGCCACAGGACAAAGACGAGCTGAGGAACATTGACACTCCAGCAGGTAAACAGATGTCCTGTTGTTTTGTCTGTTTTGATGAACAATTGACGCTGAATTTTAAAATCCCATCTGTTGCATTCATATTTCCCTCCCTCTGCCATCAGCCAGCAGCCGCAGTCATTGTGCAGTGGAAGTGAAAGACTACACTGCTGGGTCCACATTAGTTGTGTCTCACGTCCACAAATTGAAGTTTTGACAGCTGATCTGCCATGATATTTTTGGCGTGGCTTTACCCTCTTTTGATGAGGCCAGATTTCAGACCCCTCATCTGTCCTTTTTCAATAGCCAGTCCAAACCCATTGATTCCATACAATGAAAAACTGAATGGGGGAGTGCACCAGTTCACTTTGATTTAAATTAAACTTCCTCCATTCTTTTAAATAGAATTTTTATTGAAGTTGCCTATTGTGGAAAACAAATGAGTTGTCAGCATTGTTTGGCAAGATTGGCTGATGTTCCAGTGTTTTATTTTTTACTCAACCGCAAACCATTTCATCAACAACAGTTAAAAATGTTTATTTTCACTTATGCCACTGTCCTTTTCAGGAACAGAAATGTTTTCTTTTTTTCTAGTGAATTGAATTTTGTGCATTTTGGCAACAATGCTCGTGGTGTACATGTGCATTCTCGTCCACTATAATCTGCACTGATTTGGTATATTTTTAACAATGTAACTAAGCAACAAACGTAATTGTCCCTTTCAAAAGCTTTTGTTAGGCCCTCTAACACAGTCTAATACATAATTAGGCATAATGTCTACAGCTCATTATAGTACACATGTGTGTAGTTAAATGGACCAGGAGAGTAGCTCACTGAATTGTGTGGATTCATTCGAAATGGAATTTATTTGTTTCCTGGGTTCATATTACATTACAATTATCTAAGTAATTCACTGTGCATCATCAGGTTTCCTTTGTTGTTGTGTATTTTAGAGACTTTATCTTTTTATCATCCAACACTGATTGACTGTTTTTCCCTTATTTCAACCTCATATTCAGTGGACTGTAACTTTAAAACAAAACAAAATAATGCCAGAATAAAAATAGCAAAGTCTGAAGAGTGTCAAATAAACACGTATATTGATAAACATTTTCAGAACATATTTTGCTGTCATTGTCAGATTGAGGGGCTATTTTCTGTCGAATAATTTTTTTTGGAAAAGTATACCGGAGGCTGTAAAAAAATGTTTGCAGCGGGAAGCTGGTCATATCTGCATTTTAACAAAAAGGGAGAAAAATAAGCCTCTCGTTTGGTCGAGCCACACTCCGTTCAACTCCAGCCAACTGCAGTCCTGCTGCAGAGTGCTGGTAATGGCTATTCTGGAGTACAAACTGTTCACCTGTTCCAACACACAAACCACCGGAGGGATCCAAGTTTTTTTCCTCCATCTCTTTCCTTTTTTCACTGCACTTCTGTGTCTGTGTGTGTGACTGTGTGTGTGCGACTGTGTGACTGTGTGTGTTTGTGTGTGTGTGTGTGTGTGTGTATGCGGCGTGTGTGTGTGTGTGTGTGTGTATATGTCTGTGTGCTTGTCTGACTGTATGCGGCTGTGTCAGGCCTGGGAGTCCATCTGGATGAAAAACAAAACTCTTGTTGCTTGCCTCATAAATGTAAATACGTGTAACTGGCTTTAGTTTTTCATTCAACAGGATTTGTCTTTAAACATCCCTTTTCAAATATTTTACAGCAAGGAACTGACAGTAACACATTGTAATGTTGCCTTACTAAAACGCATATAAAAATGTATAAAAATGTCAAATCAGACTCATATGTTTGCAAATACAATTTTCCTATTTATTAGTGCCACATAATTTTTTTTATAGATTTTAAAGCTCTTTTGGTGAGGATTAATTTTTTGTGCTGTACCCATTAATAAGTAGTAGCTGTCTGATAATGCCTGTATCTGTATCATCCTCAGCAGTGTGATCTGATTCTCACAATCCATCTCTATCTTCTCAACCTATTGAATCCCACTTTTGGGTTTGGTCTGTGATGTCCAGCCACTAAAGAGGATAGAAACCTACAGTACAGCCTACTGAAAGTAAAAAAGCCTCACAGCCCAAAGAGCCTTAATACAGCATAAGTTTGAATGGTTTGGGAGGATCAAGAGAGATTTATTGAATCAATCCAGATGATAGCTTCCCATTGTTAATCACTGACCATGACCTAATATAATCAGCAGTGTTAATAAAGTGTTGTTTCGGATGCATTTTGTGGGATAACCATAACCCTCTTTGTCTGTTCAGTGCATAAGGCTTCACACGATCTTGTGGCTTTCTGTACATGTGACCAGGATTTCTGCTGAGAGATAGACAGCTAAAGGGCAATGCAAATTAAATTATTAAGAGCGCTCAGCAGAATAAGCTGCAGAAAAAAGATTATGTGAAATTAGTGTAAAATCTAAGATGAAAAGTACATATAGTATGTATTTTATAAATCTGTAATAATGGAATTACATTTATCATACAGTTTATGGTATCTTATCACACCCGTGAGCAATTTTTAAAAGCCAAATGCCCAAAATAGAAATTATTTTCCAAAACAAATATATAACATGATAATATATTATTGGAAAAACGCTTCTTATTTGCTAAAACCTCCTATTAAATAATCTATTAACCATCTCTTTCAGCAGCAGGTTTTTAACATTTTAGACTCAAATAATAAGTGATCTGATTTTCCAGGACCTCTCAAAGAATAGTTGAGCAAGACCCACTTAAATAATTACTTAGAGGGCTGTAGAAGTAAAAAGAAAAGAAAATGTTTGACTATTTTTTGTGCTGAAAAGCATCCTGTTTTAGCACAAATGTTAGACAAATTCATTTTACTGTATCAGTCACATTTACTGTCAATACCTTGGCATTTTTTATTTTTTAGACTGTTTCAAAAACATGCTTATAATCAGTTTTCAAACATACTACAAAGAAACAGCAATTAAATAAAAAAAATGACATATTCTAATTAAAATCAATCTAATTAGTTGTATTTTGCAGCTATTTTGGTTCATGTTCACAAACCAGGCCCGTCATTTCTGTAAGCACAGTTGGCTGTTGTACCTTTATAATTTTTTTCTAGAACAATTATTGTTGTTTTTTTGAATGATGTGTACATTTGGCTTCTCCTAAACCAAGTTCTGCCACGCAGACAGCAGCAGCAGCTCACAGAGATTTCTCTTTTCATCTCTGTGTTTTTGATTTCCTCCATCTGTGTTTTCAGGAATCCTCTTCACTTTCCTTGTTCTCATCCCTAGAAACAATAATTATGTGTTTTTAAATCGTTTTTGCACAGATGACAACATGTTGCTGCTTAGCTTGCACTTAAAAATACACATAACTAACTGACTACCGTAAAATCCCTCCATAATCTTGTCCTAAATCTATGTTGTTGACCAATTGGAGACACACAGGAAGGAAAAAACAATTGTGTTCCTCATCTTCGGGTTTCATGTTCAACTAGCAGAAAGAAGGGTCACATATGTTATCTAGAATATACTTTAGTTATTGCTTTGAAATCTTGCAACCTTATGATTATCCTTTCTATTGCAGCATGTGTTCTTAAAATCCTCTAGATGGTTATAAAAACATGTTTTTCTCAAGATAATATTCCGAGAAAAGTAACATAAAATCTAAAACCTTAAATGGATTTGCAAAAGATTACCAAGGATATACAATTCTTATCCTGTGTGTGACTGAGGGGTCACAAAAAAACATGCTTGGTTAAATTGTTAAAGCACATGAAATAATGAGTGTTTTCTTCTTGTTTTAGATGGAAACTTAAATGCAGTCAATGGAATGGCCAACAGAAATGGCTGCCGAGATGCAGCAGCAAAGTCAAACGATTCGCTCGGATGGTCTGAAGTTACATCGAATGGCTCTCCACAGTGTGAGGTCGACACACCTGAACCTCTGATGGATGAAGATGAAGAGGAGCTCCTTAACAACGAAGAAGAAGACCAAAGTCAAGACAGGATGAGCGGTGCACCATCACCACAGAGTCCGTACAGAGACATGAGGGAAACTGAATGGGAGCCTCTGTCTTTGTCTGCTAAGGTAAATGGCTCCAACCGCAGCCCCTCCGGAGCCTCTGAAGACCTTTCAGGCAAGAATGGCCATGTGAAAGAAGAGCCTCGCATAGGACTTGGTGGTCCAATGGGTAGAGGAAACATTTTTCAGGCTGAGGCACTGAGATACAGGCCGCTCCCAACAGAGGAGAACAGCGAAGGGGAGTCAGAGATGGAGAGGCCACCTCGGCTGGACGGCTGGGCACTGGGCCTCCATGAGAGAGGCCTCGAAATGAGCCGAGGCAGAGTGAACTTCAGCCTGTTAGAGCAGGCCATAGCTCTGCAGACAGAGCAAAGACAAGTCCTACACCATGCCTACAGAGAGATGGACCGGTTCCTCATGGAGCAGATGACCAATGAGAGAAGGCACCATAGAATGATAGACATGGACAGCAGACTCAACTATCACGGAGGAAAAGGTAACAATAAAGAGGGAAACTATCATGTAAAATAAAGTTGATCTAAAGATCAGTATAGCACTTAATAGATTCCACAAATGTACCTTCATCCAGCAGAAATCAGACCAATTGTGATTTAGATGATTGGGTGCTCAAAAAACATTAAAAGGAATAAAAGAAGCAGACTCAGGGCGGGGGAATCAGAGGGTGGAAATCCTCTTAAATTCTAAAAACATTTTGGCAACAAGTGAAGTAATAAATTAACAGACTAAAATAAAGAAGAACAAAATTTTCTGATGGAATTGCTACTACTCAGAATATTGGATTTTGATAGGAATCAACTGGATATTTAACCATGACCATAAGTCTTAAATCCTCCTAAAGTACCTCTCATGTTTCCCTCTGATTCTTCAAATGACTGCAGCTAAATGTGTAATCCTAGATGTAATCTTTCGATGGATGGGCATTAAGAAGTGAATGCTCTGTGTTGAACTGCAGCCTTAACTAAAATGACAGATTAATAGATGCATTTTGTTAAAAAAAAGTCTCTGGCTTTGCATGATATTTCAGTCTGTTGACCTATGTACAAGATGTATACAGGACATTACAAGTGCATTAGATGCATGTTTCAATTTCCACTTATTCCTGCATTCCTTAATAGAATCCACAAACTGTATATAAAGTGATAGAAAGGCTGCACTAATGCCTGTATTAATTCAGTGAAAAATCTTGTGTCACTGAATTTACAGATTCTCCACGGACAGATAAGAAGGATATAAAGTGTCCAACTCCTGGCTGCGATGGCACTGGTCATGTGACCGGCCTGTACCCACATCACCGGAGTTTGTCTGGATGTCCTCATAAAGTCAGAGTTCCTCCAGAGAGTAAGTCGCACAGGCAGTTCTTTGTGTCTAAACAGTATATTAAACTGTATAATGGACGATTCCTACATGTAAAAATGGGCAGTTATAGGATTTACAATCAACCACAGTAATTGGAATCCTCTTTGCACCGACCCAAAGACAGGAGAGACTTGCTTATATGTTTAGTTCAATTCAAAGATGTGCATGAAACTTTTCAAATACAATTAAAGGATTTTCTCTCTCTCTCTTTCTCTCTTTCTCGTAATGTGTGAATATTGAATTCTTTTTTTTCCCCACATTGGCGATTGTTAAGTCATTTCAATATAACTCAACAAACATTCAACATTAAACAGTAATGTTACAAAAGGAACAGAAAAAGTAATTAACTTTTTCAAAAAAGCGCATGCTCTTAGACTGGAGGCAGTATTTGCAAATCAAAGGGCTAGCTAACGCAGTATTCAAAAATAAATAGACAACTCCAACAAACTAATTGGAGAATATGTACAGAAAGGAAGTTTCTAAGGATACAGAGCGGACCTTTAACGACGCGTTTGTTTTGAAGAATATAATCAGCTGTCTTGTTACGCTCCTCTTTGCACTAAGCTATTTACATTTCAGCCACATTACAGCAATCCTCACAATGAGAAAAGCCGTTTGCTTTTTTCTCCTGTTTCTGTCTCTTTAGGATCTTTTCTCTATAGGCTCTAATGTACCAACCAGTTACATAAATCATCATTTAATGTATGAACATTTGTTTCTTTGCCAAAATTCTCTCTCTATGTCTCTCTATATATGTATGTATTTACCATCTTATAATCTGTCAGTTTGATTATGTCTTTTATGTTTCTCTTTCTGAGCTCCTTTCTCTGTGTCCTCATCTCCTCAGTCCTGGCCATGCATGAGAACGTCCTCAAGTGCCCTACACCTGGGTGCACAGGAAGAGGCCATGTCAACAGCAACCGTAGCACCCACCGGAGGTATATGCGTCGATAGAAAGCCATTAGAAATCTGCACCCTGTTCATAGATGAATTACAGTATTAGGCTAATGTGTTTGATTTCCTCTCCATCCAGTCTCTCAGGCTGCCCCATCGCTGCTGCAGTGAAAGTGTCCAAACCTCAGGACGAGAGCCTGAAATGCAGACAAACACCTGATCGCTCACCGAGGTATAGTGCCAGATAACCTTAGGGATTTCCACTGCTATCAAGTGTGGTTGCATTTGCAGAAAAAAATAATTACTACAAGCATCCAAAAATCCTATGCAGCTCTGTAGTGGACTGGAGTTCTAAAAGCGTAACTGAGGTTATGCAAAAAAGTGATAAACACTATTATTGTTGAGGAGACTGTGGGATATTTTTATTCACTGATTCCAAAAGAACACACAGTCTATTTCAAGCTTTCCAAGCAGACATAAGCAATGGATGCTGGTCCTGTGAGTTCCTCTCTATTAGAGATGATAAAAGAGCAGAACTCTTTGTTCCCTGTGGATATATCATGGGCAGGGTGCCCACTCCTACTATATTAATTAGTCTGGCAACCTGGCTGTGGATCTACAACACACATCAGATCCCAGACTATGTGTACAAAAGCACTGGCATCCCTCGGTGCTTCTAAAACAATGTCTATACTTAAGTCTTTTATATGAACTTGTTGGGAATGTTATTTCACAAGTTTTACACAATAAAGCCTCAATTTTGTCTTCTCACAGAAACATTGGCTTGATAAAGAAGTTCGAGATGAACCAGTTAAACTACAGGCTGTCTCATCCAGTAGCAGCCTTGCAAACGAGCCTCACAAAAGACATGGACAAGTACAGCAGAATCCGCTTTGATTACGCTAGCTTTGATGCACAGGTCTTTGGGAAACAGCCTCTGATGGGGACCAACCAGGACCAGGAAATCTCACATTTCCCTGATTGTAAGTTTCATACATTTTATTTTGCTCAAATAAATGTATTTTTTTGCAAGTTAACATTTTATGGAAGGTGAGGCAATGTGGCAAACCAATTTTATGTCATGTATTTTTATTAAGTATGGAGCCTATCAGTCCACAACAAACCTTCATCATCACATTTATAATTGAACTTTTTTTTTTTTTTTAACATCTATCTTTTTGTATGAATTGCTGTTGTTAAAACATACAAAATGATGAACTTGCAACTTGTTTGCTGCGTATTAGTAACTTTTGTTAAAACACCTGGTGTCTCAGTAACTAAATTATTCGCTAATTATTTGTCTTTTAGCACCTCAGCAGTATCCTGGCTTCCTTGGTGCTCCATGTGGCCGCTTGCCCACCTCCGGTCAGCACAGCCCACCGAGTCAATTCAAAAAAGAAGACGGTCTCCAAGCTGCCGCAGCGACCGCCGCCATCCTTAACCTCTCTACTCGCTACCGGAAGAACATGGAGGCTGTCACTGGCCGGCCCTTGGCAACCTCCACAAAGGTAATCAAATTAGACCACTTGGAAAGGTATTTAATGTGGTCATTTTAAAGGAACTCTGATTTGTGTATAAAAAGGGAAGACATCAAAAGACTGAATTTGGCAAAGGGAGCTTGTCGCTCTGGTGGCAGAAAAACAAGGTTTCCACTCCATAAAGCTTTAATGTACACAAATGAAAATTTGTGTAATCACATCAAAAGAAGAAATACAATCAGCCTTCTTTCCCAATTACAACTACGCTTTTTTTTTTCTTTTTTTTTTTTTTTCATTTGTTATTGTATTTTGTTTCAATGGGAGGGAGGACAGCAGAATGGTGAGAGTGGAGGTGGCGAAGGTGTATGAGTTTAAATACTTCGGATTCAGCTGTTCAAAGTAACAGGGAAATGTACAAAAAAGAGGTGAAGAGGAGAGTGCAGGCAGTGTGGAGTGGGTGGAGGAGAGTGTCAGGAGCAATATTTGACAAAAGGATACCAGCGAGACAGATGATGAAAAGACAGGAGGCGGAGCTGGAGGTGGCAGCGTTGAAGATGCTAAGATTTCCGTCGGGAGTGACAAGGATGGACAGGATTAGGATGAGTATTTTCCCAGGACAGTTTGGAGACAAAGTGAGAGAGGCGAGATTGAGGTGGTTTGGACATGTGTGGAGGAGGGATGCTGGTTATATTGTGAGAAAGAAGCTGACCAGGGAAGAGGAAAAGAGGAAAAAGAGGAAGGCCAAAAAGGAGGCTTATGGATAAGATGAGGGAAGACATGCAGGTGGTTGGTGCAACAGAGGAAGATGCAGAGGACAGGAAGGGATGGAAATGGATGATCCGCTGTGGCGACCCCTAAGAGGAACAGCCGAAAGAAAAAGAAGAAGAAATGTGTTTTGTTTTGACATCAGCTGGCATGTAAAAACACTGAACTGTTGTCTGAAACTGCATCTTGCGCGCCACAGATGGCAGAGGATATTTTGCTTAGTTATATGATCCAGCATAGGCTGTGTGTCTACACCAGATAGTCTTTAAAAGCATTTTCATGGATTAAGCCAAGCAGTTAAAGGAGTTAACATCTGAAAAGTTTAATTCACACAAAATGTGCAGATCCAAAATCTTTTTCTGCTGTTATTACGTGGCACCGTGTTCAACTTAAACTCTGTGATTAACATTGATCACATTCTGTGGGTTACATACGTGCTCACTGTACTGTAGATGATTCAAGGTTTCCACACCTACACAGCACAGATCCTTGTCTCCCAGCTTGTTGAGCTGAGAATGTGGCCCTGTACCAGGTACCAGCCCACTGAATGAATAAAACAGTGTTAGCAAGTTAATCATCTGTTCTCATTTACAGCTTAGTTGTCTTGAGATGTACAAAATAAAGAGCAGCTTTCAAGTCTGAAAAAAGGGGGACCATATTTAGAGTGTTATATGTCGTTCGGTGCTCATATGCATATGTATATTACATTTTGAAATATCACACGCAACACGCGCAAAAAAAAGCTGGCCTTTAAAGTGTGAATATAAGCTGATTTGACTTATTTAACGGCAACAACGTGAGGTGCTTAAGTGACATCATTATCTAATCAATAATATAAAAAGAAAGAATTAGGTTGTCAGATTTGTTTTTTAGTTGAGGCTAAAATTAATCACTAAAAGTCTTGTACATCCTTTAGTTTAACACTGTTGTTATTCTGATTAGGTACACACGTCACCAAATGGCCGGATAATTAAAGTGGACAGCCACATCCAATGTTCATGAAAATGATCCCCTTTAATTAATTTGAAAGGCTCCCCTTGGTTCCAAAAAAAAAAAAAATGATGTATAGGGTTTAATGAAACATATGCATTGAATAATTGGTTTCATTTATGGAAAAGGATTTCAGCATTTAATGAGGTAAAACTTTTAATACCATAAAACAGCCATAAGTCATCACGCTATTGCGTTTCAGCGGTAAAAAACGACAAACACATCTGTCAGCGAGGAAACTTATGCCACATTAAGCTTTTTAATTTTTGCTATAATAATGATGACCTAAAACCAGCACCCCCCTCCCCAGCTGCCATCTTGGTTGTGTGTCCTAGAAAATAGATGACACAGCTGTCACTGGAAAACTACACACCAGTGATTATTTTTTTTTGTATTCAGCAGAATTAACGCTGGCTTAGTTTGGTACTTTGTCTGGTGTGAGATAACCACTGTATGTATTATTTAAATACATTGTTTGTTTTGCAGTGAATTTCAAGTCATTTTTCATGTTTACAGAGGAACGTTGTTAGGTTCCAGTTTACCATATCGCTGCTGTCATAATAATAGAGCATCGGTCTGTTTTACTTACATTCCTTCCAGTGTAATTAGAAATAGGTTCTATTCATTTTTATACTTTGACTGATTTTTTTTTTTACGTGTAAATGCAGTGATATCTACTGTATTTGTTGTTATAGCATATATTAATTGATTGCACAATTATTTGCTTTTATAGGACATGCTCATAGAAGTCGATGAAAACGGCACCCTGGACTTGAGTATGAAGAAGTGTAAGGATAACGTGAAGGCCCACACAAAAACACCTTCGGATGACCCCATGTCTCCCCCTGAGTCCACTGTGGCCAAAGGCGGCAGCGTGCTCATCAGCCCCGCCTTCTACCATCCGCTGTGTGAGAGAGACAGCTGGGAGAGCCCCATCCCTGTTAACTTCAGCAAAGCACACATTTTACAGGACAAAGAGGTAAACCCCCACCCCACACACACACATACACACACACACAACACACACACACACAGCAATAACACAATAACTGCCACTTTAGATGCAATCTAAAAATGTCAGATATGCATTAAGAGCGTGACAAATGAGTGGTGTAAGATGAGAATTTAAAGGGTCAAAAGCTGCACAGTGTCTGGTGTCACCAAACAAAGACATTTGAGCTACACAAAGTGCAACTAAAACAATGAGATTCAGCGTCATAAGAAGATTAAAAAACTAGACAGAGATTAAGTTTCCTAGTAAGAGTGTCATAGTCAAGAGTTAACATTTTTTAATTTTTTAGTTATTCATTTTGTTGTTTACTTTTATTTTCTTTAAGTTTCCTCTTTAAATCAACACCCGTGTTTAAACTCAACATAATAAATAAACTCGGAACTTTGTCTTTGTTTTCCTGTAATTAGTACCAGATTACACTGTCATTACATTAAACTATCTCTGGAAACCTTCTAGGAATTATCAGGAAATTCCTGAAACATTAACATTTCATTTCCAAACATGAAGGTTTAAATTTAGGTGGAGAAATTCTGCATCCCCTAGTTTCTCCAGTCAGATCTGTCAATCTCTAATTTGTATCAAATATATTTACACAAATGACTACTGTTAATCTGGTCTCACAGCACATTAAAGGATTTATTTTTATTTCCCAGGTGGTATTTATTTGTAGTTGATATCAGTAGTCGTCACATTTGACCTGTTTTTATACAAGATCCGGTGATTACAGAATCTTGTCTGTAGGGGGGAAAAAGGAAATCCATATGTCATGGCTATACATCCTAAATACTATGTGGATTAAGTATGACTTTAAATGGATGTATGGTTTACTCCAGTATAAGTATCCTAAAGCATAATCTCTATGCTTTGCACTCTAACCCCTGCGCTTGTGGTTTAAGAGTATTATACAGGGTTTTTCATTAATTATTGACTTTTAGGTCATTGCATGTTGGGGTCAGGCTTGATGTTTTGGATGTGTTTTCACTTATTCCTCAGCCGGAGGATTTTGATCAGGTCTCCTTGGAGGACCAGCACTACCAAGGAGACGCTAGCATGAAGAGCTCCAAAGCCAAGCTGCTATTACGAGATTCAAAGAAGGAGCTTTTGAGGTATGATTTGCCAAAGTAAGGACCAAACATCTCAAAGCATCTTTATTCAGTCAACTGTGTATAACGTGAGCTTTCATTTGAAAATGCTATTTGACAGATGGTCAGTGTTAATAATAATAAGTGTAATACCAGGCCTTAACTTTGTTTAAATAGGACAGTATGATATAAGTGAGTCAAATCACACTGAAACTGCCCCTTTTCTATCCCATTCTGCAAGATATATCACATATCATTGTAACCGGTATGTCTGCAGGTTCATGTGGAGAAGAAATGTATCTATTTGAAAGTGAGTTTCCTCCCTGTATGTCCTGTACAAAGCTTACAACTCTTGACTCTTGTAGTTAGAGTGCATGCTCTGCTGGGTCTTCTCTTGAGAATCACGCCACGAGAAAAGTAGGATCCTCTAGTTTCTACAGCGCAGTACCCCCTCAGATTTCCTCAGTGACATTCAGAGACATTATTAAACTGAAAGTTATGCTATAAATTAAATTTCTACTAAATTTCCCCGCTGTACTAACTCTTTTTTTCTCTTTAATGCCCATGAAAAGGTTCTCAGTGTAAGAGAAAGATTCAGTTCAAGCTTGGCAAGTCTGTGGGAAGTAGAGTAATCTGTGTATTAAATGCTTTGTGTTCTCCCGCAGCTGTCCGACCCCAGGCTGTGACGGCAGTGGCCATGTGACGGGGAATTATGCATCACATCGGAGGTACTGTAATTAATTACACTCTCATTAGCACCAGCCAGCAGATATACAGACAAGGGAAACAGTGCTGATTGCTTAATTATGTTGATTATTACACTTGAAAAATTGTCATATAGCTTGTAGAGTTAGATTTCATATCATATGTCTTTTTTTTCTCTCTTTTTTTTTTTTTTTTTTTTTACATTTGTGACATGAAAAAGCTTTCTCACACACAGAGGAAGTGGAATTGTGTTTTCAAATAATGTTCGTATAAATATGCATTGAGACATTGTATTAAGATTATTTAATTCAGCTGTGATCAAAGAGTGCATTAAAATGACTGTTAGCTCTTTATCCTCTCTAGTGTGTCTGGATGTCCCCTGGCTGACAAAACACTCAAATCACTGATGGCAGCCAACTCTCAGGAACTAAAGTATGTGTTTTGAAAACTGTTATTGTTGCTAGAGGATTTTTCACATGAAACTAGGCAGCTTGTTTTTTGCTTCAGCTTGGGTCAATGTTTTCCTTTTCATTTTACTACACTATTCTATATACTGAACATGAAGTTGTTGATAAAACTTTCGACGTATGTCTATTGCTCGCAGTCTTTTGCTGTAAAAAGCACCTGGTCTCCTGTGTCTCTCAACCTGCAGGTGCCCAACACCTGGTTGTGATG
Source organism: Scomber scombrus (assembly GCF_963691925.1). NCBI lineage: Eukaryota > Metazoa > Chordata > Actinopteri > Scombriformes > Scombridae > Scomber > Scomber scombrus. The sequence continues at coordinate 18,910,481 of NC_084980.1, forward strand.
GATCTGGACACGTGACTGGGAACTATGCTTCGCACAGAAGGTAGCAGAGAGAGAGAGAAAAAAAGCACAACATTGCAACTGAGCATGAAATACATTTGTCAGATGCATGACATTCAAACAGATGGTGAAAGTCTCACTTTATGCTGCAAACATGCTGCACTTTTTGATTTCTTGTTTTTTATTGATTTATTTGGCTGCCTTTTCATCTATCTGTGTTTCAAAGCATTTATTTATTTTAAAATCCAAATTTAGATGTTTAACTGTTTACTGTTTGACTTATCAGTGCACTTTTAGTACGACTTTACAACAGCAGAACATGCTGCTACATACCAATGCAGAGTACAACCTCCACAATAATTACACGCTGTATTTATTTAGATTTGTAAATTTAGATTTGCTAAACCTGCAACTGAAACTTTATAGCAGCATGTAACAGTTCAGCTTTTGTTTTAACCGTCGGATAGTATTTATTAATGTTAACCAATCCTGTTTTTAAACATTTCTAGCTTGTCAGGATGTCCACGTGCCAGAAAGGGAGGTTTGAAGCTCACACCAAACAAGGATGAAAAAGATGAGCAAGAGCTTAAGTAAGAGATTTTTTCTCTCTCTCATCCCATGCTGTCATGTTTTTTGTTTCGAAAAATAAAACAAAGAAAAATATTGTGACAATGCGTCATGCTTTTCTGCCCGGGGGCATTATACCTGCAGGCCATTAAGTTAAACAAAGAAAATAATACTTCTCTTGTTGTAACATTAGTGAATTACTTGCTAAGGATTAGCAGCATGTTTTTGTGGGATTTTTCAGGGTTTTGTATTTTTTCCTATTTTCTGAACGGGATATCTGGCTTATCACTCTTCACTGAGTGCTTTCTTCATAATTATAGTATATTAAGAAAATGTTGATTTGCCCTCTCCGATGGCATTGCACTCATTTGCAGTTTAATCATTGCACTCTCTGCTGTCTGTGAAAGTGTTATTGAAAAAAAAATAATGTAATTGATTTGCCGTTTAAATCCAAAGTCAGATATATGAGCCTTTGTTTACTTATACATCTGGACACCGATTTTTTCTTTTTAATTACTAATGCAAGGGCATGAGCTTAGGAATTAGACTGGAATATACCTCATACACATTAAGAGAGAAAGGGAGCGAGAGGGGGAGGGTAGCAAATGCCCCTAGATTATTGTAAATAGTGGGCCATATGGCATCCCTCCATTGTCCTGGTGCCTTGCATCAAGCTACCTACCTGTGGTAGATAAGTAAGTAATGGGACTGGTGTTGTTTTGTCCTCTAAGTGCTGCTGTGGTCTAGAGTAACAAAATGCTGAAACAGGCTTTTTGCAGCAGCACTCTACAGTACGTGTGCCATTTGTATCATCTCAGGTGACCTTTCACCTTTATCAATAAGGGAAAGGGTTAGCCACCTCCAAATTACATTCTTTCGCATGAGGGGATACATGACAATTATCTGTAATTCATGTCACTCCATTACTGACCTGCAGAAAACAGGCCTGGAAATGCAACTGACAAACTCTTAATGATATTCAGCTTATGTTTGTGTGCACAAATATCAGTCACCTCGAAATGTACAGTACGCACTGAACACAGCATTCACTCTAAGTGAAGTTTTAGTGGATTAGTAACTTATAGTTGATGCGATTATTTGAGTCCATTTCTAGTTTTGGTGACTTCATTTTTAATCAGCATTTGGTTGGATTAATCAACTTAATGGTTAACAAATCTTCCGGTCTAGTTATTGAAAGAGAGATTTTTTTTTTAATGATCGTTATTTTAATGATTTGGTGTCAGTGTTTAAAAAATATATTTTTTGTCGTTTAACAACAGTGTTGATATTTTTTGTGCTGTTAAACGTCTCTAGCAAGTTACTTTGAAATACAAGTTGTGTATATTAAAGTGTACAAAATGCAAGTTGACAACACGCAGTACTGTTTGTTTCTCTGGTAGGTGTCCAGTATTTGGATGTGATGGACAGGGCCATATATCGGGGAAATACACATCCCACCGCAGTGCAGGCAGTTGTCCGCTTGCTGCCAAAAGACAGAAGGAGTCGTCCATCAATGGCCTGCCCTTTGCCTGGAAGGCCAATAAACAGGAACTGCCCCATTGTCCCTTGCCTGGCTGCAATGGCCTTGGACATGCCAATAATGTGTTTGCCACTCACAGAAGGTGAGGTCGCCTGTCCTCCATTTTATCTCTAAACAATACAGCTGGTCGACATGTTGCATCCTTACAATGGCACGTTCACTCTCATTCACAATCTCTATTGATGCTTAAGTTTGTCAGTTTTGTGATATTCTCGCACCTAAAATTGTCATTTATGACCCGGTGAACTAGCTTGTCGGGTTGCCCACTGAACGCACAGAGTATCAAGAAAAAGCACTCAGAAGAAGAGATGACTATCAAACTGAAAGCCAGCAGTGGTAAGCGACTCTGACAATGATTTGGGCTGTGAAACTACTTGAGTATTTTCAATCATATTTCAGTTACATTTATTTTTGGCAAAAATGTTGAGGTTTTCAGTTTGAATGTGATAAATCTGATTATCTCCTTTAACTCAGGTGTTGAAAACAAAGAGGACATTCAACACTTGGATCATGAAATAAACGAACTGAATGAATCCAACATGAAAATAGAAGCAGATATGATGCAACTCCAAACCCAGGTAAGTATTTACTCTGACGTGTTCATTTTGACGACAGTGGCTCGATACCTTTGATCGCTTGATTTTGACTAGTTTTTTGTTTTTTTTACCTGAAAGCAGATCTCGTCTATGGAATGTAACCTGAAGACAATTGAAGAGGAGAACAAGATGATCGAACAGCACAATGACAGCCTTCTGAAGGAGCTTGCTCGCCTTAGCCAAGCCCTCATTAACAGTCTAACAGACATTCAGCTGCCTCAAATGGTACAGTAAGCTTTGACCAAAGACTCTTCTACCACTCATTATATCTTACTTGTCCTGGAAGAAATGTAATGTTCTATAAAATTGTCATTTTTGCTGTGCTGTTTTCACTAATAGTCAAACATGTTTTTGTTGCAGGGACCCATCAGTGAGCATAATTTTGAAGCCTATGTGAACACATTAACTGATATGTACAACAACTCGGAGCATGAATACTCCCCAGAGTGCAAGGCCCTCTTGGATAATATCAAACAGGCTATTAAGGGCATCCATGTTTAAGCTGTAGAGCTACCAAGAGGTTTCTTTGACTTGGGATAATGGCACTAGATAGCTCTATTTTACTGAAGAGTGCTGGCTTGGCTGCATGTATAAGACAAGGCTTTTGGAAATGTGTTTGGCATTTCCCGGTAAATACACTGCACTGAGAAAATTACCAGCCAGATTTGTAATGCTTTTACTGTTTCTGCATTCACTTGATATGTTTATCCTGGTGAGATTTTTACTCCTCTTGCACTTAATTATTTTGTATGGTTTGCTTGATTTTAATCTGTATGTGTTCATGTCATTCTTATATTACCGCTATTTATTATTATATTTGTTCATCAGTGTATTTATTTCCTCAATTTTTATTTATTTCTAGAATTGTAAATGCTTAATATTTGAAGAAAAAAAATGTTGACTTTCTGCACATTGTAAATTACATAGAAGCACATTCCAATTTCATGGCATACTTTCGCCATCTAGTGTTGAAAAACGTATATTATCAGACCATAAGTTGGATCTCCCTTGAAAGTAAAAACCTACCAAAACTACAAAGCATTAATATTTTTAATTAAGCATTGCTTTTGCTTTCTATTCTTTATTGGAAACTGAATGTATGGCAAGACAAAGTGAACACTGAGATCAAAAAAAAGAAAAAAAATGCAATGCAACCGTACTGTACCTTTTTTTCCCTCTTAACCAATAACAGCTGAATGCAACCAGGAGATGACACTGAGCAAACATGCAATGTATCATTCAGTGAACTGAATGTTGGAATCTGTTTTGCATAGCGTGCCACAAGAAGAGTGCAACAAAAATCCACTTTGTCAAGATGTTTTTCTTTTTTTTCTTTTTTAAAATATAGATATTAAACTGCCTTCTGTGCACACACTTTGGAGTGTGCATATAGTATGTGCCTAAATGTATATGAATCCATAAAAATATACGAGTACTATGTTTTGTGGTAGGACAGTATTATGTGGATGGTGTCTAATTTATTATACAGTACAATTATTTTCATAGGAGGAAATGTTCCTGATGACTGTTTATATACTGTTGTCTCAGTAGCTGTAATCTCAAAGTCAGGTTTTGAAAAAACATGACTGAGACTGAAGAGTCTGGTGTTTATTTTAACTTTTTGCTAGCATGGAAAGGTACAAAAAAAGGAAGGAGTGAATTAAAAACAAACTTCTACTCCTGTTTATCTTAAACTGCTTACAAGCCTTAACATTTCAACCAGTCTTACAGTTTGAATATTCTTGTAGAGCTTGGGGCAGATTCAAATAGTAGCTATTTCAAAACCGAGCGGACCACCACTACAACTTACATTTCAGTTGAATTCATTAAATTAAATAAAAAAAGAAGGAAAAAAAGAAATGAAAACAGAGACAAATGATAGTTGTTGGCTAATCAGTTGTTTGTCTGCATCAATTGCACTTTTGTATTTAAATTATTTTGTATTTTTAGTTCACCACACTGCCCTTGACTTCAACAAAAAAAAGGGGGAAATGGGACAATGTAGTCATATCACCGTAATATATACATGTCACAATTTTACATTAAGTTAGTTTAAAAAAAGAGGAATTCATTTGAGCAATACCTTTTTCATTTCTGCAAAGAGAAGTCAAAGACATGTAGCCTGGCACATTTAGAATAAAAAATAAATGGAACAGCAAAAGAGCCAAATTACAGAAAAACGTATGACCCTATTTTATCCAAATACTCAAATATGTTTTAAAAGAATTTTAACATTTTAAATTTGAATCACATTCTTTAAACTTAACAATCCTTTATTTATAATTTCTTATATTTAATTCCTACACCACACATTGTTTGCTCAGGAAGTTTTGTGAATAATATTTATTTTTCCCTATTAGTATTTGATGTTTTGTAATGTGAAATGCTTTTTTGTGGAACGATATTAGTATGATATGAAATTGTATTGTATTTTCTTTTCTTTTACATTAAAATGTAATGCTTTTTCAGTTGAAGTAGTTTGTAAATTGAAACTTCCTATTACTTTTACTATTTCATAATAAACAGATATGCGCTGTGTTGTACAGTTTGTGTATGGTAGAAATAAACTTTTCAAACGGTTGTGTGGTTTCTCAAAGCTTTTAACTTTGCTGTCAATCAAATGTGTGAACCCAGTTACATCTGAAGCCGAAGCTATAAACTTTCCTTAGGCGTCAGCATCACCTAGTGGTGAAAATTGGGCATTGCATTTGAAACAACAGGGAGTGGTCAATGGAGTCAAGATACTGTCAGTTAAAGCTGCACAGCCACAGCTGTTAGGAGGCAAAAATCAGAATACAGGGTCGTCTGGGTTGCCTAGAATGTTTATGACTTTGACCATGCCAACATCATAGGTTCTAGTCCAGCTTGGGACTTATTCCCCCATGTCTGTCTCTTCCTTCATGTCATCTCTAAGAGCAAAAATTTACCCCAATACTACTTGAAGTGTATTAAAATATAGTACACATTGAAATATTCTTGGGCACAGTTTTACATCTTTTTCGTGAGGAAGGGATTCAAATTTAGATTTGATAACTTTATTAATATCCAGATGGGGAAATGGCTTAGTTGCAGATGCACAGTGATGAGTAAAAACACCAAGTCGGAAAAATTAGGCTAAGATTAAAAAACACCCTGACAGATATTCCAAGTGGATATTAGTTAGCTCAAAAGCCTGACCAGCCACTATCAAAATAATGGATTTAATACAATCAATCAATTCATTGATTTTAAAAGGCCAAAGTTGATGCACCTGAAAACAATGCCAACAAAGAAGGCAATACATGTAGATTCAAGCCTTCAAAATTAACAATTATAAAAACAATACATATGAAACTAAACCGTACAAGTGATGTCAAAAACACAACAACAACAACTCATAACTCAGGAAACAATCACATGACATTCAAACATTTCAAAGCTGTGGTAACAAAAGATCTGAATTATTCTGTGAAGCATTTTAACATCTTTAACTGATCACTGAACACACTTTTTTAACTGCTATAAGGACCAAACGCAGAAAACCTATCAACATATGACACTTGAGTGGGAAATAAAGGTCACCATGTAAGGTGCAGCTAAACCAAAGGCAATGCATGAGCTAAATATTAAACCAAAGTTCAATTTCTGGTGGAAGTAACAGTGCAGTAGTCAAAATGTGAAGCTATTGGTTGACACTCTATGCCACCACAAACATATTTCCTGTCACACAAGGCCCCTCCCTCCTGTGATATATGATGTGTTAATTTATGAGCGTTGGTGGTGAAGTGCAGATATATAAAATAGCTTAATGGACACATGCCTGACCTGAGCTAACCCTATTGAAGTTCAGCTTGTCTGTTTACATTAATCTAATAATAAAGTAGCTGGGGTAAAACTGACAGTAGTACAAGGCCCTTTTTTACAACAAAAAAAAGTGGACTGAAAGTCTCTAATTTTGAGTACTCTTTACCTGGAGCCCTTATAGATATAGATACAAAATCTGCTTGAAGATAAAGTCCATAAAAACAACCTCAAATTTATTAGAATTGCCCTTATCACAGGCAACAAATGGAAAGATGAACATCGTCCTTCAGCTGCTGGATGAACCAATGAATTAGCCTCATGTACACCAAATGAAAAGATAATATACAACTTAAAGGGAGAGTTTTAAAAGGCGTGGGTGGTTTTCTAACATTTCAGGAAAACATATCACTCTTTTTATATTCATTAAACTTTTAAACCAACTGTCATGTATGAGTCAGACACAGACTCTCAACTAAACTGAAAAATCTATTCTATCTTTGCAACTGTATTGTTTTATTCTTTTTTTAATAGTGTGTACTGTTTTTATGTATTCCCTTCTCTTTGAATAGGTACATATTCTGAAGAAATCTAGAGTCAGACCTAGAGGGGTGGGTGGGCTCATGGAATGGGTCTGTGTGGGTAATGGGTGGTGGGCCACTGGTGTAGAGAAGTAGGTGGAGATGGTATGTGGGCTAATCTGACATCTATGTAATTATATTTGTATACATTGCTGCATTATTCAGCTCAAGCATTGTTATGTTCTAAAAGCCAAACCACAAACCAAAGATAATACTGAACAAAAATTGGTGCGTACAAAATATTTGGTTTCTTGAAAGTTATATGACAAGATTTTTTGGGGGCAAATCCGGTAATACTCAACAATCATACTTTGCGTGATGCTACAGGGTATTTTCACAGCAACGTGTAGTTCATTGCACGGCAGGGAGCGACCACTGAGAACATTGGGGTCATGTCCTCAGTACAAGTGTACACACAGGTTACACATTATGTGCTCTGAAAGTTTATAGAGTTGCTACCTTTAAATATGATTAAAATTAGACAAAAAATGTGATTAATCATCTAAATAACATAAAGGATCTTAGTCTGTCTCCAGTTGAATTGTATTGAGTAACTTTAACCAAATCAAAAACTACTACTGAACAGCTCAATTAATATATTGAGATATGAAAATAATCTAAAATTTAGAAAACATTTTATAGACTATTTGGTGGCAAGTCAGACATTCCTAGGTAGGTGTGGTTGTGCTTTTGACCCATGACCTCAGTATGTACTGAATTCTAGGCTAATGACAGGCCTTGGAGTGGAAATGCTGATCTTTAATTCATTAGTCATGCCTGTTATGGCTGAGAGACATGATTAATGATCCTGGATGAGTATGTATACCAGAGACTTGAATGAACCCAAATTAAACAGACTGTCTCTTTGTGTATTCTGTACTCTAATAGTCTGTGGTCGTGCAAGTCAGGCTTGATACCTCAGTGTTACGCAATAAAACCACCAACTGAGGAAGTAAACAACTTATTCTCCTCAGCGGACAACCTGCAGATGAACAACACCTCGGGCTGCACAAAGCTGTCACGTATTTTGCCACAAAATTACAAAAAACAGAAAGTGAAACCAACACATTCCACTATGAATGCTGATGATTTGCTAAGCTTGCCAACCAGACCCTCTTATCTTCTAAAATAAAATGTCAGGACTGACTCTTCATTGACTCATTCTCTTCTGTATAAAATGCTAGTTAACTGTTGCTGCAACTAATGTGGGAAAAATTAATGGTGAATGTTCAGTTTAGTCCATCTGCATCACTAAAATATGACAAAATGAGCCCTGGTTTGAAAGTTTGTTAGTGTCTCACATAAAATATTCCCCCTTAAATCAGGTAGTAATCTATAGTTCTTTCTGTCAGAAAGCAGAAGCAACGTTTCCTGGAGTCTAACCTACATGTGTTATTGGGGAAACAGTAACTACAGAACAACAAAAAGACTGTGCCAGTGAAAGTTGACTAGACCAGACCTGTGTGCATCTGCTGACTACGACTGCTTCCTTATTAAACCTGTTGATCATGCATTCACACACTTAGATCAGTCTGGAAACCAGCTGCAGACTAAATTTAGGCCTTTCCTTTAGGGAACTGTTTGAGGTAACAAGGTGGGCTAAGAGCTTTCCAGGATCTTTGCAATTTTATATTCTAAGCCTGAAAACGTCAGGCTCAATAGTTTCACAGTGAGACAGCTATACGTTCCTCTTGAACTATTTCTTTCTGCACAATTCTTATCTATTAAATTAACGTGCACAAAGAAAAGTCAAATTAATGTCTTCTTCTGTTGTACAGCTTCCAATGCTGTCTGTGAATTGATATCCTTTTCTCTTATGTGTGGTGCACCTCTTTAGTAAAAAACAACAACCGTCTACTTGTTTCAGCTTCTCAAATGTGAGGATTTGTTGTTTTTCCTCAGATTTATAACATCATGCAAACAAAATATATTTGACGTTTATCTCTGGGAACTCGTGATATCCTTTAGTCAGTATTGTTATTATTATTATTATTATTATTATTATTGTTGTTGTTGTTATTATTATTATTGTTATAATTATTATTATTTGACATTTTCAAGACTGAAAGATTCATCAGTTAATTGAAAAAAATAAAAATAAAATATATATATATATATATATATATATATATATATATATATATATATATATATTCATATATATATAGATCAGTCTGTAATCAAAATAACTTTAGGTTGCAGCCTTAACTCTAAAGTATGCTACAAATAAATCAACACATGGGCTTAAATTGTGTCACAGTACAAATTAAGCCCACGCCAGACTTTTGACTTTTTCATAAAATATCTTTATTTTATATTACAAAATCTACATGAACTAATGAACACATTTTCAAATGAGAGATACATCTTGCTTCATAAGAAGTTGTCGCCCTTATAAATCATTTTAGTATATGAAAACACCTGAACTTAGATTTTGGTGGGCTTAATGGGAAAACTTACCTCAATAGTTGAAAACCACATCGTTCGACAATTAGAAAAGTAATCAAAAAGTAATCAAATATAATAAGTTACATTACTTTGAATAGGTAATTGATATAGTTACATTACTAAATTTTAACTTGGGTAACTAGTAGTCTGTAACCTATTACATTCCCAAAGTAACATAGATAGATAGATAGATAGATAGATAGATAGATAGATAGATAGATAGATAGATAGATAGATAGATAGATAGATAGAAGTGGGAGCAACAGTGCTTCCCTCTGTCGACAACGTTTTACAACCACGTGACCTGTGTTTACATCCACTGCTCAGCTGTTCTCCACTTCGACTCCTCAACGGCTCGTCGTTTCTTACTTTTACCATTTCACCCGCCCAACCGAGTCAGCCAGTTAGTTAGTGACTTAGTTAGATAGTTAGTTAGCACAGTTAACTAGTCGGTGAGTCTCCTCTGAGTGAGGCTGTTAACGCGTGAAAGTCACCGTCGCATTGCTCGGTGCACAAGGAGTGAGTTAATGCGACACGGCGCTGTGAGTATTCCTCATTTATTTTGTAGCTAACTACCATTTATTTTGTCTGTAAGTTAACCGGTGCGACTTTGCAGTGTGAAGGAAATATTAGTTGGTGTAATAATTCACTGTGACACAACAGGCCAGCTGCACTGTGTATGTGTGTGTGTATGCAAGTGTGTGTGTGTATGTGTGTGTGTTTTCTAGCAGCTTACCTAACCTGCTTTGTCTCTGTTTGGATGATGGCGCACTCGGGCCCTTAAAAAGCTAACATTAGCCAGGAGGTTTGACTGCAACCCAGATGGCGTTGTTTCGACACAGGGCGATAACGCAAACACTTTGCATTCAATGTAAACTTATTGTCATTGCGACCAACGTTTGCGCAATCAACGCATTTTTATTTTTAGGGGGCCCTTGTTCTTTGATTTGGATGCGTTAAGACAAGCGAGCGTTTGGAGACTTTCTGTCACAAACATTAGCCACATCAGGCGGAAGAGGCTTGGTGACATCAGTGTTGTTTTTGTTTTTGTCCTTTTTTCTGTGTTTGATTTGTTAGCGGCCGTTATTACATTTCAGCCTCTAATTAACAAACCGGTTTCGCCACTTGCTGCTAAAGATTGAGGTTAATCGCACTGCAGAGAGCTGGCCAGCAACTGCGTTGTGGTCGTCAAGTGGGAACAAAAGCTGGATGAAGGCACAAATATATCAACACAAACACTGTTCGTCGTTGTCAGCGTGTGGTAATGAGTGCTTTGGATCGTTTTGTTGTGTTTCTCACAGATGTGCACTGGTAGGACGAAGCAACAGCTTAATAACGCTATTAATAACGCTTGACAACATTTCATGAAAACGGTGTTGTTGTTTTGCTCCATCGTCACACGCAGTGCGAAGAAAGTGTCGAGCCAGCTGATTGGCTGTCGCCGTGTGGCAACGGCAACACGTGACCAGGGTGCGAGCTGATTGGCTGCATCAGATGTCAGTTTGGGGATTGTAGGAACATCTGTGCACTGCATAGAAAAATAAAGACCTGTAAGAGGTGGAGATTTGATTTTGCTTCAGCACATTTAAGATAAGATATTCCTCTATTAGTCTCACAATTGGGAAATTTACATCATTGCAGCAGCAAAGTCGACAGTAAAAATAGAAGAGCGTCAATAAAAAAGAATGAAGAACAATAAATAATAAGTAAGTACAAAAGCAACAATAACAATACTAGTAAAAATATAGTAAAATAATAGTCACATTATGTACAGGAGTAATATTGGTGTATAAATATATATAAATAAATTATAAATGATAAAACACATACAACAAAAAACTAAAATAAAATGAAACTAAAATATGTATACATACATTAAACTTGAATTAAGTAAAATGATCAAATACACATAAAATTCTGCCTATATAACTTTTTTGGTGCATATTGGACAACATATATGCCAATACTGTAATATCTGCTAAGACAATATCGGGCGATAATGTTGGCAGATCGATATATTGATCTGGCTTTAGTGTTGAGTGATAATATACCTGAGTTTGATATTGTTATTGCACAGATTTAAAGTGAAATAAGTGTGTATATATATATATATACACACACATATATATATATATATATATATATATATATATATATATATATATATATATATATATATATATATACACACACACTTATTTCACTTTAAATCTGTGCAATAACAATATACACACACACATATATATATATATATATATATACATATACATATTGCACAGTCATCTAAATTAAAAAGTGCAACGACACAAGCTGAAGTGGTGTACAACAGTGAAGATAAGATTTATTTATTTTTAAACAGACATCATGGATATAGAACCACAGAAATCCCACAACAATGTTATCAATTAATCTATTGAGTATCTTCCTATTAAGTCAATTAGATAAGTCTAAAAAAATCCCACCTCAAAGTAGTAAAAATGTCATGTTACAATTTCCCAGAGCCCAAGGTGATGCCTTCAAATTTCAAACAATCCAAAACCTAAAGATATATCATTGACAAAACAGTCTTACCCCAAGTTTCACTTAGTAGCTGGTCTGGAGCTTTCAATCATAGTGAGGGATTTCTAGAGCTGCAACCATTAGTTGAATATTCGTTTGACAGAAAATGAATCACCAACTATTTTGCCAATCGATTAATTATTTTGAGTCATTTTTTAAGATAAAATGTCATAGAAACAGGGTGGAGGTTTCTGGCACAACTTCAGCTACTTCCAAAGTGCATGGAGAAGGAAAAGAAGACGACATAAATCAGAAAATATTCACGTTTGAGAAGCTGGAATCAGAGAATTTGGACAATTTATCTTAGGAAATTCAAAGCTCAAGCAACACTTTTACTATACGAGAACTTTATTAGTAGACCAACGTGTTTCGGCTTGTGGCCTTGGATGACCCTAATGAAGGCCGCAAACCAAAACCAGTGGTCTACTAGTAAAGTTCTCCTATACTACAAGTGTTTCTGGAGCTTTGAATTTCCTAAGATAAATTGTCCAAATTCTCTGATTCCAGCTTCTCAAATGTGAATATTTTCTGATTTATGTCGTCTTCTATGATAGCTAACTGAATATTCTTGGGTTGTGTCCTGACGATCAGGTCAAGATGACATTTTAGGTTGCACCTTAGGGTTCCTGAAATTTCATACACCAAACATCTAATTAATTAATAATGAAAATAATCATTGATTGCAGCCCTACCTTTGGTTATGAATGTGTGGATGTTAAAATGTCTGTATTTTTCAAAGAGTTTCAGTTTCAAAGCTATTTTTTAAAAACCAGATCTCAAGGCATGATCCAGAACAGCTACTAAATGGACCTTTTTTTGTCAACTTATGTTTCTGAAGTCAAGAACGAACTCTCCAAAGATATATATTTAAAAAGTCAGAGATGTAAGAGCCCATTCAGTGGCATGCAAACAAACAGTAACATTCGATGGCAGCTGCACTGGAGGCTAGCACAGCACAGCAGTAATGTGTTCTCAGCAGATGTGGTCAGACTGAAAGGGAAGCACACAAAGTCCGTGGAAAGACACAAACAGGACTTAGATTTGACTAAGTGGTACAAATTCAGGGGAAGACAGATCTTGTCAAGTATTTTCAAGTATTTCTGCTCATCCCAGAGCCTCTTCTTGATAAATACACAAAGACAACAGGAGCAAAATTTAGAGATGAAGTCTGGAGAAGAAGTATGAGAAACAGCTGCAGTTTCTGTGACTACTGAAGTTTGGCCAGAAGGTGGAGCCAAAGGTCAGGCTATGTTTAACCTAAATCAAAATGAAAATGGTCTATCCTCTGGTGAGCCATGTTTGTCTTCCTTTTTTTTTTTTCCTTAAGGGTGGTGTTAAATTTCATTATGGTGACTCTATATGGGATTCTGGGAGTCACATGTTCAGGTGGCAATACTAGGGTCATGTCAAAATATGGTGCTGTTACAATTCACTTAAATGATTATATTCAATGCCTGACACTTTATTTTGTCAGCTATAAGACATCAACAAATCAGCACGAGTGGAAAGGAAAAACATACCACATACCTTTAAACCAGAAGTGGCAAAATAAATAGTTTACATTCAGTACTTCAAAAACGGGATCAACATAAGGGTGGCTTCCTGTCCAAATACAGCAACTATCTGCTCTCCAGAGTGTGTAATGAGCGATTATGTGTAAAAAGTTTGACACTAGAGCAGTGGTCAGCACCTCATTAAAATACTCCAAGGAGCATGAACATGTTTAGAAAGTTTCACTTTTTTTTGTTCAGATTTTGAGGTATATTAAGTAAAATTGGACATTTCGCTGTAGTCATGGCGACAAAAGGAAGGTCAGTGGGTGACCAATATAATTATAATGAATCTGCTGCATTTCATTAATATATCCACAACAGGTTTAATTGGAACTGGGTCTTTAGTTTTTTTCAGGTGTCTTCATATGAAATAAGGTGATGGGCATGTTAACAATATGACCTGCTGGTGGCACTAGATCAGACAATCATTAAATTCATTAGGACCAATTGACAAACTGACCAACTAGTGACTTTAGTAAAGATTTCTCAAAGTTTATGTTTATAATAGGAATCTTGTCTTGAAATCTTCACTGAGTGTGGAGTTGAACTCCAGATCCTCTCACGTCGTCGTCTCTTTGCACAGAGGAATACTCTGGTGTATATTACTTCAATAATATTCATCATTCAGGTACCTTGGTAGCAAACACATGAATGTCTTTATGAAATTTGCATTTGTAAAAATGCATACACTTGCATGTATGTTGCATTAATAATACGTTTGACATCACATAGAGGAATTTTCTTTAATTTATATCCCTCACAGCCACATCTCATGAATTACACCCTCTGAAGTCTTTAATCTGTCCTCTCCTTCAATGTGAATTTTACATGCCTACATGGTTTTTGCTGTGGTGAATATAGGACAAAACCTTCACATAGCTGCTTCAAGAAATGTAAATCCATAGGCAGGATTTGTCACTATGAAAAATATGGAAATCATTCATCATATATGTTTTCCTCATGGTTCTAGTATCTTGAAACACAAGTAAGTGTTTAAAAATTCTGCAATGACAAATTCACAAATTACTTGTCGAAAGTGTTTAGGGCGTTTTGATACAAAGCATCTTCATAATTTTATATTAGGCTAATAAAATGATTGGAAACTTAAGTCTACTTCATGCTGCCTGTTGATGCCATAAGCATGCATGTCCTGCTGCCCTAGACAGGCCTTTGGTATTTAGTTACAGCAGAGGACTCGATCTGGTGTTACTGAAGGATCTGTTACATGTTTGGTCAGCCAGAATGGTTCAGCATGGTGTCTGTCCGGGTTATAGCAGCCGGTCATGACCATATATGCCAGGGTCAACACAGGACATCCCGTGTGTTTACCAAATGACTCCAGTTTACATGGTCATGTTTCACTGGTTTTAAATGTTATTAACATGCTTTTCTTTTTTGTTTTGAATAAATGGGTGAGTAATGACCCCTCCTGTGGATTGTCATTGGTATGATTGTGCTGCAGTGCCAAGAAGCGATTTGCTTGTAGAATATGTCGCATGACCCATTTTCCTGGATTTTCTTGGAACTGCAGGCAACTCAAATGCATTAGAGAAAGGGCAAAGGGTGAACAAAACAATACAAAATACACTGCTGCACTATCAGTGATGGTGAGTGAATCAATTATTCTCTTTGCCTGTGAGAAAGAGCCAATGGAAAATTACCTTACTAGACCTCCCTCTACAAAGTCACCTCTGAATTTAATCTTTATTAGCTGAGTCAGATGTGGAGATGCTGAGAAGGCAGAGAGGGAATTCAAGACTTGTCTCCTGCGGCCGTATCTTCAGATATACCCTTTCACAGAGTGGTGGCGTGGAATATTTTTGTTATCAAAGCCTTTGTAAAAATGTTAAGACTTGTCTAATGTTTGGTTTTTCCTCTTTTTGTATCTTGGATGTTGGTCTGATGTTGTACTTCAGCTCAAAACTCACAAGGTAAATAACTTCCAGAGCAACAGAGACTGTGGATAATCGACTCTTTCCACAAACATTCAGCTCCAAAGCTTTTTGGCTTGTGACCCGTTAAAATGAAGCCATGTCAACATGTGACCCCACATCAGGGGTTATGGTTTTAGTGTGAACATGAGTTGTGAGCAGTTCAACCAGAGAGTGATTTATACCTACTCAGGTTGTTGACATTATAAGGATTTTTTTTACAGACCAGAAGTGGTAAAAGTATCCTGTACTTAACAAAAAACAGACAAGAATCACAGAAAAGAAAAAAGGAAAAATAAACATTATGTAACAGAAATTCTTAGAAATCTGACGCCAACTTTGTGTCACCACAGACTTTCTCTGCAGGCATCAGTGTTGTTTCAGTATATCTGATAAAGTGTCCTCAGAGGAAAGTGCAACTTGAATAAAAATGAAAATTCTCCTTTTCGCTGGTATATTTACAGTCTGTCAGATACACCAGATATAGCTCAGACATACTGTATAGTCAGTACATATATTGTACATTATTATATATATATTTTTATGATACATGAGTTACAGCATGTTTGGTTGAGATGGTGACTGAAAAAATCACTATAGTCCATCTGTTCCTACAATCATGTACAGTGTATTACAATGAGTCTGTGTGAACATCTGTTTCCATATTGTAACACATTATGAAAACAGATATTTGTATATGTCATTCTGTCGGTCCTTTCCCGTCAAAATGTCTGAGCATGTCTGTGAAAATGGCAGATTATATTGACTAAACAATAAGTAAAATGTGTGTATATAGAGGTGGTAAGGGGCTAGATGTTAATCTCTGTGGACCAGGATGACATGACATGCAAAATGGTAATATTAAGGCTGTATAGCTGTGTAATAATAAGACATCACAAATAACATTTTCAAATCCTTTCATTGGATTTTCTTAAAACACTGCATTTTGATGAAAACAGTGTCTGAATAAATATCCATTGATCCTGTTACACGCAAAGTTTTCATCCTGATGGAAATTAATTTGGAAAAACTTAATTCACCCTTAAGTTGTTAAATTTTCATCAAAACTTAATCCAATTTGTGTGAAGATTAGATAAATAAATAAACCTAGATATATAAATCTTTACTTTTACAAGCATCTTAAATCTATGCTGTACTTGTATGCTGTAGATGCTCTCTCAGGCATATTACCATAACGTGCTCATATATTCTTTTTTAGGTCACTTGCTGCCTGGACATGACTGTTGTCTGAACTGACACAAGAGGAGTCACAGCGGCAGGATCCTTCAGCCGGCCGTTCATCTCCATGCCACACTGAGGAGAAATCACTCATCCTGAGTACGAGTTCTGCCCTTGTGTTTCTCTTCTCTGTTCGACATGGGGGGAGCCGTGAGCGCTGGGGAGGACAATGATGACCTCATTGATAATCTGAAGGAGGCCCAGTACATTCGCACAGAAAAAGTTGAACAGGCTTTCCGGGCCATAGACCGCGGTGACTATTATCTGGATGGCTACCGGGACAGTGCCTACAAAGACTTGGCATGGAAGCACGGGAACATACACCTGTCGGCTCCGTGTATATACTCAGAGGTGATGGAGGCCCTAAAACTGCAGCCAGGATATTCTTTCCTCAATCTGGGCAGTGGAACTGGCTACCTGAGCACAATGGTTGGTCTTATCATAGGTAAGCATGTAGAGGAACTGCTCAGATGTTCAGTGAAGTCTGTGTAAACAAATTGACGACACAAGCACAGTGTATGCCTACAGTGCAAATCAACTTCTGTCATATGTAACAAGCAGTTCGGAGACACGATCTGATGATTGCGCCTGTTGTGTTGTCTTTTTTTTCAAGGTCCGTTTGGAGTGAACCATGGAGTTGAGCTCCATAAGGATGTGGTTGAATATGCCAGAGAGAAACTGGATGACTTCATAAAGAATAGTGACAGCTTTGACAAGTGAGTACATGCAGCAAATGGAAAATAAGACTACAGAGTTCACAGTCAGGCTAACAGCTTTGTAAGGCTGTACTAATGGCCTATTCTTGTCATACTCGCAAGCTGTAATTGGGATGCTCATGTTTTTCCGAAAGCTTCGATATGTCTGACTTGGAAGTGTCTGGAAACCAACAAACCAGCCAAAAAAATATGAATGCTTCACATCAGCCAAAAACTGTTGTTAAGTTTGATTATACCTTACGCTTTATATGTTCACCATGATAGTTTAGCAAGTTAATATGCTCACACTTGCTAATTGGCACTAGACACAATGTGCAGATATTTTGTCATAATTCAATTCAGTTTAATTCAAACCTTAGGGATACAGCTCATGGGGGGTCCATATCAAGCATAAACCAAAGTATTAGAAAAATAGAAATTTTAGCATGATGATGGCTCTAGATGAAAGGTTAAAGCAACAACAAAGTTAATACAATGAATCCTGAAGGGAACAAGAACGACTATACAAAATTTCATGGCAACCCATCCTGTAGTTATTGGGATACTTCAGTCTGGACCAAAGTGGTAGACCCAAAACGCCCACCCACCCACTGACTTACCATTCATAGAGCCAATATGGCTTGAAGAATGGATGTGTTCAAACCTGAGCACTAGTGACAGTTATACCTGCCAGTTTGGCTCCTGTGCACCTCAAGACTTTGGCTTGCAAATTACATGTATTTGAATGTCTCTAATTCGACTCATTTCATTTGCATAATTCTCTCACAGCTTACCAATATGATAATGAGGCTGAAAGAAAGAAAGAAAAAAATGTTCTCCATGGCTGTTAAATATATTTTATCCACTGTACTTTTGATTCCCCCCCCCCACAGGTTTGAGTTCTGTGAACCCGTCTTTGTGGTGGGGAATTGTCTTGAAATCGCAACAGACAGTCACCAGTACGACCGCATTTACTGCGGTGCAGGAGTGCAGAAAGACCATGAAAATTACATGAAAGTGCTGCTCAAAATTGGAGGCATTCTGGTGATGCCTATAGAGGATCAGGTAAGTGCTACAAGCCATCAGAATAACAGAATCAACACGTCACGATTGCTAGTCAAAATGCTATCACTTGAGGAAAACCCAACTTGACCTAAAAGATCAGTTATTCAACTTTTGCATGCATTATTGAGCCACAACTGCCCCTGGATGTGAGCAATCATGTAAGGAGCACATACAGGCCTGTTAAAATACATGTTTTATTAATAATGGTGGATGTGTAAGTGTGGACAGACTGTGGGGCATGTAAGAGGGCATTCTGGATATTTTGGGAAGCTGGAGGAGAAAATGGTTGGCAGGAATATTTTCTAATAAGGAGCCTGAAAATCCTGACAGACTCATGGACAGGGATTCGTGGATTTGGGGCAATTTAAGGCATTAAATGGAAACAGGAGCTAAAGTGATGCAAAGCAAAGCTAGATTAGATGCTGCAACTAAAGTGGGTTCAAAGAGTACATTATACTTAAAAGAAATCAAAGAAATGTTATACAGTATTTTTAAAGAAGATAGAAGACATTAGCAAGAAGGAAAAACAGCCTACACACCTACACAATCATGGTAGCTTCGTATCTAAACAGCACATAAGCGCTACCACCCATAGTCACTCAGGTCCACACTAGTACAAATCAATTTCACTCAATTTTTTTCTCTTTGTTGTGGCCTTTTATAAAACACACCACACAAAAGAAAAAAGGCTTCGTAAAAATGCTTTCCAGTAGACAGAAGTGAAATCTCACATTGTAGGTAACGAAAAGGGGAAAAGAGAAAGTGCTGAAAAAACTGTTTGATCGAGAATCTTCAACAACATGGTTAGACTTTGATTTGCAGAAGCAACATTAAGAAGCCAGCTTTGTCAAGTGCAAATCTTTCCATCTTTTTGTATTTTTTGTAAAACAAAAACATGACATATACAGATGTGTTTAAAATCAAATGAAAAACCAACATGAAGTGTCTTAGTATGGAGTGAGGCCACCACAAGCCTCCAGAACAGCTTCAGTACTCCTTGCCAAGTCAGTGGGCCTCTATTGGAGGGATGAACACCATTCTTCCACAAGATATTCCCTCATTTATTTCTGCAACCTTTATTTAATCAGCTAATCTCATTGAGATTGAGATCCCTTTTGCAAGATAATCCTGAGTACCACAGCGAAAAACAAATAGAGCCAGACATAACAAAAGGACATAAAGCATCAGAGACAGCATCACTTAATAGATTTGAAGATTAAACATAATATTCTATCATTTAGTTTTATGGAGATTGTGGTCGGGAACAATGGTCTAAAATCTTCCATGTGTTGAACTGGGTTGAGATCTGCTGACTGTAAAGGTCTTAGCATTTTATTCACATCATTTTCATACTCACCGAACCATTCAGTGACCCCTGGTGAACAGAAGCATCTGCAATTGTGATTCTGCATGCAGCATTTGTTTCTCCACTCTTTTACTCAGGTTTATCCTTTAATTTGTTCCCCATCTGTGTGTTGTCACACGAGCTCACAAGGATAAAAGCTCAGGAATTACTGTTAGTATTTCTTAAAATGTATGAATCAAATTACTACTTTAAACATGTACAATTTGAACAGAAAGCTGCACTGTAAATATAAAAAACCTATATTGCGGCTATATCGGGAGAAAATAAAATAAATCAGAGAGACCTTGCACCATGACAACCAGCATCATTGTGTTGAATGAAGTACACATTAGTGATGGCTATGAATGGATGAACCTGGCATCTGGCCTTAAGGCGTCTGTGTGCTGGTATTAATGGACCTGTCATGTGTCAGTTGAATTCCACTCAAACCATTACACCTCCCCCATTAAGATATGCACTTACTTTATTACCATGCATGATGAGTGCATAGCCTCATGTGGTGTAGTAGTGTTTTGATAGCTGTCATACTGTTGTTGGGTAATTACTTGTTGTAGCTTGAGCCCACCAGATATCTGTCATCTACTTAGCAGCACCTCTTGCATATCAAAGTTCTCACACCAGCAAACGTTTTGATGATGTGACTGGTAGGGGTGTGTATACAGTATAAGTCAAATGAATAGGAAACTGTGTCCAAACCTTTCACTGGTACTGTATATATAATGTATACTACAACTGTAATGGTTAATAGAAAATGTGATGATTGACTAAATTAATTGGAAACTGCTTTTCTGTGTCTTTCATTATGGTTAAATAAGATGGATGGATGGATTTTAGACTGAAAAAACAAGATATTTAGAGGACTTGAGCTTTGGGAAATTGTTATGGGCATTTTTCACAATCTTAAAACATTTTTTTATATACTAAACAGTTAATCAATTAATTGAGTCAATAATTTGCATGAATACCATGCTTACCAGCTAACCCTTTAATATCTCTGGCAGTATTGGTCCATTGTGGGCAATGCTGCAAACTGAACTGCAACTGAGCTGAACTGATTGGTGGCAGTGTTGTGTTTTATATGATTTTTGCATCGCTGTATAAAATTACTCTGATACAGTATTTAATTTTCTAGATTTGCCTGACCTAATTTTATCTGTTAACGATTTCTCAATTAATTTTCAATGACATGTGTAGTATCACAATTAAAGCTGCAATGATTGCATGATTAATTGATAAGTTTTTGTTTTTTTTTAGAAAAAAGGTTCTCATATTTGAGAATTTGCTGCTTTCTTCATCTTACATTAAAGTAAATTGAATACTTTTGAGTTTTATGCTGTTTGAGGACATCACCTTGGGCTCTGGGAAATTGTGATGGGCATTTTTTACAGTTTTTTATGTTTTATCTGAAGATAAATCAATAATACAAAATAATTAATATTGCAATATAAATGTGCATATACAGGATTGAATCCATATTTCCCATCCTTGTCTGCTGTATCCTTTTGTATTATTTTCTTAGCATTTAAAAAGCAGAGTAGCTTTAAGGCCTTTAAAGCTTTGTGTTCACATATGGAGCAAGTAATAAAACATAAACTCCACATAAGAAATAGAGTTAGTGTTTCATACTGCTATGATGAAACAGCATATATGCAAATAGAAAGAGGAGAGTGGTTCTTCTCCAGGGGCAGGGTTTACGATCTACTGATCCTTATACATTTGCCAGGCATAATAAACACAAGGAATTTATTAGATGTGTGACTTTTATTAAATAAGCAGCTACTGTATTTATACAGAGATAATTGCTACACTGAATGCCTTGTATCTATAAAGAATGAACCCGGGTAAATCATCTCCACAAGAATCCTCTCTATACAGGTGGCAAATTTGTAAAAACACACAACTAACAATTAAATATACAAACAACCAAGATGCACAATCTCCTATGACAGATATGAGAAAACAGTGTGAAACTGTGCAGGTTTAGGTTTTGGCCCTTAGATCTGGCTCTCACTTGTTATACAGTAATTCATATTTTATACGTGTTGAGTGTTGGATTCAGGTTTTGTCTCTTTATGCAGCTGACCCAGATAACCAGGACTGGTCAGTGCACATGGGAGAGCAAAAACATCTTGGCGGTGTCCTTTGCCCCCTTGGTCCAGCAGAGCAGAGCTGATGGAGAGAAGCCTGACGCTGTCCAGCTGCGTGAGTTTCTCCAGCTTCTGTTCTCAACCAAAAAAATATAGAAACAAAATCTGTCTTTGTGTTTTACTATTCCTAACTCCTCTTGAAGTGTAAAGCAGCAGGCAGTATTTCAACTTGGACAGTATATTTAAAGTGAAATGATGAGACCATTCCTAAAGCAATATTTGCTTTGAGCTCTCCCAGTAGCTGGTTCACTGAGCCTGTTATTTCCTTTACTTGAAATACAGCGACAGAGTTTCCCTTTGATGGCCTTTCTTGTTTACGGTGACCTAGTTAAAGGACTGGTGCAGTTGTATGGATTATTCTTATTCTTGCAGTGCATTGCCCTGAAGGTTTGTGTCATCTCTCTTTGTCCTCAGCCCCAGTGACTGTTCGGAGCCTTCAGGATCTGTCTCGGATCTACATACGCCGCACTCTCAGAAACCTGGCCAATGAGGACAGTCAGGGGAAGGGGATGGTGCAAAGAGTTCCCCAAAAGCGCAAACGCAGGCGCTGCCGACGGCGACGCATCAACACCTACGTTTTTGTAGGCAACCAGCTGATCCCCCAAATGGTGGAGAGCGAGGAGGAGGAGCACCCCGAGGAAGAACAAAAGGAAGTAGAGGAGGAGGAGGAAAGAGACATTGGCGACATTGAAATCCTCAAGCAAGTGAACGTGTTGAGAGACCAAATAATGGCTTTACCGCTGCCTGAGTCACTTAAAGCATATTTGCTGTATTACAGAGAGAAATGACTTATCCACTCAATATCCACTCTTAACGGGTGCAGCGTCTGCTGAAAATTGCTTTTCTTCACCGTTTTCAGTACAAATGTAGCATTATTTCCATTAAATCTTGATGGCAAAACCGCACCGGAAAGAAACGTCATAGATAATATTGGAAAATAATGTTATGATTGTCATGGGTTGTTTGTTTATGTTGTTTTCTTTTGATTTGTATGTCAAAAAAATATGAAAAAAAACCCGAAAAACTAAATGGACATAGTTTCAGGAACCCGTTTTGAGATTCAGATTTTATCACAATGTCAGGATGTCTGCAGCAGTTTGCGGATTAAAAATTGTATAAAAAACAAAGTTCTTACTATATTTGTTAAAATATGATCATGCTGAGATGAAAAGTTTTATTGCACCTTTTTTAGAAGCTTTAACTTGATATCAGTATCTGGCCATTTAATGATGCTGAAAAGAGCAAAAGACACTGAAAAGCAAATAAGGCCACATCCTCCCATTTTGAGATAAAGAGTAAGACATTCTTTCGTAATCATGAATGGGGGCCCTTATGTCATTACTCCTCTTGATATTTTGTTTTTAGGTCAACGTGTTTTGTACCTTCCTATTACAAGCGATCACTCAGAGACGAGGTTGTTTCATCATATTTTCTACCGGGCACCTTTTCATGTAACTTTTTCTACAGGGTGCTCATATTCTTGTGTTTTCTCACTTTGCGTATAGGTAGCCGACATCCTACTTGATAATGATGAAGTGTTGTAGGCATCCCTGGAATGACCATTTATCAGACCCCTCTACTCTCCACGTTTCTCTTCTCTGTTGTTGATGCAAATATATTAGTTTAATGAATCATATCAGAGGACAAAAAAATTATGAAACTGATAACGGTGGTTCATATGTTCAGGAAACTGGTGAAAGAGGTGTTTATTAATAATGAGAACATGCATGAATATACTGTATATGTCTTGGGTGTCCTTGACTTTGCTTCACATCTTCTGGTTGGTCACTGGAGGTGATGTCCCAAGTGATCAAGTCTGGAAAATGTAGTTTAAAAAAAAAATATATAAAAAAAAAAGATTTCAAGAATATTAATCAGTTAGATGGCCTTGAGACAAATCTCAAATCCTGTATAGTACTGCATTTTTTTATTGACAGCAATGCAAAATCAGAATCGCTGAGGATTTTGAAGCCTTTTGTATCCTGGACTGTGAGCACCTTATTCTGCAGTCCCCCAGTAAAAAAAATCATAATAATAATGATAAAGGAGGTGCCATTTTTTTGGCTTAACTTGTATGGTGGACTGAGCTTGTAATGTAAATCCTGTTAAAGTACAATTTGCTTGCAGAACTTCCCTGATAGTGATGGCTTTTAAGTGCCGACGTACCCCATCACATTAGGATTTCTGTGAGTTTTCTGGCACAGTAAATTCACCCAAACAATGGTATATTTCTACAAAACATTCCACAGTGAAAAAAAAAAAAGGAATTAAAAAATAACATAACATCACTGATAGATGTCACAGTTTTCGTTCATGCTTTACTGTCACGGACTTGAGGAATTTTCTTCATCTTACTTTGAATGCATAATTTAGTATTTCCAAAAGCTGAGTTGAATGTTGTTGATATGAATTCTATTCAATATAAAAGTGATATATATGTGTTGTTATCATATGATTCTGCATACAGTTTAATTTGCATTTGGTTTGTTGTAGCACCCTCTTGCTGTACTGTAACGTCACACTGGGAACTCTGTACATCAAAACTCCACTGCTGTCTGTTAAATAGATAAGATATATTAGTGCTATAGGTCTTCATTTTGTTCTGGTGTAATGAAAAAATATTTTGTTTGAGAACAGGGCTGATTATTCTATTAGTAGTTTTGTGTGTGAAGAGGTATCATTTATTTTCTGTAAGTTTTTTTAGTTTTTTTACATTTATTGGAAAGCTTTGCAAGTAAGCAATAATGGAATAATTTCTCAGCTCATAATTAACAGTAACAACATAGTCCCATTCGATTTGTGTAGTATCCATTAAAATTCACATGACCAATTACAAACATGCAGCAGTTTATATACTATTATCTAAAACTGTAATGGCTTTTTAGAGAGCACATTCAGTATTGAAAGCAGGGGACCTTCAACCTCAGCGCTCAGGTCACGCCTTGCACCAAAGTTAATGGGACTGCTGTGATTTCATTTAATGTGGACGAGATTCAGTTACAAACATGGCACCCGGTAAAAACCAAGTCATAACCGATTCTGCGCTCTCATATTAATTTGTTCGTTAAGAGCCAAAACTATTCTGTTGCTGTTTATCAGGCCTGGGTTGACTTCTCATAGTGTGTGCAGTTCATTTTTGGAAATGTGTTGTTTCTATGTAAATGTTTGGCACAAAAATAAAGGTCACAATCACATTATGCCTCGTCTAATCATTGTAACTGCTCTTTTTTTTAATGTCTTATTTGTTAGATGGATTTGTTGTCCGTTTCTCCGACGTGGTCAAGGGAGTCAAATGAGTCATCATGGCCAGCAGATATAAAGTAGACAGTTGTAAATATGCCAGTCTGGCATTCTGCTGACATAATCTTCCTTTGTTTTTGTTTCTTTCACTTGGCTGTGTAGAGATAAGGAGAAATTATGTGATGAAGAAACCAAGCTGGCCTCAAACATGAGACTTTGTAGATTTAGTGTGATTATAATGAACTAATTAACTACAATTACATCTTTCCTGCGGTGTAAACCACAAGCCAATCAGCTCTTGTAAATACAAAAAAGAGTCCGTGTGTTACAAATGTATATGCATGTATTTCATGTGGGGCAAAATGCCCCTACCATTTTTTAGACCTTCAAATTATTTAAAAATATGTAATTTGCTCAAATATAAATCTGTAAAAATACTCCTTCAGGTGAGGACTTCACTCAAATTGAAGGAATGGTTTGGCAATTTCTTTCCATAAAGGTAGGGGACTGTGTCTGATGAATGCTCTGTGTCTTTCACACTTCAAATGGCCGGGTAATAAGTTTTAGTTTTAGGTTCAATTGAAGCCCAAACTGAGATAACTTTGAGGACATCATCAGGTTTTTAAAATATAAAGTTCCTTCAAGAACCACAGAGGACCTTAAACAGTTTTCACAGAGTTGTACTCTTTTTCACAAGTGAACCAAACCTCATGTGTGAAATTGAAAAGTAAAGCCCCTGTAACGATTGTGCTGACCTATCAGTGAGTTCCCTAGAGTTAGTGACAGGCTGTGTGAATATGGTCAAAAACATAAACTTTACTCACATGACTTGTAGTTACTTGTTGCAGTTTTAACTTTGCTCATATGATCAGGAACAAGCAAACAGGATTGTATCTACACAGAAAAAACAAATGCATGTGCAAATAAATCTATGTATATTATCCCCTTCACATTTCAGCATCAGAGTTAATGTTTCCTTACCATAAAAGCCTCTCAGGAGAGCTCTGACATCACAGAGAAAGTTCTAGTCGTAAGTTCAGGAGTTTTTCAGGTTTTTGATATGATTTAAAGTTATTTAAGAAAAAGTTATTTTTTGTCACCCAAATCCACAAACTGAAAAAAGCACAGAATCTCAGGTGAGGTTTGAAAACCTTACAGCAGCGAGTTTCAGAACAGCACATTACCAACAGGTATCTGTACATTTATTGTGACAGTCTCATGTTAATTTTAAACCAAAATTTTGGTCACACATTTATAGTTAAGTAGTCTATCAATAAAATAAAATAGAAAAAATCATACTAGTCTGGTTTCAAGCATGTCACAGAGTCTCTGACTCTGTGTGTGCGCACATGTGCCTATGAAAGAGAAAAGAGAGAGAGAGAGAGAGAGAGAAGCTGTCTGACAAAAAATGTCCCTACCAAAGTTCAAACCAAACCACACTCTTGATGATAATAATGCATTCCCCCACAAATTAGTCTGACTATGAAAAACATCACAATTTCAGCAGAGAAATAATAACACATTTTTGTCCAGTCCAGTCAAAAACAATTTTAATATTCTCACAGCACACCTGGACTCATCATGACGAGTGAACTGTAGATGAACAATAAAGCAGACCACAAGTGAGCCATGTTACAAAAGGTCTCATTTATTAATTCATTACACAGCATATTTGTTAATAAAACATCTGCAAAAAATAAAATAAACCTCACACTCTAGATCCTGTGTTTATAAGGGTATGCGACCGAGATAATCTTAAAGCACAAAAGCCTCACTCAGACTTTCTTTGCATAGACTGCACCACCATTAGTCTCCCTCAGACACTCGTGTCAGCTTAACAAGCCCGCACAGTACGAAGCACTTTATTGACCCCATTTTAATTTGCTTCCCTCTAGAGTTTACCCATGGGCCTCCTCTGTTTGGACTCTACTTCTAAAATGGAAGGTAAGAGCATGATTAATTGTGCTAATTGACCTGAACTTGAACTCTTTTCGAATATGTTTAGTCATCACTCTGCAGCATTTCATAAATTGTTTAGTACAGAGTAGTTTAAAGGGGCATCTCAAACCTTTAGAGGCCATTATGCTACACATATTTCTATTTTCCTTGCGGTTTGTTTTCACGTTGTCAATGAAAACCTTTTAATCATATTTACAAGCTGTCAAGTCAAAAAAGATAAAATATTCCAAAAAATACACCATAGCTGATTTTTTTTTTCTTTCTAAATTGGTCCATAGAGTAAACAATGAAGAGAGCACTAGGTTATGAGCTATCTACCTACTTCTCTCTGGCGCACATCAAATTAACAAATGCCCTAATCCCTACAAGTAATCCCTCAAGTAATCGCCATTATTCATAATTCTTCAGAGTTCATTTGAATGTCAGTGTTTATTTACATAATCAAGTTTTGGAGGAGAAAAAAAAGCTATAAAACATCATGGAAGGCGTCTACTTTCCTAATCATGTTTGTAGATCATGTGGTAATGTCAAATTATGTTAGAGTGGATGGTGAACCTGATTATCAAAGTGTCAATATTCAGTCCATATAATAAACTCTACGCTTTCATACAGCTTTCATGAGCCTTTCTATCCAGTAATCCAGGAAATGTGCAAATTCTGACCTCACAGGTGGGTTTACATCATATACAGAGAAAAAGAAGTGAGTTTACTCAATATATATATGTACACACAATGATCTAAAACATTCATTTGATCTGCCAATGCTATCAGCAATCCTTTGTCTAATTAAATATTGTTGAATTCTGTATTGCAAGATCTGATTGATGATGCTATTTAGCTTTTAGTTGGACTCTTATTAGGCTTCAGTGGAATATAAATTCTACTGCTAACTGGCATTTGTATGCAGGTAAGAGAAATACAGAGAGCGTCTTACAATCTTTTACATATCCAGTGTCCATAAATGTCCTTGCAGAAGTTCAAGTGATACCGGCTGATGTGAAAAAAAGGCTAAGATGTGGTTTAAACTCCAAATCACTTCAATAAAATGAAATAAAAAAGCAGACTACCTTGGGAAAAGAACTGTGTTTTTCTTTGTGGTGTGTCAATAATAAGGATGTCTGAGGATCAAGAGGACAAATTCATTTAAAAATATTTTTTGAATCACACATTTTGTGTCCATCGAGTCTTTCTGTGACGTTAGTGGAGCTTCATGTTTTAGGTCCAGAAACCAAATGTTTCTTCAGAAATATCAAGTATGTTGCTCCTGAGGAGTTCCTTCACTGTGTACAGCTGTCCTCCATAATGTCATAACGTTGTTTTTCCAGTTCTCCTGTCCTCTATTTTAGGCCACGGTCATGACTAAGTTAGAGGGGCTCTGGAGAGAGCAGCACCTGTCAAGTAGCGTATTTCAGTTTAGGTGTCTGTGAATTACATGAGATGCTGGAAAGTGAAGGAATCCCTGTGGTAGTCGCGTTGCCTTGGCTCTCCACAAACATCGGGTCCAGGCAAGCAACTTTGGCAGCAAAAAAAGCATGAATACAGTGAAGCACAGCAAAGAGGTTTGAGAACTCCAGCTCCTGAAAGAGTAAAAAAATCAATACACAGTCACATGAGGATTAATATGTTTTTCTTGAACCTTGTTGCTTTGGGATTCTTGTTGAGTAACATCTCCTTTGACATGCAGTATTAAACACCTCTCAGAGTAAATTACCTTTGCTTCGATAGATTTGGAGTCTTGATTTTGGAATAAAAACTTGATCTTGCTTTTCCCATCATCAGATGATCCTTTTAGTTGGGAGAACTTGTATCTCCACAACACTGCCTGAAATGTAGAAATCAACAAGAATTTAAACTTTAAACAACAACAATTCAACTATATATCTTTATATGCTGAAATATAATTAGTGAATTCCTACTTGTGTCATTATTTTATGTATAACCCATACTAAAAATCAATGTGGATCTAGTGAGAAATGGGGCTGTCAGTCAGTTGTGAGATATAAATATGTTATTTTTGCCATTGGGAAATTTATGAAGCTGCAGCAATTTCACCTGAAATAGCAGCAGAGCTTCAGTGATTCAATTAGTGTTGAGAGGAATAAACAAAAGAAGCTGTGCAGTGAACTGCAAAGATAATCAGATTCCAGACAGCTGGCCACATAATTCATATGGATATGTATCTGGTACTGTAAGTAGATACTGCCAATGTAATAATTACTATAATACAAATATGATTAAAAATATGAAGAGAAAAAATGTTGAATCAATCATACGCCAGAATCCCATGTTTTTAACATTTCTTTCTCATCTTAAAAATCAGCGCAGAAATTCAGAGTATCACCTCTTCAACTTCAAGCAGTCTGACACTGCTCACCTCAGCAGAGGGTGATGATATCATTATCTCCTTCATGTCAATCACAAGCACTTAATATCAGATCTGTATCATGTCCTTCATGTTCATTTTGTTTCCTCATAAGACAAAACTCCCATGAGACTCTGCAGTGTTCCGTTTTATTTATATATCTTATATATAAAGTTGCTTTCCCCCCCATGCGAATGTGGCTCACAGCATGAGACGATTCATATATTCTGCCAATCTGGTGCATTTATGTGTCATCGTAGACAATACAGTAGATCAGAAAGTTATATCCAGTAGTGGTGGGCGGGTGTACACCTAAAGCAACAACATTATTGTTTTGAGTGTCAACACAAGCGTCAATTGCATCAATACAAAATGAAATTGGATACACCGGACATTCAATCACACTCTGGGGTACATGAACACTCTTCTCATTATATGTATGATTATGTTTTCTTTTCTTTGCCGCTGTTATATGTAGAGTAATCACCCTGTTAACTCAGGATTCCCACAATAAGCATTGTGTTTTAAAACAAAAAAATGTCTAATGTTTGGCAGGTTGGTTATGAAAATGTGTTTAAAAGCAGCATAATAATGATTCATTCACCTCAGATCATGACACATGGCTCTCTCCTGCATGATGTAATATAAGCTGGTCTTAATAATGAAAATTATTGGTGCTGGTATTAATATTGATGTTACTTGCCCGTGTATTATTTGGCATCAGATTAGATGATATTTTGCAGTATCAGCCACCGATAATAGCAAGACTGCTTTAATTTATAATGCAGATAACTTTTAAGGTCACATGAACTTTTTCACATTTGCGTGCTGTTTGTTTCTCACTTCAGTTCATTAATTCAGCAACAGACTCTCGAGTCTCAGGTGTCAGAGCTTCCTACCTGCACCTGAGTCTCTACTGATTAACTCTTCTGCTCAATGGAAAATGATCTTTTGATGTACAAAAATGCTGTGCTTTATATACTTTATGTCTTACATTGATTTAATGAACAAATTCTTTATCCATACATCCATCATCCTATATCCACTTATCCTGGACAACGTTGCAGAACTGAACTGCGGTTCATGCATTATAACAACACAATTTCATTATCTGTCAACAACAAATATATAATAATATGTGCATATCTAAAAACAAACGGCCTCATTCACAAACAGCATGTATGGAAATGTACTTAAATTGTGTGTAGGAGTCATTTAAGAACATTTATGGTAAGTGAATGAATAGATCATCTCTGCCTTTCTTCACAGTGGAGAAACACTTGTTTGATTTAAAATTATAATGCCTTAATTTGAATTAATTTGGAGTTTAAATACCATACTTAAATTGACCCAAAAAAATGTATCTATAATTAAGACAAACTTATTGCAGAATGAATATTCTGTTTACCATGCTATCATCAACATGGTTGCCAATTTAGATTTTATGATTTTTATTGGTATCTTTTGGCGGAACAACTTCTACATTTCAGTCGTTGCTAGGAAACTTCTCTCAATCCGACAGCTGCCCCTGTGTCTCTCTGCAGGTCTCTATCCAGTATCATGTTGTGTTGCAGCTGACAGTGTAACATCACCTGTAGACTATAATATTCTCCTCTTATATCTCTGTGATTGGCACATAACTGCCTCCATCACATCTTTGCTTTAGAAGGATGTTTTTTATAGAATTGTAGAGCAAGGTTTTACCCATCTAACACATCAAATCATTCCCTCTTTATTTCTGTGTCAGTGCAGAGCTGTACTGATGACATGTTAACTGGATTCATACTTTCTAATTGTTTCATGTCTCTTACTAATCCTCCTAAATTTCTTATCTTTTATTTCTGAAAGCAGGACTTGAAGCAGTGTTTTTACTATTTGGGAACTTTTTGCAAATGAAACTTGCTCACAAACGGAGCAGAACAAGTTATCTTTAGGGACATGGATTATACTAATGATCGTATCTCACAAACGCACATCTCTTCATGAACAGGTGACTTTCATCAGGCTGAGAGTTTGTTGAATCCCATGTAGGATTTCCATATTTTCCTCTTATTAATTTGTGCAAATACAGATATAAAAGAAAACTAAGAAAACATTGATGGTGTATGAACACATCCACTTATAGTTAAGAAGTTATGTGTTAAAATACATTAAGTTCAGATGTTTCTGGATGACTTAATTAACACCTTACATTCAGAACCCAAAAAAATCACTCAACTTGATGAAATGTGACAACTCCTCATTAAGCACCTTGTAGATTAAAAATAGGAGACAAAACCATATTTTCCATCCATGGCGGACTTGATTTACTTTATTTTCTCCTTTTTTACTCCTTTATTTCCTTTTTAGTTTATTTAGTTGCATTGCTGTTCTATTTTCTTCTTTTTTAAAAGATTTTATTTAGTCTTTTTTTCAAACATTAGATTGAGCCCAGTGAGTTCCATGCTTGGAGGAAGCATTAAACATATTTTAAATATACAACATAGAGAGACTTTGAGATTGGTAGTGGCAGATATCTAGAGTTTAAGGATCAGTATCAGGAAGGGAAAAGTTGAATACATTTTATACACTGTAAATATGGTACAGTGGATACCTTGGGTCTATCACTTCTGTTCTATGTACAAAATTAGAGCCATGGTGTAACATCTAATCCTGAGCCAGCAAACAGCAGCTCAACTTGTCTTACAGTGTTATATTTGTTCTCTTTCTGATTGAAACTAATTCGAACACGGGTTTTTGAAATTTGCCAGTAGCAACTTTTAATTATGGAGTAATCCCACCGCTTGTATTGTCTGAAATTGCAGTTTACATATGGATTGTGTTTTGTGCATTTCTCTCTGTAAACAATACACTGGCAACATGTGTAGCATCCTTGGGGGACATTGTTGCTTCACATTGCAGGAATTAGGGCCAAAATCTTAGAGAACAATATGGCAGCGCTTGTGTCCTGCTCATCAACATAATGTGCACCAGCGGAGTCGTCTGCATGGCTCTCAGAGCTGGGGAAAGGCCAAAATGAACTGCAGGCAGAAGTGAGAGGTTTGAGCTTGGGGGAAAAAGCTGTCAAAGCAAATATACTCATATTCCCAAAATGCACACGGTGCAGAATAAGTTAGCAGCACCAAAAAAGAAAAGGGAAGGTGATTAGTTTCATCACATTGTGTGAATTACAGTTGTTTGAAATAACCCACTGAAAGGATCTGTTTTCCATATTTTTATTGATGATACACTCACCTTTGAAGCAGCATCAAAGCACACAAACCCCATGCTGAAGTCAATTGTAAGTCCCATGAGGTGGCTCTCCATGATACAGGCATATGTTTTACACTATGGAAAAGAGAACAAGATGTTATACAAAGACACAAAAGCCTCTTCTGCTCTGCTGGAAATGTCATAGGGGCATTATCAATCTTTGTACCAAAACAACTGAGCTGAAACCTCCCGCTTGATTAAAATCATCACAATTCCCTGCACGTTGCCTACTGTTCAGGTGCGGACCTGTATCCTCTCCACCTCCAGGAAAGTGGCCATCTGAAAAGCCTTTTCCCAGATCAGCAGCTCGCACTCCAGCTCCACGCTGAAGAACATGTCCTCCCCGCTCTCCGTCTGGACGCTGAAGCAGTGCTTCCTCTTATCCAGGATGTCATTATCCTAAGATAACACAGTGCGGCTGCCATGCTGATCAGGTACAGATGGGCAAAGTGACGTAGAGATAACAACAGCAATGCAGTTTCCTCTGGCACTGAGCTGCTACTTTACTTTGACAAGAGAGTGTGGTCTTAAGAGCTCTTGAATCCTTGTACATTGCATCCCCAACACTTATATGAGGATAATGCATATATATATGCAGAACCAGACAACTCTCATGCAGCGTTTTATAGAATTACATAACCCTGATGGCACAGTGCCATAGTACAAGGTCAACTTACATCTGATTTGATATGTGAATCTAGATGAATTAAATTTGCCACATTACATTTCTAGATAATGAATTGCAGATAGATTCTCTCCATACAAGGTTACTGGAGAAAAACACATGCAAATAAATAAGTGAGTTATGTAAATGAAATCCTCA
Source organism: Scomber scombrus (assembly GCF_963691925.1). Taxonomy (NCBI): domain Eukaryota; kingdom Metazoa; phylum Chordata; class Actinopteri; order Scombriformes; family Scombridae; genus Scomber; species Scomber scombrus. The sequence continues at coordinate 18,944,181 of NC_084980.1, forward strand.
GATTGTGTTTTCTACTTCATTTTCTCTCAGTATAACTAGTGTAAAGGATGCTTCTCTTAATGCTCAAGGAAAGGCTGCCTTACCTTTAAAATCTTGCACATTATCTCGTACACAGTAAAGCTTTTCTCTGCTCTGGTCCAATCCCATGTTGTCACCTGAAAATGTCACAAATATTTTATGTTTGAATACATTTGGTGAATAATTTAAAGAAGTGATAGTAAGCAGAAGAACTGTACCTAAAAGTGGCTCATTTGTAAATATTTTCAAATTTCATTCAATTATTGATAAATGATTATTGGATTCAAAGCTGTCATGTTGCTGCTTGAGGGGAAGTATCCCTCATAGGTAGCAGTCTTTAGAAATAAATAAGCTTGCCGTGATGTACAAGCAGGTTCCTATATTCCATTCTCCACTCACATTAGCATATTCCATTTATATCAGCACATCCAAGCTGAGCAGGCAATTTAAGTTATCTATCAATCTTTTACTATCTCCAGTACCATCGACAACGTATCCCTCTTGTCATAATCACTTAAGTGGCTGGCAGAATGTAAACAGATTTAATGATCATCATCAATGCAACACAAATGATCACTAGTGAGCAGTTTCCTTCTCTTTCCCTTGCAGGAAGGCATTCTCTCCCTCAACAATACATTAACATCAAATGACAAATCCCCTGTTGGGTGGAACGACGACCGCAAACAAAGAAGTTTGATGGTTTAACGGGGAATCTGGTGTAAAACAAATGAGGATAATTTGAGGAAACTTACAGGGGGAGCTGAAAACTTGAAGAGGGAGGAACCCCTCAAAGCGAGGAACTTTGGTGAATACATTCGGTCCTGAACGGAGTCCTGCTCCTTCTCGTCAACCCAGCCCATGTAGATAATCTGCAGTATGGAAAGGGAAAACAAAACAGAGATGGACACCAGGGATGTGGCGTGTGATAACAGAGAATAAAAGTTGAAATTAGTGGTTGAGGTTATTGAAAAACTGATTTCATATCACGATTTAGCGTTTTTTACTGTGAAATCAGTTGAGAAACTGCGTAAAGGTTACAATGTAGTCCTGACTATACAACATATTCTGCCAAAGTTACAACAGTTTTGGAAAGAGTGGGCAGATCGATGCCAAAAGTCTTGCTTTGAGTATTGATGCTACCATCAATTGGACAGATACCAAAAAACTGCATCCGTCCCACATTGGATCATGTTTAGGGCAAATTACATTTCTTCTTAACGCTGCATTATTTGCTTCTGTGCTGCTGTTGTGTGCATGTGTGCAGCCGCGATCACTGTGTCAGTTTAAAGAATTCACATATTAAGTATTTGTTAGTTACCATTTAAAACTTGTCTTGTGTTTTAGCATAAACAGTATGGTAGTTAAAATGCCTTCACAAGATCATGGCACATGGCTATCCCTTACATATTACAGGTATCAGTATTGATTCTTCCTATCAGATTAGAACCAGGTTTTGTGGCTATTTCACATGAGATTTCCGAATCCATGTACTGTGCACCAATCAGGATTCAGCAGGATTTAAAATCAAAATGTGATCACAGTTGTGGGGCTATTTGCTTACATTATCAGCACTGTCAATCAAATCTGTTCAAAGCAAACCCTCACGAGTTTAAGAGTATTAACCTCTTCATAAATAACACCAGTTTATTTTAAGTTCCCATGTTTTTATAAGCAGTGCACATCCGTTCATTTATGGTTTATAACACACTACACTGTAGTTATAAGATATAAGGACATTTTAAGGGTTTATTCATTTATAATATTTGTCAACAACTAACATTTTATAGACATATTTTATATTATAACAACTGTGTTTCATTATATTGTCATTAATTATCTATTTATACACCAGCCTCCACTTACCCTCCCACAGGAGGAGTTATAGTTGTTGATGAACTCATTAATAAACACTTACATCTGCTTATATAACTGCATTATAGTGTGTTTTAAACCATTTATTAACTGTTTATGTCTGGCTTATAAATGCCAAATAAAGCAACTTACCAAGGATGTTTTTCCCCTTATTTTAACTTTGTTGCTTGTCTACTCGTGAATATTTAAAGTTACAGAAAAAAACTGTTTGTCCAGCAAATTAGATGCAAAAGCCTTAAACAAAAGCACCATAATAACAAGAATAACACCATACAGCAGTCCTGCTTGTCAACTTGTAACAATGCCCACAGTGGGTTGTAAGGGGTAGCTACAACAGTATAAATGTTATGGAAAACAAATCTCTATGGTGTCACAGTATCTTCATCTAGGCAAAAGATATAAAGTATTCAGAAGAGGGAAAAAGGAGTTTAGACCAACAGGGAGATGAAGAAAAAGAAAACAAAGCGACTGCTGCAAATGTTCTGAGAAGTGATTTTAGGCATGGACTGCATTCCACCATCACTACTCATTAAAGTCACCGTGATTGCAAACCAAGTAAAGTGTTTGCTTGCTTTCTGTTTGGAGTTTTCTTGACGGATGGCAAAACAAGCGAGTGAAAGATTCAGGACAAGCAGTCGCATCACTGTTTAATTTCTTAAATTAATTGTCAAGTGAATTCACATTTTTTCGTGAGGCAGAAACCAGCAACTGAATAAATATTCAAATTAACTGACTGAAGGCACCAAAGTTGTTTTCTGATCATTTCTCAGTGGAAAGATCTTAATGATGCAAACACTCTCCTTGTGTTGCAATAGCTGGCAAGAGGAGGCTGTGTCCTTTCTGACTGACTGACCTGGTTAGATTTTTAAGATAGGGATTAAAAAAATGAAAGAAACACAAATTAAAGTCAGCTAAAGCACATTTTTATTGCAAAGACAATCTAAATACGCAGAAGGAGCTGCCAATACAAACAACTTACCTGCTGGTTAACTGGAAAATTTCGGTTAATCTTCTTCACCTGTTGAATTTAACAAGAACATCAATAAGTTGTTAAAACATGTCCTGCTAACAATCATGTTAAATATGTCTGGGACCCAGTAGGGCCTCACAATCAGGCTGATGATCCTTCAAAGAACAAACAATGAATCACAGTATCCACACTAACATGTTCACCACAGCACTGAAGGAATAAGGTTAGACCTACTTCATTGATGTATGCAAATTACAAAATGAGACAGATAGTCATTTCCACGAGGACCCAAGGCTCTTCCCTAACAAAAAAAAATCCATTAAAAAAAATCCCTTTTTTGTTTGGTAATAAAAGCGGGAAACTACTGAGAGAGCAGTCAGGCTTTAAATTGAACCATTCTGCTCAGATCACAGGTATCAGTCGCTCCTAATCCACACTATACCATCAATAGAACTCTTTCTTAGCAGCAGAACACCAAATTAAGTAATTCACACCAGCTACTGTCCTGCTACAGAGGCAAGAAACAGTCACAGCTGCTTATTTTGAGATGTTCCTGAAGTTTGGGCCGAGACAGGAAATAAGAGGAAACAATGTTTTTTTTGTTTTTTTGTTTCAGAAGAGCCGAAACGAAAAACAGCCACATAGCTGTCAACGCGTAGAGAGCAGTGACAGTGGGTTTGTTCAGATCTCGGTTGTGAGTTGTTGTGAGCAGTAACAATCACTGCAGGTCTCACCAAACTCTAAACACATATTAGGAAAGGCTGTGGCTTCTTCTTCTTAAATTATACAACAAATCATGCACCTTTTCATGTCTAAAAATACAAACTGGGGAAACTTTCACCTGAGATTGTGGATTCCCCAGAGATGGGAAGTACCCGCAATAACAAACAACACTTACTCAAGTGCCAACACAGTTCTATATGCTGACACCTGATTTGGGTATTTCCACTTTGGGAGTCTTTGTATTTCTTTTTCGCAGGAATTTAGAGAGAAAAGTTGTACTTTTACATTTACGTAACAGCTATAGTCAGTTTCACCTTTCTTTTCAAGCTCTATCCACTGCTGATATCTCATGTTTCTATACTGTTATATACATATGTATATTTCCTACTATGCATTGTGATGTACCCCTTCATACGGTTCACATATATCCTATTCATACTGTATATTTGTATGCCTGCAGTATGTTATAGTTGTGACATAGAAACACCCACACACCCATCTGTACATCCCATCTTTTATCATTCGTGACAAGGTAACATAACAAGTATCCTGCACTTCAGTTCATGTGTTGCACTGTGATTTGTAATATAATGCAATATAAAGTTGTCAAGAGCTTGTCATCTTTTGAACGAGCTCTTTTCTCTGTACTGATCGGTTATCTTTTCTGTTCATTTTGTGTGCTTTTGTTGTCATTTATTTTTCTTTGAATTTTTCTAAATTATGTTTCATTCATTATTCATGTTTTGCCCTTATTTATTTGTTTGTTTGATTCTCTCCTTAAGTTGAGGGGAGGTCCTTCTTAACCACTGTCACATCTTTTTTTGTTGTCTGAATTTTATGCAATTTAGAGATAAATATTGTACTATTTTAATATTTTATAATATGAATATGCTTTAAATATGTTATCAAATAAATGTAAAAATGACATGTGTTGTAAATGTGCATATAGTTATGAGAACTTATAGAATATTTTTACTAACATGAATATTCTCTTTTTGTTATTACACTGCATGCTGCAACTTTTTAAAGTTGTATTCTTTCTTTTTAAGGTAACTATAAAAAACCTGTCAAGAGGCTAAAAATGAAAAATAGCCATAGTTTAGCTAACTGTGACACAATACAAAAAACAAACAATAAATACTAAATAAATTCTAACAGGCACTTTCTTTCTTAATGAGTACTTGTTTTTGAAACGTACTAATACTTGTTTGCCTTTAGTTTCAGTATTTAACCAGTTGTTTCACCTCATCACCTCATCACCTCAGTGTGATTGTACCTTAAATGATTACATGTGACAAATGAACTTAACTGAACGATTTACCTGCACTGAGTTGTTCTGTTTAGTGTCTGAGAGAATAAATTCCACTTACAGTGCAACTAACAGAGCAACAAATTGAGCTTTGAAAAGGCCAAATGAGTTGCACGTCGAAATTACAAATGCATCAGTCACAAGAACAGCTGAATTATTTAAACTGCTGATGTAAATTATCTCTAAAACAATTATGACATAAACCAAATGTGAAAAAAATATGCTAATAAATACAAGCAGTGATCACAATTCAAAGCTCACTGGAGGGTACACACAACCACTTAACTGAAGAGCCGCTAAATGCCACTGAAGTAAAGCCCCGGAAATTGCCAGAGAATTGAACAACACCTCTGTGACTCTTAGCACAAAGTGTTCAGGCTGAGCTTTGCTGGAAAAAAAGCTTCATTTCAGAAACCACTTATATTTAAGGCACAAAGACACCTGGTGCACCGAGCAGCATCCCTAAAGAAAATAGTAATGAGTAATGAGATATTTTAATGTAATTTTTACATCTGGATTAATTCACAATCAACTTCGGAAAGAAAAGGAAACCTGCAGCCTTTAATATCAGTGGATCTGTTGTGAAGCCATCCAGTGGGAGTCGTTAGGATCAATGGTGCAAATACTTTCCAGCATAATTTACCCATCCTTCATTCAATGACGCCTTCAAATGCACCACTAAACAAATTCAAGTGTGGCTTCATGAACACTGGGATCATGACCTCCCCAGTCACTAGACCTGAACATCACCCAACCTTTATGGGAGTTTCTAGAGCGCAGAGTGGGTGCATTTTTTTTTCTTCTGATGAATGGTTCAATATTTGACAACAAACACTTCAGGTGTGTGACAGCTATTCAAGGCAAACTGAAGCTACTCTGCAAGCAAAAGAAGGTCCAACTCAATATTAAATCCTTGAATATTATCATGTTTGTAGGTGTTTGTGCTGCAGCATTTTCCAAGGTTAAGGTACATTTATTTTCATGTTTCATTTCCTACAGTCCATCTACTGATATTTACATTGACTATTAAAAACAGAAGGAAATTCAAAGGTAAAAACCCTGCAAATACACTCTGTAGTTTTATATTTTTTAAAGATTTTTGGGATGCAGCATAATCAATCAGTCAATAAATCACTTTATTTGTCCCTAAAGGGCAATTGGTTTTGCAGCAGTGAAATAAAAATACAAAGCACATAAACAAACCATCTAAATACAATGTAAAAATGAGTGTAAACAACAGGAAAGCAAGTTAAGACTATTTAAAATGTTAAATTAAGAAAATAATGTACAATGTACAGTTTGTATCCTCTATTAACATTTGCTGGTTCCAGCAAGGTTGCTGCTTTTCTGTGTTTTATATTATTGTATTATGAATATCTTTACTGTACCTGCCTCTACATAACTCATACAGTAGGTTCACTGTGTAGTTATTTCCAATATTGAACTATGCAGGCCAAATGAGCACCTTGCCATATCAATACAAGAGAGTATATATTATATTATATTATATTATATTATATACAGAATATTATATTACTAATATTACTATTGGTGTATATATTGAGAGTTTAAGTGTCAATTTTCTAGTTAAGATTTAGTTGTGTTTTGCATGTTTTGTTTCTTATTAAGCTCTTGGAGTGTGCTAATGTCACACAGCCATTTCCCATTGTGATTAATTAAGTACTCATACACACACTATCATCTACTTTCATTTACAGTATTAGCTCTTGTTACGTTTTCCCCACAGAGTTTAGTTGAGAGATGGCAGAAGATATAAAAGCGTTATTATACCTGTTGTTTTTGGCTAAAGGGACAACAGCTCTTTTGAATTTTCGATTCATTTTTGAATTCACTTTTTTATTACAGGAAGCATATTGTGATCTGCCCTCTACACGAGGGGAAACTTGTTTATTGTAAACTGCAGTGCACATAAAATCCAGAGCATCAAATGAGAATGATGCAGGAAACATAAAATCCAGGTGATAATAGCTGATCTACTCTTTAAAAAACAGACAATTTTAGATTTTGACAGGTAAGAAATACATGTTTTAAAGCTTCAGCCATTTTAAAATCACAATATACACAGTAGCATTCTTTCAGCAGGAGTCTGTAAATCCTATATTCATTCATCAGGGTTACAGCTCAATCACACACCTTCGTAAATGCCAAGGCCAGAGTGAGAATTACACTTTCAATTGTTGAGGCCATTCTAGCAGTGAGTCATCAGTGTTATGTTTAGTACATCCCCTCACTTCGTCCACTCCAATTAACCAGGGCTCCATTATTCCCCGGAGACTCTCACACACACACACATACACACACATACATACATTCATGCAGCCACACCAATGGACACATGATAATTACAAATCCCTGTCTTTCACTGCTGCTCACTCCATGCTGTATCCATGTCATGTGGCAAAGTGACTGGTTGCATCTTTCCAGATGGCGGCTTAACCGAACAGATTATGCTTTCTTAAATCTCTTCAGTAAAGCATGGAAATATTTTTAAAAAGTACACCTATACTGTACAGCACATGCTGATAAATGTGTCAGTTTTGTATGAGCCACCACGCATGATGGGGCTTGTTAGCAGTATTTGTATCCAACCCTCCTGCTAAGCAACATCACCCAACTGGAAACAGAGAAACACACTTTTCCACATCAGCTGGAAACATATGTTCACAATAAATTTTAAAAAACAGCATCGTTATTTCTTACTTTCTCTTGGTTTCATTATTATATAATATATCATGATGAATTTTATATATATGTTTGTTTCTTAGGCCATTTTTGTGCCTTTATTACATTAATAGTAAGAAGAGAAAGTGGACACGCATCGAGGGAAAGAGTGAGAGGGGCTGACATGCTACGGAGATCCACTGCTGGAATCGAGCCGCCGACTTTGCTGTTATGTATCATGTCTCTTAACCAGCAGGCTACCTGAATTATACTTATTAATAATACAAGTGCACGGCTTAGCTGGAGGGAGTGGGTGTAGCACAGTGCCAGCAATGTTACTGTGACCTCAGGCTCTTAGAAATAAGTGTGTGCTTTACTCTTGGTGTTAAGACATTAAAATGTGTCTACTTAATGTCATGACATTTGCAAAGGGACCGTTAGACAATCCACAAACTGAAAGTCTGTTGCATTAACACCCGACTCAATATCTTATTGGTTTACATGAGGGATTGCGAGAGGCAGGCGAGCTAACAAGTATTATTGTTTCATACTTACATTGTGCTTGGTGAGACTGGAAATGTTGCTTGCTAATGCCTGAAGCCAGTCCAAGCAGTCTTCAGCTGTGGGGAACTGTATAACTCCACTGCAAACTCCATCCACAGCTATGACCTGGAAAGCATTTTTCCTAAAACAGAATATAAAAGATCAGATTTTGATGCTTGATTTTGCAATTTCTTGCCAGTTAAGTACATACTAGAAACATCTGGATGGATTTCAAACCTTCCGGGAGGCCATTAGTTTCCATTCTTTTCAGTAGAAGATGAGTAACAACTTTCAAAGACTGGAAACTTTGCTTGCAATGTGTAATTTCTTCAACTTTAGCTTTTTTTCCAGAGGGGGGGGGGGGTTAAAGCTTTTATCATACGCCATTATTCCATTTCATTTCATGCCAGCTTGAAAAACTCAAGGCAGACTCTTAGAAAATGTTCTTTGCTCTGGGAATCATCTGAGAATTGAATGTTGCTGGCTGCTAAAAAAAACACTTCTTTTATGAGCTTTTATGTTAGTAGAAAATAAAACCTGTAGGACAAACTACAAGCTAACACGGATGTGGTGACATGAAAAATGTGAAAACGGATGCTTTTCAGCAGCTGAATGTCAAATCTTGTATGTCTGAGCATCCTTAAATGTACCAAGTTTTCTGAGCAGAGCTTACTCACTGTTTCATGACCAAAATAATAATAATAGTAATAATTTAGTAGCTGTTCTAAAGCTTTCTATTATATCACATTCTTCAGCAGATGGAGTTTGCCAAGTTGTTATGAATTTGTATGATACAACTGAAACGTCCAGAAAAGCTACTAAAAGGACCGTTCAGTCTGTTTGCAAGATTAAGAATTTATTTTTAATCTCAGAATAAATGTAAACTCTATCATTTAAGTGCAATATATTCTTCATTCTTATTTGTAAAATAAACTGAAACCAATGTCTGCAAATGGCTGTTTAATTCAAAAATGTCTTCTGTCATTTTTCTGTTAATGGGCTAAAAGATGCCAAACCACAAGTGTGGTCCATTAAGGCTCAATGCACAAGATTATTGTTTTTTATCAACCACAGTGTAGCAAGGATGGACATGTATTTATTGACAGCTTAATGGCTTTTACATCAAGCATCCACTATTCAACATATCTGTTCAGTAGAAAGATGCACAAGTGCATTTTATTGCAGACCTGATTTGTATTTTAAATGGTGTTTAAAGGGATACACTAAATAGCAGAAAAGCATATTTTCACAGATGGGGCATGGCAATCTGCTCATATTCCTCAAGCATTAAATGATCTCAGCACCAACATCCTGTAGAGTCTCATTGGGAGACACCAGCTCAGCGAGTGCGAACAGATGCCACCGACCATCCAAGATGAAGTCCCGCAGCTCACCTGCAGACGTCAGAGCCCGGCATGTGCTGTGACAGGCGTGAGTGGAGCAGTGGAATTAGGCGTAGGTCCACCCATCTCTTCTCCCAGCGAAGCCCTGGGGACGTGGGCCAGGACGAGCAGGACAGCGTGTCCTGCAGAAGTGTTAAACACAATTTAGAGGAGCTTGTCGCACATTTCAATTCAATTCATCTTGCTGCTGCTGCCGCTGCTTTTGCATGTGTCTCAGGCAGGCGATGAGATTGCAAGCTGCAGAAAAAGCTCAATCACCCTCCTTAAAAGATAAATAGAGCACCCTGGTTTTCAGTGAGCAGTGACACTTGCATGGAAACAACTTTCTGGCAATGTGAACACTGCTGCATAGTAACAGACGGACAGTTATAGAATCAGACAGTCAAGAAGAGGCTAATGAACAAGTACCGTGTTGTTAGGATGGTAGTTCAAGTGCAGGCCACTATCACACAGAGGGGAGGAGGTCCCGCTACTCTGGTCACTGGGAATACCTGAAAGAACGACAGAGACACACAGGAAAAGAAAACCCAAATAAATCCTCAAAATTTAGAGAAACACCTATCTACCACTATCTATTTCAAGGTTTACGACTGCAGTGAATCACAGACACATCAACACAAGTGTGTTACTTTGTTCTTCTGCACTGTGCCAATTTGTATTCAGTTGGCTGGTTGGATGGCCAGTCAACCTGGCCCATATACGTGTATGAAAGGATTTTATAAAAGCTTTCATGTCTGATGACAGGCTGAAGCTTTCCCATGCAAGAGCAATCAATTGCACCACAATGAGCAACGTCACGTCTTTCAGTTTAGCCTTAAGCATCTTTTGTTTAGCTTGAAATGTGTCCTCCTTTTCTTATTTTTCTTTCTTTAGCAAAGTAGCATCTTTATTTAGTACTTGTCAAGAAAAATGTTGCCGAATTTAATGTTTTTATTTTTCTCAAAGTGGGTCTTCAGTCTCAAGCTGGTTGTCACCAGGACAACCAATCCTAAACAGAAACAGCTATAAATACTCTTTTCTATCCTCTTCTATAAAAAGTCTAATTATTTAGCTCAAAGTGGCAATTATATAATTTAAAAGTATGGTCTCTGCAGAGGTTTCTCACATGTGCAGTCCTCACACAGGGGCAGTTTCAGAAAAGCTGGAGTCTTCTTTAGGAACGAGACAGTAAGAGTCACTTCTTCACCAGCATTTCTCAAAACCTGGACCTGGAAGGTAAAAACAAGTGAATCTTTTTTTTACTTGCAGGAGCTGCAAACGTTACGATTTTCTGCTGATTGTTTGCTGTGATGAGTCAAGGTGTGCCAATGTTCGCTAAGAATGGAAAGCCAAGATAATGGATTTACAGACTTGAAGTTATGCTCCTTATACACATATTTCTTGCAGTCACATTTAAAAAGGGATGAAACAGAAAAACTGGCTTTTTTATGTCATAAAGATACAAATCATAAAGTGAGACAAGATAAGCTGTTGAAAGAGCTGTTGCGGTGTAAGAAAATATGAGATATGAGCTGACAGCTTACCACTTCCTCGTGGCGATAGCTTCTCACGTTTATTCCATTTATCTAGAAACAACAGTAACACAGTTGCCCTAAATAATACTGCTGGCATCATATCACTGTAGCTCTATCTTCAAAATGATTAATGAGGCAAGCACAGTAACTGCTATGGCGTCTGCACTGAAAACTGCAAACAGGAGAGTCACATCCACAGTTGCTATGAATACAGAACATCCTTGTCTAGCTTGTAAATGTTTTCTCTGCATCATATGAGCGAGACAACAGGGGGGATGTTTTTTTTTTCTTCTTCTCTTTTTTTGCAAAAATTCATGTTACAAATGTAAGACAATCGCATAATTATCCAACACAGTTTTGGGGGCACTTGGCACATGAATTATTAAAGATACAATATGTTTAATTTTTCAAAATAAGATGAGATGAGCAGACAGGCAAGTGTGATTTTGGCATTTTACCTGAAGGATGCCATCTCCAATGAAAAGCAGCCCAGAGAGTTCAGCTGGAATCAGAAAATCACTTTAATAGAAAATGCAATCGGAGAGTAAAAATGTAAAAACTTGGCTAAAAATTGTAATATACCCTTTTGTTCTTTTGATATTTTTGATATCACAACAGGGATGTTATGCTCTGCTCCGCCCTGAGAGACAAATTCAAAAGTATCACAAACACAAAACAAACACAGCGGATGGAAAACGATCAATAACACTTGTTCAGACTTAATTTAAAGAAGTTGGGGGGAGCGGCCTAATCAGTTGGGATCTAAATTACCTTGATGCTCAGACCAAACCCTCCAATCGTCTGCCTCCTGATCGTTACAGTCCTCTCCTGGAAGAGATTCAGTAAGAGGGAAGAAATTTGTTTTTGAACCAGAGGGGAGGGCAGTTTCTGTCAGAAATAAAACTGAATCACAATAAAATAATAACAACTCAGACCAAATAACGCAAGATAAAATCAAAAAAAAAAGTGAACTTACACATCCTTGTTAGATTTAAAACTATCACCATACATATTTTCTTTGATTGTTAATACTATTGTTTTAGTGTAAATGTATTGTGATCTTAACGTTATCATTCTAATGTTGGTTGAACAAATAAATAATTGTGAACAACATGTAATTAAAAACCAACTAAATTAATGATAGGAATATACCGTTTAGAAGCATATTTATTACCAGAAGATTGATACTACTCATGTCTGAAAGTAAATATGCAGCTACAGCCAAGAAGCAATTAGCTTAGCTTAGCAAAGACTAGAGAAATGGGGAAACTCGGACTGGCTCTATCCACAGTTCAAAAATGCACCTACCAACACATCTAAAACTCATGAAGAGGTTATATAACCAATGCACACACATAAATGGGGGAAAAAGAGTTGTTTAAGGAGGTGTTACATGCTTTATCGTCTAGCACTCTGTTAGCACACAGATGTATTCATCAGTTGTTGTTTTTTAAATCATGATTTCTGTCATATTACAGAGCCTTAAATGTACAGTATATTGTTGTTATCGACCACTCAACTGCAACAGAGTGTCATCACCAACATATACAGATTCTTTTTTTTAACTTATTTTGCTTTGGCCATGCATTTTATTCACTTTCCATGTTTCTATTATACTCTATGGATCGTTGCATTGTTTTTAACCAGGTATTGATGCTATAATTGTTTTTGTTTATTGTTTTTTTTTCATTGCTTGGTGTAGTCTGTTGTATAGTATACAGGTGTAGTTTCATGTTGTGAAATTGAAGCTCATGACTGTAATGTTGCATTTTAAATACATTTAATGATGTCAGTGTGTGAGAAATCCACACCATATTTTAAATGTAAAAGTTAAATTGGTCACCAAAGGTGAAAAAAAACCCAGTTGTATTAGCATACCCATGTCTTTGCACTTTTTGTTAATTAGTTGTTATGTTCCTGAGAAAACAAGTGCTTCCCCCATTTGTCTTTGAAGATTTTTTATGTTATTAAATGAATAATGCTATTTTGGGAAAGGTCACTGACTTGAGGGCTCAGTGGAGTTCAAAAAGAAAAAAAGTAACAGTGAATTTAACTGTGTGACCCGAAGATGATAATCTATACAAAACGATCCAGAAGGTGAAACACTATTTAATAGCAACATTTAATTTATGATTTACCATTTTTCTGACAGACTTGACATTACTGCAGACATTCAGAGTATCTTTGTGCTGTAACCTTCAGTTATGTGGCATCGATTTCAATTTATTTTAAGTGTAGCCATTCAGTAACAAGTGAGACAGATTGGGTTACTTACACTTGAATAAAAAGGCTCTCCTGACACGCAGATGACATCTTGTTCTTGAATGGTCAGAATATCTTTTGCCAAGTGTAGTCGAATATTAAACGGCTCCTCATTACCTTCTTGCATCAAATAAATCCCAGTCTTTGTCTGCAAACAGTCAGAAAGATAAGATCATTCCTTATCCCCCCATGACTAAATTAAATGGCCATGAAATGAAATGTCATTGAGAATACTCGTTGAAGAATGAACAAGGAAATTAGGAGATTTTGGAGATGTCTGTTGTTTTAATGTTACTTCTTTCCTTGTTAATGCTAATGTTGGAACAAGTAACCTGCTCTCTGAGTAATAAACACACATTAAAACCTAAAAAAAAACGTGAGAAAACTGTTGATTGATGGTTGTCAACATGAGAAGACAAGCGGCTATTTGTGAGTTGTGATAAGATTTTGTGTCATCGCTGCACTTCGTATACATCCATGTTGAAAGAGAAAAAAACATTGCTCAAATTATATGATCTCATTTATTCTAACTGTAAGGTGGATGAACCAGTAAAATTAAGCGGCTGGAATCACGCTTAACCCTCTACATTTAAATTTCCTTGCATCACACGACAGACTGTGAGGACTGTGTGTGTTTCCAATGATCCATTTACAACATGCTAATCCGCATAAATTTGCATTCTGCTATCCTTCCCCATCCCTGGCTAATTGCAATGCCTCTCCTGTCCTTGACTTAAAAAGGTCTAAATAAAAGAAGCACCTTCACCTGACAAGACTGCTAATCGAGAAAAAGCCACCAATGTCAGCATCCTTGTCACCCAGGATATGCCAGTCATCAGTTAACAAGTCAGCGCTGCGTGGTTGCTATTCTTAGAAAGAGTATCCCAACTGTAGGTCAAACTTAAATCAAAAGTCAGTTTATGGAGCATATTATATTTCACCCGTAATGATGAACGTGAAGAAATGAGCCTCTGCCTGCAGCTGCAGCTATGAGAAATAAAATTAGGGGCACATTAATTCACATTATTTGAAGAAATGTGTGTGCGTCTGTGAGAGTCATTAGCTGAGTAAAATGAGGGCAGCAGTGCCATAACTGTACATAGCTGGGTCAGACAGCGTCTCACGTGGTCAGGCATTGTTTGACCTGTTGTAGCGCTTGGATTGTACATAATTGGTCTTATCTCTAATCCCATTTTATGTTTCACTATTACTCTCTGCTCCTAATCCCCCTCCACAATTATCTACATCATCATCTTTGATCAGATAGCACACACGTGACTATTTACACTGCCGACAACACCAGATATGCAACAAGGACATCTCTTTCTAACCACGTGCTCTCAGATATATTGCTATGTTAAATCATTTCAGGCGATTGAAAATGCGCAAGGCACTTTCTGTAATCACACTCAATTCACTGCCATTGATTGAATCCTACCAACCTCTTCATTTGAAGTCTTGAAATCCATGTGCTACTATGCAGTGAGGGATACTGCAATGGAGAAAAACAAGATTGAGTTAGACAGTGGAGGCAAATATATGACTGACTCGCTGCAGCAAAACTATACAGCCGATTTAAACTACCATTGTTAGCTGCCTGCCTGTTTTCATTATGGTCCTGCCTTTCTCGTATATAACTTAGACGATGGAGAGAAAGGATTTTTCATTGCAATGTGACTTAACTGAACTGCTCAGGGGGAAAAAAACCCCATTGAACAATCTTGGGAGAAAACTGGAGGCCATTAAGCAGCAATGAATAATTCATTAGCTAAAGGTGAGAAACCAAGTATCCTAATAAATGTTTCAATATCTAATCCAGTGCTCCCAGAAATGAACTGTGTTACCATATCTGATGACTTGTCAGAGAGAGTGTAAAATTGAGTCACAGCCGGAGGAGCTGTGGAGAAAACGCCCCAGTAAAAGCACTACTACCTGAGTTTTACTGTGGTTTTAAAAAAACGAGTTAAACCACCAATAAATAACACATACTTTTTAAATCATCTGACTTCTCTATGCAGACAGATAAAAAAGTAGTCTCAAGAAATGTTGTGAGAGAAGCAGCACGTCTCATTTGCATAAACCAGTCCTACTCAGTTTTCAGCAGACATGACTGCCACTTGACTGTACAAAACGAGTACAGAACAAAAAATGGCTCACACTTGAATTATAGAACCTGTGCTGCAGAGAGTCTCGCAGGCTTACCTCAATAGAAAGGCCCCCAGCTCTTTGTATGTTGAGATCTAGCCATCTAGCAGTGAGTTGATCCCAGATCTGAGCCGTAGCAGAGGGCCTCCCCAAATCATGGCTGTCAGACTCGGGTGGAGGTGGGAGAGAATGCACCGCTGTCACCTCTCCTGGCTGGCTGTAGGTGTTGCAGGGGGCAGGGAGAGGATTATTCCTGGTGGAGCTGCTGTTGAAAAGCAGAATGAGGCTAGTCTGTAGAGGCGGATGTGCTGCAGTAACAAGAAGATGAAGCTAAGGTATCATTCTGAAATCCACTCGCAGGTGAGGAGCTGCGGTGATCCAATAAGAGCTGAAACAAACAAACACAAACTGAAGTTATAAAATGGAAAAAAAACAAGAATGAATATTGTCGATTAAATGCTTCTGACTATGACTAAAAAGATCTAA
Source organism: Scomber scombrus (assembly GCF_963691925.1). Lineage (NCBI taxonomy): Eukaryota > Metazoa > Chordata > Actinopteri > Scombriformes > Scombridae > Scomber > Scomber scombrus. Next base: position 18,960,108 of record NC_084980.1, read on the forward strand.
TCTACCATTCCCATAGACATGCATAAGTGTGATGTCAATATAAATGCTGCATTTATGTGTGATGTTGAATCAGATGCAATTCACTGCTTTACTTCCTAAATAAGAACCTGGTCAAAGCGAGTGTGAATTCCATTCCTCTGCCTGTGATGAAGAATACTTCACTTGTAAAAACCTGTGGATTCTTGTGCACATATGCCGAAATGCAATTAACTCATATTCTTCCATTTTCTTGGATTTTATATGCCGAACACAAATGAGTGTTTATTAAGTTCCAGTAGGGCACTCTTGAAATATCCTTCTCATTAGTATGCATTGTTGGCTCTGTGCCACCTTTTTGTTGATCTGTAGTGCTTCCACTATGATCATTGTTCTTCAGGCTTTAAAAAACGTAATGTATTTCAAGCCACATGTCATGGATAAATCATTGACTTGTGGTTTTAAGAGTAGCCTTAATGAAACTTGCAAATTGCACTCATATCTGGAGCGAGAGCAGGACAACCAGAGTCATTCAGGGTATCGAAAAGAAATAATAAATAGTAAAAAATTCTGCAAAGCTCCGACCTTCAGAAAACACACAAAGATTCACTAAAATATTAATACTTTGTTAAAGTGCAAGCAAAACTCCCAGCTGTGAGGTCATCATCATCAAATTAACTTTTCCTCAGGCAACAAATTCATTCCCTGAGGCTAATCGACGCTTGAATGGTAACCTTTAGCACTTTTACTCCAATTTTGCTTTTAGCTTGGATTTCTCATGTATTTGGGTGTATTATGTGAAACTGGAACCCTGTGTTGTATTTTGGTTTTATCTTTCACGTGATGAATTTATATGACAGTTGTGTTACTATGCTGTGTTGGGCTGCACAATGAGTCTACCAAGATAAAGTCCTGATTACTATTTATGGAGTTATGATAGTGTATGTTGACAAACACAGAGTCACCACTTTAATATTAGAAAGGTATTCAATATTAGAACTAATGAAACAATGCTGTAATAAATTCAACCTTTGTGAAGGTTATAATGTGATGAAACTTCATCATCATTTTGGAAGCTGCACTTTGAGCTGCTGTTAAATGTGTACTGTTTAACACTGAGAAGTGTTTATAATATTCCATCTCATTTATATCTAGTCTAGACTAAATATTAGTTTTAGCAACTGTGTTTCCTATAAACTTGCAGTTGAGTATATGTTCACTATTATTTTCAATGTAGTGTGAAATACATCATATTACAGTATTATTTGGTTTAGAGCTGCAACTAATGATTATTTTCATGATTGATTAAGCTGTCAATTATTTTCTGGATTACATAACATTGTTTTTTAGAATATGTCAATATATGTGTGGTTTATAGATTTAGCAAAGTACATCTTTTGTCCTCATCTTTTCTCCACATGCCCCTACACTGTGTCAGAGATTAGCTACTTCTGTGTAATGAATGTAGGAGAAACCCTGACATCATTTGTGGACCTCATTTAAAAATGAATGTATTCATGTGGTCAGCTATAAAATATGTCGGCAGCTCTGAGATGAGCGCTTTGTCTTTGCGTGTGCCCTCCTGCGCCATCCTGTCAGATGTGAGCACTTCCCTTGTTTCTGTGAGAATCCAAAGATTAAAAAGGCGGAACCTTTTGTGCCATTTAAGTTGAGTCAGCGTAACTCCTTTTACAACCACGCCATCAGATATTTTCAGTCCAACCAATTTTCCGAACGGTGTTTTTTCAAATAATGCTCGTCTTTGACACAATGGCAGGCGTCAGAAAGACTTAGATTGCCTGGATGATGTGGAGATTGCAACATGACATCTCCATCTCTTAGACCTGAGGACAGCTGCGGCCCATACAGGATGATGAATGGCTGCTTTGCTGCGCAGGTGGAGCAACTGTCTGCAGAGTGTTTCAGCAAATGTAGTTTTACTACCTGGAGATGGAGATGGGTTTCACTTACTTTATGTTCACTTGTTCTGTGACCTGGAACATATGTGCCTGGTGAGAGCAGCTTTTAATTATGGATTGTAATGATGTCAGATATTATGTTACTCAAATATTACAGCATCCCAAACATCAACATCAACATAATTACGCTCACATCATTCCACTTGATCTGCCACAATAGAAAACATGAAGTGTCTGTCATAAGCCGTCAGCCTCCTCTGTTGTTAAAACTGTCCACCTTTCTTTGAGTTGTATCTTTTAAAGGCAGTCTCTTTCTCTGGATAACAGAAAATGTAAGAAACTAATCACGATTATTTAATCTACAAAGAAATGTATTCTGTTATCTGGAAAGCTCTTTGGACCCCTTTTCTTTTATTTTTGGAAAATAAACATTTGTGACTATTTGCAGATTTATCTACATAAATCTGGAGGGGATGCTGAATTATTCAACTCTTATCTTCATGGAACTACATAATACAGTATATGTACAGTATATATGTCCATGTGAACTTTACTTGTTATAAATTGTTATTAGTTAAGTAACAATAATTGATTCTTAAACAAGTGGCAAAGGAAAAATTGACACGTTTCCTTGTTTTGTCTATGAAATGATAGACGAGCCCCATCGCAGGTGATATCTTCAGTTTGATTGTTTTGTTCTAAAGGTGCAGTGCGTATGATTTAGTAGTATCTAGCAGGGAGGTTACAGACTGTAACCAATTGAATATTACAAAGCTTTCAGACGTGTACGAGATTCTGCAGTGGCCGCAAAACTAGCGAAATATGCGAAAGGTCCTCTCTAGAGTCAGTGTTTGGTTTGTCTGTTCTGGGCTCCTGTAGAAACATGGCGGTGCAACATAACGGGCTCTGTGGAGGAAGACCCACTACCTATGCAGATATAAAGGCTTATTCCAAGGTAACAAAAACACAACAATACAACAAATTTACTCAATTAATTGTTTTTTGTACAAAATGCCAAAAAAAATGCCCATCAAAAGTTCCAAGAGCCCATTCTGGTTGATTATTTTGTTGAATAATTCTCACATTTAAGAAGTTGCAACCAGAAAATTATTGGGTATTTTGCTTTTTAAAAAGTGAATTTAACAGTTATTTGATGATCACAATTTTTGCAGATACATTTTCTGTCAATTGACTATTCGATTAATCAATTAACCTTTTAACTCTATCTGGCTTTGTGATTAAGTGATTAAACTACCTGTGTAGGTTCCTCTTCACAAATTTGTGACACAATAAACTGAAATCTCCGTCCTGCAGTGGAGAAGCTCACATCAAGAGTTTGAACAGTTCTGTGTTTACCGAGCATATTTCATATTCAGGAGGGCCTGGTTTGTTTGCCCCTCGAGCTGCTACTTCCCCTCATTTTCCATCAGATTATGATCCAGATCGATCATTCGGGAAAGGAGATGGAAAGAGCATCTCATCATGTTTTCAATTCTTTTACAACATTTGTCAAAAAGTAAGTCTTTCATTACCTCATAAGTCAATAAGTGAGGCCTGCGGCACGCTCAATGCCAGATGCTCATGAGCGATAGGCAGAGGAGTAAATTAGTGATGGACACATTTATAGACTGGGCTCATGACCTTCCTGACTATGATTTATGTTTTTTGGCATCAGAGGGCCACCAGATATCAGGTGGGTGCCAGCTTAAATCAGCGAGAATCATTTCACAAACTGGTTCCTGGTTATATCAGTGGACATCAACGAGCAGAAATAGAAAATGAAGCACATCCTGCAGCATGTTTTCTACTGACAGGCTCCTTAATTGGATTGTAATCTTTTTTTCTGTCTTCAACATATAATATGATGGAGCAACGCCTGCGGATAAATGGATTGGGCGAGTGAACCATGTTATCTTACATGAGGGTCTTAATTAGGCTCAACAAATGAACACACATCCTTTATACCACAGTGAATAGGCTGATTATTTCTCCTAATTATACTCTATATATTTGTGAATAGATCCAAAATACATATGCATACAGCATAGTCATCTTTGTATTTTAAACCAATGAGACCAATACAGCCAGGCTATAGAAGACTCTGGGGCATGGAAACGGCACCATGCTGTGTGTAAAATACATGAAAGGATTAAAAAGCTCAGCATATTGCTGAAGGCTAGGCTACATTGAAATTAAGCTACACAGTCGAGGGACACATCTGCTCACTTTCTAAATATAAAGTGGGGAAATATAGAACTCTTAAAATATCTCTCAATTGCTCTGACAAATTATTTATGAATTCTAACTGCGTTACATGAAACAAAGGACTATCTTAGGGAAATAGATTACATCATGTTATTCACAAACTTTAAAAGTACAATGTTTTATTGGAGATGGAAGCAGCAGTTAGAAACATATAAAGATTTCAACTTTGCATTATTCTCTTTGAATCAGTTCCAGCAAAATGACAAAAACACAATACAATTTATTCAACTGAAAACTTACTATGAAATATGTTGGGCTGCAAACAGACTATTCATCAGATCAATCTATGCATTCGTTTTTGTATGATTTGATAGATTCTTCTAGTCTATAAAATAAAAAAAGGTAATGAAAAATACCATCACAGATTCCCAAAGCTTGCGTGTACAAATTGCATTTTTTGATAAATCAAGACTTCAAAACTCAAAATGTATTTCACATTTAAGAAGCTAGTAGCAGAGAAAGTAAGGCGTTGCTTAACAAATAAGCAGACTCCCCACATTAATCAACTGTGACCTAAAATTGTCTGGCCTGGGCTACTCACAGGTTGTAAAGCATACAGGAAATACTCTTTGCCCGCAAGAGAAATCAAGTGGTTCAGGTATACTCAATCTTTATCTCTCAGGGTTCTTTAACTTCTATGTTAAGAAGCGTTCTAATATCATAAATGACTGTAATAATCCAACTTCTTATTGCTTTTCTTCGTGTAGCTTTCAGTGCTTTGGTCTGTGTTGCAGTCTTGAACCTCTAAATCAGATGGGCTGGTATATGAGCCGCATATAAATGAGAGTTGTGTCTTCTGTCTTCCCCGCCATGAGACTTCAGTGTGCATTCGCTTCATTAGCCATCAGTCTCCACTAAGCCAGACTAATAGTTTTCTTGTTGCATGACAGCAACTTTGTGGCACAGACCTCTAATATTTTTGTTTCCTGCACAGTGACAGTAAATTTCTACATTATCTTTTATTTGTGCTGCTCAAGCATCATGCTGTAATAAAAGCATATGGCATCTCCTCTGTGAATTCAACATCTGGAGCGGTTTGTATGGATGGTCGATCAAACAGTTGCTATAAAAGCACCACAGAAACATCAGGTGTGATGCATTTCTCTCTCCCTGTCTCTCTTCCTCTCTCTCTCTCTCTCTGCTGCTGAGCTCTGGGGCTAGATTGTAATGAAGATGTTGAGCCTTACTGTGACATACTGAAGATCTCCCAGCTGCCCTTTCAATAGAACAATCACTGGAGGAAAATGTTGAAGGATCGCTGTCTTTTGGAGGGACGGTTTTGTTAAAATACACAAAAAGCTGCAAAATCCTGCTTTTGTTTCTTTTACTCGCCCTAGTCCCATTGCTACTTTTCAATTTTTCTCTGCAGCATTTGTCAAGTTTGTGGCACATCATTATGAGCGCAGCACCCCCCTTCTGTGGTCAAAATACTGTAGGTCACTGAATAAAGCCACATGGCCATAAAAAATGAAATGCTACTTCGGTTCGAATACTGAAAGTGCAACCTCTGAATACTGAGAACAACTCTACTACATACATCAAGCGACTAGGTGATGCTGGAGGAGTGTTACAGCACTTGATGTTCAGTGTGTACATTCACTGCTTCCAGTAATGCCTCAGGACGACAAATCCCACTTGTATACTTTAAGATGTTTGACTAGATTTTTTTAAATGACCCAAAGGGATTCAGAAGCAGCAGGAGGAACAGCAGATTATTGATTAGTTTTGGTAGGGAAGATGATGTGTGCAGGAACTCTTTGTTGTGCAGTGTAGACATCGTTTCCTGGCCATGATGGATGTCAGTGTGCTATGCTGGTGTTGGGTAAAACTTTTGTGACAGCTTCTTCCAGTTCCAATTATCATCATATCCAGACTGCAACTCAGTACTGTATGAAGAAGTCAAACAAGTTGTCCCATCTCTCTCTCTCTCTCTCTCTCTCTCTCTCTCTCTCTCTCTCTCTCTCTCTCTCTCTCTCTCTCTCTCTCTCTCTCTCTCTCTCTCTCCTCTCTCTCTCTCTCTCTCTCTCTCTCTCTCTCTCTCTCTCTCTCTCTCTCTCTCTCTCTCTCTCTCTCTCTCTCATATTGACCAGACCTGACTGACACCATTTCACTCAAGCCTGATTTTCTGCCAGTGTACCTCTGTCACTTGGCCAAACTGCTCTTTGATTTAGAACATAAGCAGAAAAAAGCGGGGAGGGGGATTGGAAGCGTGTGCTAGGGAATAAAATTGTCAATGACATGTCAACGTCTTTTCCTCTGTAGGAAGTGAGACCTCCAGCACATCAAACAGATTGCTCCTGACCTATGACCACCGAACGGACCAGCTCAGCTCAAAACTCTTGCACAAGCACAGAGGTTCCTAATGCCGGCGCCCTGCTGAGGACATAAACCTTAAATCATGGATGTGAAGTCTGATCTCTCAGTGATATCTCGGTGGTCTTCGTTAGATACAAACTGCACTGATTGTCTGTCACCTTGCAGCCCATAATGAGAAAAAGCTAGCCTGTCTATCTGCACCCTGCCACACCAGTTTATAGTTACAGAGGCAACATAAATTTTGTGAGACACTAGAGATTTCAGGAGCTTTCTGCAAGGCTAATAAAACACACTGGACCAGCAGCAGCAGTAGCAGCAGCAGCAGGCTGTGGTGAAATACTCCTCAGGTTTATCACAGATGGACGTTGCCTTGATGCTTTTTTCCAAAGAATAAGCTGCAGAGTGTAGGGAAGCCAGGCGCAGGGCTGATGGGCGATTTGTGAATAGTTCAGTGACGTTTGAAATGTAAAACGGCCTGTTTTAAAGAAGGTAGCCTGAGTATATTATCAATTTTGGCACACTGTGAAGGCAGTGTACTTTAACATTACTGAATAGCCCTATGGATGAGAAAGGGTCTGCTACTACTGCACTGGCTGGAGGAATTGCGGGTGCTTATATACCTGCACTGAGGCAATGTTGGGGTTTTTTGCAAACCCACATATTTCCTGCAAATCACACACAAATGAAACGATGTTTCATCACGAGGCCCATCATAAATGAACTGTTCAGCTTCGTGTATCACACCACTGTGACTATTAGAGGATTCAATGGGTTATTATCCACCGGATCATATAAGGTGGATGGTAGATAAATCCTGGTGCGCAGCATTAAGGAAAATTGCATCTCAAAAAAGTAGATTGCAAATGGATTTATGTTTGATTTCATGGTTTTTTGGCATCATAATTAACTACCTACGTCCGTCATGCACAGTATGAGGAGGCACTGTAAATGTAAAAGCGAAGAAAGGCTTACCTGATTTTCTAGTAACAGGTGGTGATGATGTCTTATTAGATCCCTTTAGACTTCAACATCAATCCCGTCTGTGACAGGTTTTTTTTGTCTCTTATTTTAATTTATGCAACGGTTGCTAAAACATCTCTGCGAAATCACAATGTATCCCTTGTGGCAGCATCGCCCACACGGCATCCTGGTCCACTACACTGTAGCAATGTGCAAAAACCGACAGAAAAACAGCCCGCACTCGTACAGAAAACAAGATTTGTCCATATTTCCTGGGCAGCGGTGGTTTCAGGGATTCCTCTCTGTCGACATCTCTGGCAGAGGGTCCGGTTTCACAGCTCGCTGTCTGTCTCTCTCTCGCATCGTGCTGCCAAAATGACTGAAGCTGGAAATCACATGCGGCTGGTTTAACGCGCGCGTCAATCGACTTCGTTTAGGCACCCGCACAACTCTGGATGCATACATATTACATGATTTTGCTTTTTTACTGTTCTTACAGATGTCTGCTGCTCTGTCCCACATAACAGCCGTGCTGAAGACACACTGACATTTCACAAAGCCCTTTTCTCTTTATAGCAAAGCCAATTACATTTGCGTGCACTGCGGTCTTGTGTATCTGTGTGTGCGTTGGTATGACTTAAGTCACTTTCAGGGACAGAAACCAGACTTAAGACCAGTTGGTAAAACATTGATTTTAGGTTCAGTTGTTCAGGTTAGGGTAAGGTTTAGGTTTAGCCAAGTAGTGGCTTTGATTAGGGTTAAGGTAAGTCTCCAGAAATGAACAGAAGTCTGTGTAAATACCCCAAAAGTGACCTAAGTAAATCGGTGGGTTAGTGTGCAATTTGTGTTACCCTCTTTGAGACCTTTTCCGGAATAAACACCGACCTTGTTGGGACCAGTAGTCCTCATGGGAACCAAAGCCCCGTCCTAATGAGCCAAAATGTCATTTCTGAGGTCCTAGTTAAGGTTAGGTTTAAGGTGTGGACTGAGGTTAGGTTACAGTTGGCATGAATTGGTTAAGGCTAGGGTTTAGGTTAGGCTGTCCACAATGTATGGATGTCAATGCAATGTCTTAACAAGGATAGCTGCACAAATTTGTGTGTGGGGAGGTGGGGGGACAGCATGACTTAAGTCACTTTCAGGGACACACACCAGACATAAGACCAGTTGATTGGGGGCAGTTTGTGCAGTTAGGGACAAAATATTTAAAATAAAAATATTTCTAATTAGTAAAATGCTGATTTGGGGTCAGTGGTTAAGGTGAGGGTAAAGGTTAAGTTTGGGCAATTAGTGGTTATGGTTAGGGTTAGGGTAAGTATCCAGGAAATGAATGTAAGTCTATGGAAATACCCCAAAAGTGACTTAAGTAAACCCATGTATGTGTGTGTGTGTGTGTGTGTGTGTGTGTGTGTGTGTGTGTGTGTGTGTGTGTGTGTGTGTGTGTGTGTGTGTGTGTGTGTGTGTGTGTGTGTGTGTGTGTGAAATCACTTGAGATTAAGTTTTGTCTGCTTACAGATGAGCATCTGCGCCTAAGAATAAGATATTTGGTTTGTTGTAACTCCTGTCTCATACTTCAAAGTATATGCGGCTGTATGTGTGGGTGTCACTGTTCCTGAGCTAAATTGTATTCAAAAGAGGGAAAAAAGGCATGGGTGGATTTGCTCAGTCTTGTACAGTCAGTCAGACTCCTATGACTCAGTTTGTGTTGTCAATGGACACAGTGACAGCCTCACCACAAGCGCACACACACACACACACACACACACACACACACACACACACACACACACCGTAAGTATGCGATCAGACGTAGTATCTGGGCTCTTCCTCGAGGCCCTTGCATGAGCAGCTGCGCAGGCTGACCATGCAGGTGCACCTCATTTTCCATGCTGTCATCATGCCAGCTGAAGGCTCCTGCTGTTTCCCCACATGATGCAACTTGACTCTCCTGACGTTTCATGTTGCCTACCAACCTGGGCAGCACGTCATATAGACAGCACTGAGGAGCGCACAGACATTTCCGATCAAGCCTCATATTTTGAACGGCTTGTTAATTAAAGGTCAAAACCTGCAGCACTGAACTAGTATAGGTCCTGCAGCCTCCAGGATTATCAATGCCAAGGGGAATGGTGTCATAAATGAATGTGCTCAGTGACTTCATACTTCACTATACAAAAGCAATCTCTATAGCAATCTCTATATTTTAAGGGTTTACTTTGATCCTTTGCAAGCCAAAGCCAATTCCCACCCCAATTAAGCTCTCATGTAGCCTTCAGGTAAGGTTATGTCTTATATGACGATATAATTTTACCCTATTGTGCCTTTAAAGGAGACATATTATGCACATTTACAGGTCTATAATTAAATCTGAGCCTCTACTGGTATATCTTTGCATGCTTTACAGTTAAAAAAAACTCAAACAGACCCTCTACGCAGCCCCTCAGTTCAGCCTCAGTCTGAAACAGGTCGTTTAAGCTCCTGTCTCTTTAAGCCCCCCTCCCGAGGAGTCCACACTGTTCTGACTGGTCAGCTCTCAGAAGCTTCCCTTCAGGAGACATTCGCTACATCAACAAACCATGCAACAAACTGTAGTTGTAGGATTTCAGTACTTTTTCTTGTCATTTATTTTAAATGATGAGAAACTTAACGTGGGCATTCAGGAGAGCACAGGTGATGGAGCAGAACACATCGTCTCCACATACAATATATTCACATGTAAATCAATGAATAAATGAATGATGTCCCCCACACACAAACACACACACACACACACACACACACACACACACACACACACACACACACACACACACACACACACACACACACACACACACACACTTCATCTCTTGATGCTGGAAAATGTATACCTGTTCTACTTACAGTGTGGGAACATGTACCCTCTGCCTGAAGGCATCTGATGAAAAACTCTGTGTGAAGGATGTGGTTTGGGTCAGCTGTGATTTCATAGGACTCAAATATCTCCTGGAGAGAAGAAGAAGAAGGCAACATGCCAATTATTTTTCCACACCTTCTGATCAGGTTTTGGAGTTTGAATTTGAGTTTAATGGACAAGTGACTAATCCATGTTGTAATACCATAATGAATAACAGATGTATTGATTAAAAATGGGCTGTAATAACCAACAGACCTGGGATTGAAGAGCATTTCTTATACATAGCATGTAGCATGTCTGAATCTTTTGTCAGTAAACTTAGTACCTCTACCATCTTCATAAGTAAAGAGATGTTGTACTTCACTTCATAGATTCCCCACCATAATGTGTTCAAGTGATCAATCAATTCCTTTTTTCAACAGGAATAATGGCCACTTTTTCCATACTATAGGATCCACCATCTGGCCCACAGCACTTGGATCAATTACTGTTATATCCTGTGTTGGATCACATGTCACTGTAATTGACAGGTTTCTACATCCATCAATACTATCACTCCCTGCAGAATCAAAACATTTATAGAAATTGTTTGTTTGCTTTTTCTAGTTCAGTCAGTACATACATTTCCCTCCTCAGAGTTCAGGTTGATCATTTCTTTCATTGAGTCCCACCGTTTTTTGTTTGTTTGTTTGTTTGTTTGTTTGTTTGTTTGTTTGTTTGTTTGTTTGTTTTTTGGGGTTCTTTTCAGTTTTTAGTTGAAAAGGCTTCTCTGCAACATAAACTGTTGTTCTTGCGCTTCCCTTTATTTTCCCCCATTTAGTTCTCTTTGAACTGTTCTCAGTTTCATTAAATTGTTGTTAAAGCTTGTTTCTGTTATGTTTTTTTCATTTGATCTCAGGTGTGCTGTTTTCTTTGTTGTTTGGGTGTATCCTATTGGTCTTTTTTTGGCACTAGAGTGTCAACGCAAAAATGAATGCACCCTGTGCTCGCCTCCGCAGTACTGTCAATATTATCGTCTTAATGGTAAACATCCCAAAATGTGGCCAGGAAGCAACCACTTGGCTCTTCCTTATTCCTATCCTGCCAGACAGGTTTCCTTCTTTTAAGGGTGGACCTGAAAATGGGAAGTTGCTGGATAGTGTTATGATCCATATTTGAAAAGTGGGGGTCTGATCTTAGCAGCATATGCGCCTTTAATGTTGCCACAGCATTCGTCCAGTATCTTATTTTTTTTACGTGCTTCTATTGCAGGAACCCTGGAGGAGCGTAGTTCATCTTTAAAGGGATTGAAGTCCCCTAGAACAAATACTGGTGCATCATGTTTGTTTTTTAATTGCTGATGAACACAGTTGGCTGCATGTAAGGCAGCTTTGGATGTCTTTCCATTAGGCAGGATCTATACAGCGAAGATGAAAATATTCCCATAGTCTCTGGGTAGGTAACATGAAAATAGACATCAATACATGAGTACAAAGGCAGGAGTACACAGGCCTACCATGTCTTTTGTTATGTAATTCCTGTACCTGAGTTATTATTCTTATCAATACGAACATTTGAGAAGCCTTGCACCTGAACCAAAGGATCCAGGAAGTCTCCCTGAAGCCAGGTCTCTTTGTAGATCATGAGATCACGACTCACGGTATTCACTGCAGTGAGAGCATTGCTGAAGAGTATTGACAGCAGCAGTGGCTTGTTGCACGTTGTTGAATGCCACCCTACAGCCGACTGTCTTCACGCTGTTGAGCGACTCTCCTCTGGAACGTTTTCAAGCCGGCCTGGTTCTGGTGCAGCTCGTTTCTGTAAGGACAGCAGCTTTTCCCTGTCACAGTACCTGGTCACTTCCCCCAGGAAGCACAGCGGTGGCGTTGTATTGTGTGTAAACACTGAATATAATCATCACCAATAGCAACAGCACTCCAACAGTCTCCTTCCCCATCATGTTATTCTTGTTCTCTAGTTCACTTTCTTCTGGCCAACAACTTGACACATTTTGACACATTTGAACAGATTTATACAAACACTCAACAAACAAACAACATGTCTCATGCCTGCTGTACAGCAGTGAAGTATCATACATGTGACGAGTAATACTGGAAGCATCACACATGTTCATTAGAGCCTAAATCCAATCTGAAATATGAGAGTGGACAATGTAAACAACTCATGGTAAAACCTCAGGAACAACGGCTATGGAACAGACAGCTGTTTATGGGCATGCACAACGAGCTGACATGCAAGGTAGAAAAAACTGTCACTAACGAAGCATTCAGGGCAGGTTGAAGCCTGAGCTTTTGACTTGTAGGAAGCATTTCTACATACGTTAACATCAAGTTTTGGAACTTTGACCATGTTTAGCATAGATATCCAACATTATAATAGTATATAAATAACAAGTCCCCTTTAAAGGCCCTGAAAACACAATTTCTAAGTCAGCATCTTACTATGAGCAATATGTTTAAAAATATAAATAAAAGATAATCTGCCAGTTAGAATAGTTTTGTTATTTCACATGACATATTTATGTGTTTGTGTAACTACAAAACTCATCTGACACAATGTTGGTTTGTGCCGGTTGAGCATTATCCACTTCACAGTACCACACGTGCCACTTATGGAGACTTGAATCGACTGTTCTTTGCAGTGAGTAAACCAAATACCATGTGCAGCAACAGCATCACAAATAACACAGACTAATTAACACATATTTCACATAGCTTGTAGTGGCTGAGTCCAAATAGAAAAGGTGTCTCTGCCAACATTTTGCCACAAGAGGCTATAATCAGAGTTTACCACAGCATATCCACCACATGCTGCAGTGTGATTATCAGGTGTTGGAGATTCAACATCATTCCTAAAAGTGCCTCAAACGCCACCTGTACTTCATGTACTGTATTCTCGTTGCTTTAACAAGCAGCACACTGGCATGGACACATGGAGTGCAGGCACTGGTTTTGAAGTGGGCAGGAATCAGGGAAAGGTGATGTCATGTATTCCCATGCGCCAATCAGGGAATCAAAATGCAACAGTCAAATCTGATCAACCCACATAGTCCTGATGAAACAGCATAGCTGGGTGTGAAACTCCAACTGTAATAAATAATGCACTGTAATGGTTGCTTACTTATTCATGAACATTTAATATTATTGAGAACAAAACAAGTTTTTCAGGATCTTTAACCTATCTGACCTCAACATACTGTACATCTGGAAGTTGAATTATGAGGTTGCAAATGTTATCCTCTTACCTCAGCATGACCAGAAAATCAAGAATGTTCATGTTTAAACTGAGGACATTGTACTGGTTTTAAAACTATTCTGATATGGCACAATACATGGCAAAGGATACAAGGCTCCCTCTCTGTATATTAATTCCAGTCTTATAAACTACTGTCTTTTCTTTCTAGAGTGAGTGATACGATTTGAGTCGGCGCACCCATGCCTTCACTCCCCCTTCATTAATGTCAGTATAACAGCACCCGCATGCTGTGAATGCAGAGAACCAAAATTGAAGCATGAAAGCTGCAGAGAGACATTTTTCACCTGGCCAAGCATGGCCTGCCTCTCTTGGACATGGTTTGGTTGGTGGATGATATTGATTTCAAAGGATTATCTTTGGTTTCCTGCTGGACCACCACCACCAAACATCACCATTCCTCGCTCGCCATATAGACTGCTGAATGTGTGACAGTAGCCTGGAGTTATTACGCACAGATAACCTTCCCTTCCCTTTATAATCCAAGCAAGCACAAAGGGAAACTATTCATGATCTGCAATTATGTTTTTTAGATAAGATAAGCAGTTCACAATTAACTTAAGGCTTGCCCTAGACATAAGGAGCTTTTCATATCTGCTGACCTAACCAATCAAACTGCTCCAGGAGCTGCTTTTCAATATCACCATAGCTAAGCCTTGCTTTTTGTGTGTTTCCTGTTTCCCCCCTGCCTTGTTACTCGAGATGTTCAACTCTGTCAGAAGAGCAGAGTTGAACACAAGGGGGCGTAGACTGCTAAGTTTGCCTCTCCCTTGTCCATTTCAGCAGCTGTAAGGATACATTTGATTATGGTACCATGTCTGACCTTGAGAGGAAACTACACTTAAATCTACATTTCAAGGAGGAATGCCTTATTGCATTACCTGGCAAGGAAATGTGTGGCTTTCTCCACACACAACTGCATTAGTGAGGGGCCATCCTTTGGCAAAGGCACAGAATGACAATGTGGATGGAAGCATACAGTGTATTGTTCTAGTTGCTGGGTTGAACATGGATTGCGTTGGATTTGATAGCTGAACAGATCTGTGTACAAAAGATGTAAGATTATGTACATGTGTCTACAATAAACCTTTCATCTTCCTTCATCTTATTCATTATCATCACCATTAGGAATGCTGGTGTGGGCAGGATTATTCTCCAATTCAAATATGCCACCCCTACAGGATAATCAAGTCCCCAGAGGTTTATAACACAACAATCATCAGTAACACCGTGCACACTCCGTGCAGTGATTGCATTAGTAAAGACATTTAAATAATGCTGTCTATCTCACCCTGTAGCTCCTATTCTTTTCTTAGCACTTCACTGTCACGTCTTGATCTTTCTGTGGTTGCATGAATATTTTAAAAAGAATGTGTACTTTTTTAGTTGCTTTTCATTGTGGTGATTATATCTTCTGCTGCTGCTGCTGCTGCTATCATTGTCACTGTCAGTAACAACCAGTGCCAGCTGTTTGGTGCCATGTAGCCTACACTTGCATCCTTGAAAGACACACAAGCAGCACAAAGCACCTGTCTGGAGTTCATGGCACTCACCCAGCCTCTTGGGGGTGGGGGGTTATGAGCTGCTATAGGCTGCAAGCACATTTTTAAAGCTCCGTGGTAAAAGCGAGATTTAATTGGTTTGAGCTCCCAGTATATGTAAATGTAGTAGATGGCTCCTCCCATGCACCTGATAGGGAGTATTTACAGCTCTTTACAGCTACCCACTGCACTGTTTCCAAGAGCGCAGCGCACCATGACACTCCACTGGACTTAAGCAATAAGGATTTCCGTCTTTACACAGAATACTGACGCTCACCGCTATATTTGAAGAGAGAAACTAAAGTTTGTCAAAGTTGTCCACTTGTGTTTCAAGATGCCACGCTCTTTTTTGGTCAAGAAACACATAAACTCCGCAAAGAAGCCAAATTATAGTGAGCTGGACAGCCCAACAGGTAAAGTTGTTTTAATTATAAAGGACCTGTCTAACTTTGCGAAGTTTAACAAGTTGTGTTTCTGACATGAATTCAAGTTGATACATCGCGATTTTACTTCCCAGAACTTTTTGAACTTGTTGCCCTACTTTGAAATCTGTGCGCCTCACTTGATAAATGACAGCCAACTTCACTTTACTCATTTCGTTTTACTCTCTCTATTTTCAGTGTTCATCACGCCACATTTCTACAAGGGCCTTCCCCTGCCTGTCATTCCCCAGCCGGAGATCCTAAGTCCGGCAGCGTACAGCCCCATCACAGTATGGACTACCAGCAACTTGCCGCTGTCTCCGCTACCCAGTGACCTCTCCCCCATCTCTGGATACCCTTCATCGCTCTCGGACACCTCCTCTAAAGACCACAGTGGCTCTGAGAGCCCGAGGAGTGATGAAGACGAGCAGATGCTCCCCAAACTGACAGACCCTCACGGAGTGGAGGCAGAGAAATTCCAATGTAGTTTGTGTAGCAAGTCCTACTCCACGTACTCTGGACTGCTCAAGCATAAGCAGCTGCACTGCGACGCACAAACGAGGAAATCCTTCAGTTGTAAATATTGCGAGAAGGAGTATGTAAGCCTGGGAGCTCTCAAAATGCACATCAGGACTCACACATTGCCTTGTGTTTGCAAAATATGTGGGAAAGCTTTCTCTAGACCGTGGCTGCTCCAAGGACACATCAGGACGCACACCGGTGAGTGAATGGGGGATAACAGAGGGGCCTAAAGTGTGAAGATGCAGTTTGGTTGTTGTTTGCAGTCAGACTATTTGTATTCACCTTGGCATTTCTTTTAACAGCCTTTGAGCGAGTGTGGACTATGTTAAAACAGTTCTGTAGTGAAGCTGAACAAGTTGTTGTTATGCTCAGCTCTCTGAATGTTTTATTACTTGCTGCAGGTTTACTTTTGGTGTTGTGTTGAAAAGAGAAATAATGCAGAGTGTGCTAAAAAAAAGTCCCAAAAAAATATAAGGCCAAGATGCTTCAGAGACATAATTTGGATTCAGATGCTGTATATCTGTGTGTGCAATCGCTGACAATGTTTTCTTTCCTTTTGTCACTTGACAGGAGAGAAGCCGTTCTCCTGCCCTCACTGCAACAGGGCATTTGCGGACAGGTCCAATCTCAGGGCTCACCTACAGACCCATTCGGATGTGAAAAAATACCAGTGCAAGAACTGCTCCAAAACCTTCTCCAGGATGTCTCTTCTGCACAAGCATGAAGAATCTGGTTGTTGTGTAGCACACTGAACTGGGATACTCTTCCACCACCAGAAACCTTTTTTTTCCAGACCCAGGAGAACTGAACTGTCAGGGAATCACATCGAGCAAAGGGGGTTTGTTCCAAATATGCAGACTTTTTTTCTCTACAACTGGTCCATTTCATTTCAGAGGGAGAAATGGCTCGTGTCACGTGCTTCTTGTTTCAAGCAGTGTTTCTGTGATTGCAATCAGTGTCGAGCTTTTGTCATACCATGTACTCACCTACCTGTGCTATTCATGCACTTTTTGCATGTCTAGAATGTTTTATATGCCTACACAATGTTATCTTCAGTGTTTCTGCCAGTGTCTCTCAATGGCTGTGTGCTCTGTTGTTATGGAGTCCTCCACTTTTTTTTATATGAACCACAGAGACGATACTAAAAGGCGTATTATGAACAGTATAAATATAACCAGTGGAATACTGAAGCCATTGTTACTTAGGGAACAAGTGCAAACTTAGTGTTTAGGGTGAAATTATTATTACTTTTGCACAGTCATTAGAAACAGTTTGCCAGCACTCAAATAGCAATACAGTTTTTCTCAAGTGCCTCAGTTTCACTTGGCAATAATATGTATTTTTCAACAACAGTTTGCTTTTATATTTTTATATATTGAATGTAAGCGTGACTGAGATGATTGTATATTAACAGTGAAAACTGTGATGCTGAATGATTTTCATATTTTCATGACACTTTAAAAATAAAGTTTCATGACATTTTGTATAATTTTCTGGGCATTTTGCATGTTGCTTTTCTCTGTGAAGTCTTTATGAGTTTATGTTACTTTAAGTGTATGAGCTTTTTTCAGCAGGACTCAGCAGGATTCATGGATGGTTACACGCTTCAAAACGGAATAACATGCACAAAAGCAAATGATATTTAATCCAGCTTGCACCATCTCATGTTAAGGAGATGTAAAAATGAGGAGAGAGGTGACTCAGCTCTGAATCAGGCCTGAACCTGTTCCCTGTGAACCTGTCCAGACATCAAACAATCTTGAAATTTAACACATACTAGCTATATTGATCTGCACTCACATGTCATAACCTTTGAGGGCCCATGACTCTTTCTTTACGCAAGTGTGTGTAAAGTTGAAATGTGGGGGCGTAGTTCTTATAGAAAGTCATTTTGAAATCTGGCATCAAACTGGTTGCATCCTATTTGATTAAAATGAGTTTCCTTTTTCCTGCTCAATCACAACAATCACTGCAAGGGCACAGGACAGTCAGATATCACAATTTTAATGTTTTCACAAAAAGCTCAAATTTGCATTTGCTTTGACAACCCCCTTGAATTCTGGGATGCTTGCCATCAAGGATTAAATAGACTTCCTCAGGCTACATTTTGTTGTCTTAGCCATATGCCGTCGACTTGCTGCAGATAGAGATAGAGCACAAAAAAAGTGCTGTACCTTAAGGGATACAGTCAAAGTTGAACTCTTTCTAACAAACCCCAAGTGTGTTCCTGTTTGCCCTAATGCCCAAAAGCTGCTTACTTGAAAGATGTGATCTGACAAATAGACACTTGTTTTGCTTGCTGTGAGGGGATGAGCTCCTTTGTAGGTAGATTCTCCACGCTGTGAGTCATCGTCAAGCTGTTCCAGAGGCTCGCCGCCGCTCTTTGGATCAGTCGAGGTGGCTCCAGGCTCTTCAACCTTGCTGAAAAAGCAGGTGCAATGAGGAGGAGTGCTCACACAAACCACAGCCACAGGTCCACTGACACTGTAGAAACCTCAGCTAATGTGGAAACGTTACAAGCAGCAGGTCCTATTATTAAGATCATTTGCCTCATAAAAGGAAAATGTCACCAAGAGGACACTCTGAGCTCCACTATTAATGAGATAGTGAGTTTGTTTAGCTAATATCTGTCATTCCATAGGCAATGCTTTATCACGCTGGTGTTGGAGGGAGAGAAAAAAAACAATGAATGCATAATGCCAATTAGCCTCATAATCTTGCACGATTTCCCTTTTACAACAACAATTAACTGCATGACTGATTTCTCAGATAACAACCACGTGTTAAATGTTTTTCCCTCCAACATGAATATTTCATTTAGCCGTTCAGATGATGGTGGGAGGAGAAGGGGAGGTGAAGGAGCAAAAACTCATTTCTTTTAAAGCATATGGCCATTAGCGGATGTGTTAAAGAAACTAAGATCAAATATTTGTTAAGTGTGGAGACTGTTAATAGTCACACTGTTGTGTTTAAGGTGTGAATCCACAGACACTGAAAGCAGGTAGATACTGCGTGGGTGTTTTTGCAGTTAGGTCTCTGTGCTGAAATGTTGGGAAGACAAGGTTAATTTGATTTTCCTAAACTCAACCAGACGGAACATATTTGAGCCCTCAATTAAGTCGTTTATCATATTCAGTGACAATAAAATATGATTTCACAGCAACCTCCTTTACTTTAGCTGTCTATTCATTACGTTTGGCAGTGAAAGATTGTAAAGATAAGGTTAGATTTGATTTGTTCTACCCCAAAACACCAAAAATGAACCCGTGTGAGGCTCGAATTGAGTCATTTATCATATTCAGTGCAAAATAAGCAGCTAACAAGTGAGTTCATTGTCGATTAATCAGCTCAACTTCAGTTAATTTGTTTTGTGTATAAAATGAAAGGAAATTGTAATATAAATAGATTTTTTTATTTAACACAAAGAAAATCTATTTATATACCTAAGTAAAGAGAGAACTGCTCGAAAAATGACAAAAATGATTAATTAGTTTCTAAAATAGCTACAAAAAGTTTTTTTTCTCACTCAGCTAATTAATTAATTGACTAATTGTTGCAGCTTTAGTGTAAATGAAACATGATTTAGCCACCCATTCCTTTACTTTAGCTGCCCTTAATTAAATTTGGTAGCCTATTAAGTAGTAGTATTAAAGGTTCAATTTATAATATTGTATGTTATCATGTACATTATGTTACATGCAAAATAAATGTCCTCACTCTGCACGTATTGGTGCCAAGAGTGACATAAAAATCCAGAGCAGCCTCAGAGAGCAATGGGGTTATATGTAAAGCAGGGCACAGCTCTCAGAAACCTGCTGACTTTATGGTGAATCAGGGAGTATGATTCCTTTATGACCATCAAGTGGAACAAATAAAGTTACGGCCGTCCTCTGAGGTCTGATTGTCCTAGTCGGGAAGTGATCCCCAGCCCTCCTCTCTAACCCCGCCACATCAGAAAGGAGATGATTGTGTATTCCCCTTTACTCCGACCGCCTGCAGGAATGTTTGTCTGTTTATTGAGCCCCTGCATCTTGTTAAAGACTATTCTCTTTCATTTCTGTTGTCTCCTCAAGTGACTGGGTAGCTATTTAGGATGGCGCTGCTTTTCAGCTGGAGGTGCATATTCTCCAGATAATACTGTTTGCCTCTAATTGTGTCCTTTGCATTGGCACTCTATTTGTTGATAAATTGGATTCATGCAGATCAGGCGAGCATAATTTAATCACCAGGGAAGATGAAGTCTTTTGAAGTTTTGCTTTGTCTTATAGTATGCATTTATCTCATTAAAGTAAAATTGTTAATGTAAAGGGGAAAAAGCTGTTGTTTAAAGATCTGAAAGAAATTGCATTAAGCACAAAATGTGGACCTGACCGGCTTTTTTGATGTGAGGCAGGCTGCAGTCATGTACTGAGGATCTGGTGGCTGACCCTCCATGTAGGTCAGGAATGATTTTTGTTCGGTGTGTCATTATGAGCGCTGAAGTGAAGAGTCCAGCAGAGACAGACGAGGCTGTGTTGTCTTAATCAATAGCTCTGTGGTCCTCTTTTTTTACGTTCTTGTTGAGCAGAGGTCAGCTGTCAAAGGATCCTGTGATCATATTTACTTGATTGTATTTCCTCCTTAATGTTCAACTCACTAAACCTCATGACCACCGCAGAAAAAAAAGATCATCGCTGTAAACAACACGTCCCTTTGTGGCTGCAGATGATTTGACAGATTGACACTTTTTCATCAAGGTTTTGCTCGAACAGACATAACTATTATCAAAGTTTGAAGGATACTGTTTTCTAAACTGTTGTGAGTTTTGTCTTTATTTTTTGTTGTGTTTTGTGAACTTGTGTTACTAAACCTTACTCAATAAATTAAATCTTCCAGGCATCTTATGGTTCTGTTGAAATTCAGGTGTCCATATGAACAGTGAATCATGTTTTGCTTGCTGTAATCATTCTTCCTGTTCATACTGACCATCCAATTCTCTTACAATGTAAGTGATAGAGGAAAAAATCCACAGGCCTCATTTACAGCAAAAATGTATTTAAAAGTTTATCTGAAGATACAGTTAGGTTTCAGCCATTTAAGTTTGTTAAATCAAATGGACATCTTCTTCAGTTGCAGTCTTTTCAATTTTTAAAAAATCCCCCTTTGTGTCTCGATGGACAGTGTTTTCCTGTTCAGCTGCAGTGGAGGGATTGTAACAAAAAGAGGGAATTTGGCGCTAAAAAGGCTTCATATATTGAACTGATTTGAATAATTTGAGCAGCTGCGCATTCTCACAATAAATAAACTAAACAACTAAGCAACTTTTTAATACTTTTTTTGAACAGAATGACCCTTGTGGATTTTGTTCCTTTTATTCTATTGAAAGAGCACAATAAAAGGATTTCTTACATTCCTCACATTTCTAAGGGATGTCCTATATGAACAAGAGTGATGATAACAGTCAGAAAAAACATGTGTCAGTGTCTATTTGCATGTGACTACTGTTATGGCTCAGAATTTTTTTTAAAAACTGTGAACCTATCACGTACTGAATACTGTCTCAAAATATGCAAAATATCCATATACATAAACTTAAAAAATGTGTCTAGCATGTAACCACTTGGTTTCCTGCCAGTGACACAGATGTCAGGTTATTTGGATTTCATCTCCTTTTACCTGCAGCTCTCCAGAGTCAAGTCACTTTCCTCTGACATCCCGCAGGAATAGTGACCATTCAGGTGAATGATGTTTTCACAGTCGTCTCTGCTGCATTTCAGGACAAGGTGATGCTGGACGGCCATCAGACTTCAAATAACACTTTTAGGAGCCTATGAATGGTTTTCAATTTCACAAAATGGTGCAGGGAAGTCATGGTTTGATGTGGAACCTCTATCACACTAAGTGGGGAGAACTTGCTTTTAATTTGAATAATGATGATGACATTCTTTGAAAGGTGGGTGCAGCAAATTGCTCATTTTTAATCCTTTTAGACCTCAGAGCTGCCTTTGACACCGTTGATCATCCAATTTAAAATTTGAACGCCGTGAGCACTGGGTGGTAATACCTGCTCTGTGGACGCTTCACATCTTCCTCCACTCACTCAGAAACATTTATTACACTGATGGAAACTCATCTTTCTCTCGAGCGAACTCCATATGCAGAGTTCCTCAGGGCTCAAATCTTGGGTCAACCTTTTCTTGGGTTACATATTAATTTGGGTTTTCCCCAGGCCATTATTGTAAACACAATATTTAATTTTCTTGCCGTGCTGATGATACGTAGCTTTTCTTTTAGATCTTTATAATCCAAAGTGCCTTACACAAAACAACTGTCTTGTCGTCCTCAGGCGATGTATATGTAGAAGTTATTAGCCACGCTAGCTTGCTTACTGACTCAATAGATGGCAATGCTGTCCGTCCTTGGTTGACATTTGAGGTTTTGACTGAAATGTCTCAACAACTGCCACATGGATTGCCATGACATTTGGTACAAACATTCATGTTCCTCTCAGGGTGGATTATAATCACTTTGGTAATCCACTGACATTTCCTCTAGCACCAAAAATCAAAAATGTTTATGACCAAACACCTGTAAAACTAATGACATTCCCATTAGCGTCAGCAAAGTGAGTTGGAGCTATTTGTGCTACTCAACCAATATTAGCATGCACACTATACAACACACTATAGCTTCTAACATAGTTAAGATAAATATAAATAAATATACCTGCTGGCAACACTAGATTAAAGAAACTCTTGTCATATGTGTACACATTGTTCCTTCATTGTGCATGTTATCATTGTACAAAATAATTATATTTCATGACATGACAATGATGTGGTTAGGGTCTAGTTAGGTTTAAGCACAAAAAACACGAGAGTCGAGATTGAATGTTTCAAAATTGTTAATTCTTGACCTTAGAAACAGCAGTTGAACAATCTCCACCACAGCAAGGGTCATTTAGTAGCTGCATTGGAGTTTTCGATCATATCAAATGATCTTCAGCTGGTTGAGTTTACCCAGTATTCAAGGAAATGTTGATATTCTAAGTTTTATTTTTCTGTTTACTTAAAGGACTTCTTGTCCATGTTGGCTCAAAAGTTGAGACTGAAAGATCCATTTAGTAGCTTTAAATCTTATCACATGACCCTCCTCGTCAGATGGAGTTTGATTTTAATGTGAAATTATTTTAATTGGTCCTCTCTCTACACTTACATTTACAACTACAGAGAACGTCATTTTATAAAAACAAAGATTTTCAAAAGTAAAGAAACTTGAAAAGGCCAAGCTTGTGCCAAAGGCTTCTTAAAAATTCAAGAAGTTTCTTGCAAGTTATCTGGGGTTTGGCATAGGAAACTTAAAAACTTTTTTTTTGGTAAAACAAATGCGAATGAAATATTTCTCCCTGAAGAAACACACAAATTTGTGCACCACCTGCTCTACTTTGCTTCTATAAATAGATCACATGGGGGTATTTTATTTTGCATTCACGAAAAAGAAAAATGTGATCGTTATTTTCAACAGCAGTGTTTTCAAGTACATGAAATATTAATATTTTCCTCATTTAGAAAGACAATTCAAAACTTGGTATGCCTCTGTCAGAGGATGTTTTGACAACCATCAGAAGTTACAAGTAAATTGATCCCACCGGAGCTTCACATCTACTGTCTTTGTTCAGTCGAGATGGTGGGTTGTCATTTGTTGGTTAATGAATTTTAGGCACCAGTAGTATTTATAATTGTATTTTTGCATATCAGAAAAAACATGCTGTACTAATAACTTTCATGTAAGATATATAAGAGTAAAAGATATAAGAGTAAAAGAGACCAAAGAGAGACTGGAAAACAATAGCTTAGTGAAATAACGAGAATCAGAACCTCTAAATAAGCTGAGTTGGTAAACGTTTACTTTAATTAAAGCACACTTGGATGTTTGTCCTCTGGGATCTTTGAGGTAACTCCATCCAGCTTGTTTTCTACAGGCTGGGAAGAAGCACCACATCTTAAGCTGGATCTCCAGGTTTAGAGGTGATTAGTCTATTTCACAATCAATTCTACTCTGTCTCAACAAATTAACAGTGAGGTAGGCCTAAGCCAATTGCATATTTACCAGCTGTTTGGGGCCGGTCGCAACAGTGGCTGCATTCATTCACATCCAGATAAGGAGGAGAAATTACAAAACAGAACGCACAGGACTTTAAAAGACAAATAGTCATCATGGAAATGGGATTTACTCTGTAACTGTACAGCTGCATCCCAAGTCATTTATTCAAATTAATATCCTCGCTGTGTTTACCTGTTGTGGAAGGCACAATGCATCTCAATGCAATGGGGGTTTTTTTCTCAATCCATTATATATCCTGAATATAGAAAATATTATAGGGCACCTTTTATGAAGTACACTGCAGAGCTGTAGCCAGGCAAAAGCTATTACTCTTAATTGATTTCACTCCCTCAATCTTTACTGACACACTGGAGGAGGCAGATAAAGAGAAGCAGACGAGTTGGAGAAAGATTCAAAAGACAACAAGGTGGATAGGAAGACTGCTGCACATTCATGGCGTATTATTTTGATCACTGATTATCTCTGAGCAGCATCGGCAGTGCACAGCGGTGCATGTGAGAGTGCAAGTAGTGAGATGATCCCTGAGAGGCCAGCAGACCGAGCCAGATGAATCAAGGCTGGGAAAATCTGTCTGGCCACCAGCCGTTTCTAAGTGGTTTTACACTCCTCAGCAACAGCATGAACAGCCTCAACACAACAGCAAAACACAACAGAGATGCTCTCAGCGTCACAGAGGCTCTAGGTACGCTTACAGTACAAGCTATTCCAGCTGAAAATGGAGCAAGAGGGACTACTGAATAATTGAAAGTGCAATGAATGAGATAGAAAGACATATTTTTGTGGCTCGTTTAAAAGCAACTGGATCAAAATTGTGCTGCCTTGTCAAAGGAATATGCGTATCCCCATTGGGTTCCAGGTACCTACTTCAAAGAGCAGCTGTTCGGGGACACACACATTACTGCATGACCTCTCTTAACTTATGGGTAAATAGTGAAACAGAATACTCTGGGGGCTTGAGAAAGGCCCGCCCTGTAGCTTGGCATGACATTGGGCCTCTGAGTGGTATTAGACACCATCCACATCACATTTAAAGCTTGAATGTGTTGCTTTGAGGTATTTTTGGGATTTCTTAGATAGATGTGTTAGCCCCAAACCATGATGTAGAATGAAATCATCAAGAGACTCTAAAGTGTCCATTGAGAGACATTCTGCAAGGAGCCAGTAGCAGCTAGGGCTTCTCTGGAGATGGTTTGGATTTTTTTCCCTTTCTGTCTAGTGGTTATCTGATCATCAGTGGAGGGAAAAGGTGAGTATGGAGCGCAAACAAAAGGTGCTTGAATAAACTAGCTCCCGGCCACATTATTCAGACTCTGGGTATTGTACTCTGCTGACAAGCCTCAACAGGACGAGAACTTCCAGAGAAGTTTCTCTGGGGATGGGTAGGACGCTTTTACTCGACAAGGATGGATCAGTGGATTAAAAAACAAAGTTATATAGATTATCTTCACTGCTGCATAATACATATCCAAGTGACAAATCACAAATGTTGTAGTACATAACATGTCACAACCAGGAAAAAATAGAAACACCTATAACAGGTTGTGCAATGCAATACCACACAATACTACTTGACTTAAAATACTCTGTTTTTGTTGAGGCTACTTGTTGAGGCTGGTTGTGTATTTGTTGTTTTATTGTGCATTTTGAGACTGTACTTTATATTGTTATGAGCTGGATTTTTGTATTATCATTATAAGTGTTCCTACTATTTTGTCCACCTCACTTATGTATACACATCAGAACAAAAACCTTAGAAAGACTACAATATAACACAGTCAATAAAGCAGTACTACAGACCTCAGCTCAGAAACTGCCACAGGATTAAATCAATACCTTTTACACAGCACTTAAAAATAATGAGTTTTACAATAATAATATAAGACAGTTGTTTTGGATTGTATTTCGGTATACAGGGCTTTGTATTTTCCTCACTAATCAGTATATTTTCAGGTTGGTAATTTTGTGTTTTATGTTTTGGGTGCACTAAATAAAAAGTTATCTATTATAAATCATAATATCAGTTATTCAGATTGCAGTGAGGTCAAATTTTTCCCATTTATTCATGAGAAATAGAGCAAAGGTGACAAAAAATGCAAGGAATTATCCTCTGATGACAATTCGTTGCATTTTTGGTGACCCCCCCCCCGACCTTCCTTCTTATACTTAAATCATGCCAGAATACATATATGCACACTAAAATGAAAGGGAAATGCTTTACATGGGATGAACCCGTTTTTATTTTGGGAACGTCTTTCTTTTAGAACAACTCTCAGTGACCCTGTAAAGTAAACTCTTGACCTTTCCTCCGGCCAAAATGTCCATGTGTGTATGTACCACTAAATCTAATGGACATATCACCACAGGATTCACTGGACACTGTCAGTTTCTGTTTCCATTTGAGTTACTCATTCAGTCTTTGTGTTTTATCTTTCCTGTTATGTGATTGGCCAAGAACCCAAGGCTTTGAACTGAACCAGGACCAAAAATACAACAAGTTTATGAGACAATAAATTATACTGTTGATGGACATCCTTTACAGTTATTTTCATTTATAAGAACACAGTGTGATCTCTTGTTTTCATTGCTTGGAAAATATCACATTTTATAAGCAAACTGTTTACTGGAACAGATTTTAAAAGTAGGTGCTATTTCTGCAAAGTAAAAGTAGTGATAGTGTGATATTTTGGTATTCTTTCTCACAAAATTATGAACCCAGTGTGGTGGCACATTTTTTTTATACACACACACACACACACACACACACACACACACACACACACACACACACACACACACACACACACACACACACACACACACACACACACACACATAACATATTTATATGTTATTTTGAAATTTGTGATGAGTGGTAACATAATAGATACAATGATGTTTAGGCTACGACAGAATCCAACAAAACTGTCCACAGTGAAGAGAACTTTTTATTTATGCAGAGTAGACCTTGCTATTAATATTTTCCTGTTTTTCAAGTGGAGTCGGAAATATTTGAGAACTCTAACATTTCAGACATAATCCACCAGGCAGCTGAATACTTGTATGTAGCAATATTTTGCAATTATGGCTCCTATAAACACTGCATCAATATTACAATCCCCCTCCGAGAAACAGATTGTTTGTCTTTCCGAGCTAGTAGTCACAGTCTTCCCTCCCATAAATATCTTCTGTCATTGGTGCATTCCTCTGCCTTCACCACAGCCTTTGAGTGTTTTCGGAGATTGCCTGGTCTGCACCAATGCTCTCATTCCAGTGGACTGATCACAGGAGACCTGATCCAGCTGTGTCATGAGCCGCAGAGAAAACCACGACTGATAAGAGACCGAGGAGACACTGAGGTGATGTGGGATAAGGCGTAACTTTAAAGGCAACAAGCAGCATTTGGATTGTATTAGGAGATAATGCTAATGATGTTCAGATTAACACTAATTTAGGCCTCTGTGATTGAAGCAACAACACTGAAAAGTTCTGGCCTGAGATCCCTGATGATAGCGTCAGTATGAGACATGCCGCTGAGCACAGGAATGGATATGAATCGAAGGCCTGTAAGGGCAGACACGTCATCATCCCACAACAGTGGTGTTAGTTGTCACAGACAGCTGGAATGTTCCACTGGGACGACAGAGGGTGTGTCCGATCACACAACAAAATCCCACCCAACCTCATCCTTAACCCCCCCACCTACACCCTCTTCTCTGGACCTCTCTCAACACCACCCTTCCCCATCAGTATGCCTTCTGGTTGAACCCCTGTCCAGCTCTAATCCCCCAGTCCAAGTTAACCAGTCAGTCGAGACAAATGGCGAGTAGCAGCATGGTACTGAAGAAGCAGCAGGTGCTGTGCTGTCAAAAGCCTCTTCACACCTCCTCTCACTCACACACCACCGCCACTATCGGCCCCCCGCGAGCACTGGCTACCCTCTCCACAGGAGGGGAGAGGGGGACTCTCCAGGGTCTGCTTTGTTATCAGCATGCTCCAGCTTTGAAGTGAGCTGGGCCAGAATCTGGACTGTGTTTACTTGAAGGCATCTCCCTTGTTGTGTGTGTCAGCTTGAGGTAATTACAGCTCAGCGAGTAGCCCTGACCGTGATGACACGGTGGGGTAGGTGTGGAGAAGTAGGCAGAGCCCGGAGTACATCAGCGTCTGGAGCTGCTCTTACTCACTAGGATGTGGTGTAGACTAGGGAGCTCCCAAGGGGGGTATAACTGCTTGCACAGGCATGATTTGTTAAGCAAGGACCATGGCCAATAATGTCTCATAATTGTATTGTTATCATGAAGTGCAGGCCCGTTGTGCCTTTTTCTCAGCAGGGTGTCACATCAAAGACTTGTTAAGCAAAGCAATACATTTGGAAGTACAATTTTTTGTGGAGTAATTCAAAGTGACAGTTTGTTTAAGTTGATATTTTGCTATTTTTCATGTATGGTAATGCATTTTCTATTCATCATGGTTCATGAGTTTGATAAAAAAAAAACACTGGCTTAAGACTTAAACACTGTGTTTTATGTCACTTTGGCTGTTTGAGGAGAAGTTTTAAAACTGTTGTGAGTTCAAGTCATTTGGGGGAAAAAGCTTATTTGTTTTCTTGTCGAAAGTTAAATTAAAAAATCAATACCACTCTCATATCTTGCCATAAAATATGAAGCAACAGCCAGAAGACAAACCGTTCCTTTAAAGGATAAGGCAGTCAATATTCTATAACTATACAAAAATACATTTGTTTTTATTGTCAGCAAATGTCAACAAAATTACAAACCATTCCTTTAATGGATAAGGCTGTCAAAACTCTATAATTATACAAACATAGATTTTCTTTTATTGTCAAATGCTGTGACAAGACCAAAGCCAATAATGCGTTAGTCAGCCTCTAATGCTAACCCCATGCTCATTGATTTCTACTAAAGATTTCAATCTTGAGATGAGATGAGAAATCTTGAGAAGATGTAAAAGGTTAAGTAACTACCAAATACAGCTGTGCACTGTAGCTCTTAGCAAACATCACTCAAACAGGAGTCAATAATGAATGGGTCAGGGACTATTTTCAGCCATGGATTAATATGTAAACATGTTTGGTGGGTATTTACATCAGCAGGACGACATATGCAAGACTGACTCAAAATAAACTTCAGTGGTCATGAGGAAACATGGTGGGGCTCCTTTATGCATTTAAGATCGCTGTTGGGCAACAATGTAGGTCTATGACACAGGAATGACACACAGAATATCAGCCTTTACACAGGCAACACTTGATGGTAAGATCACTTAATTGCTGTTTTTGGTCTTTTGTTGACCAAAAAATGCAGAATATCACAACACTTATTATGTATTTTTTCATACAGTACAGTTTAATAACATGTCAATCATATTTGGATGTAGCCATATATCAGTGAGTTTCACATGCCCGTCAAAAATGTCCTCAATTTGAAAACTAATGGAGAATGTCTTGTCAGTTTCTCATTGTCAATTACATTTCAGCAGTTGAAATTTTAATAGAGAATTCAAAAAGAAGTCCAATCTATCAGCATCACTCCAAAAGCACTAGTCACACATCGCACAAGCTCACTGCTGAGAGTCTGATAATGAGATCTCCCCTCTCTTCCGCCTCCTCAGTAGCTTAAACATGACTCTTAGAATACAAATTAACTGTGGACTTCAGACTATTTGAAAGAGAAAAAAAAACGATACATGTATATCAGGCTGTCAGGTTTAAATGTCAAAACCCTGTTTCTGTCATACATCATGTCGTGCAATCTTGTTTCTCTGGCTTCAAACATATTGATGATGTCAGTGTTAGCGTGAAGTCAAAGGTCAGATTCCACATTATTCTGCTGAAGCCTTGCAGAGAGTCAGCCTTGCAGATACCGGTGCATGGACTCTGTAATCTGGAACTAAAATGACACTAAAGATTTCTACATTGCAAAAGGCCAGACATCCCCCTGTAGGCCTGGTGCAGTTATCAGAGAGGATGCGTAAGCTCTCTGAAAGACTAAAATGAGTCTTGCATCATTTGTAATATCCTGTGAGGTATATTTTATTATAATCATGTGCATCATTTCAACGCATTACTGAGTGACATGTTATGAAATTCTGTGCTCTTTGTGCTGACTGCAGACATTTTTTTTTATTATTTTGCAGAAGCAAAAGTAAGAAAGCTAAGCACAATGAGGATATTTATCTGTCACTTTCTTTTTGAACTTGCTACAGTTCATCCAGATTTAATAGTTATCCAGATTTAATAGATGTTCTCACTTGTGAAATAATAATTGCCTGTGTGCTTTGAACAGCACTGGAGCACATAGATAATTTGAAGAAGGAAAAAAACTGTAAATCAATTCTCTTTAATGAATAAAGCTTTCATTTAAAAAAAAGAGTCAACAGGATAAATTCCCACACAGACTGAGGTGACGAAACACATATGGCAGGGAGTTAATGTGACAGTGAAAGCTTTTTCAAAGCAAGTACGCACATAGATTAGGGAGGATCTACAAAGTCTATCACAATCTGATAAGACTTTTGTTGTTTTCATTGGTGAGTGTCTCTGCTTTTATCTTCTACAACTGCTGAGCTTCTCTTATCATGAGCAGCACAGTCTGGAATTCCAGCCTCTGATAGTGTCTTGTAATCTTTGGTTCCCCAAGCAAAGAGTTAAACTACTGTGGACTTTAAAATATTTCATAAAAATGATCTTACCTGTAAGTCTCTAAAAAATTTCCATGATGGATCTTCTTATTAGAGCACCTTTTGAATCTCTTGTTTTCACCAGACTATCAGCGAGAGGAGCAATATCTTCCTATTTATGATGAACTGCGTTATTACAGAGGAGCAATAAGAAGAGGCTATTAGAGGAGTAAACACAGCCTCGATTTGTACAAGACAAAGTGTAATGCAATTCAAGCTGCTTCAATGTTGGCATTTCTTGAAAGTTAATGGTTCAATATTTTGGGGAAATACATTTATTAGTTTTCTTTTAAGAATTAGATGATCATGTCATGTCTGTATTGTAAATATGACGCTACAGCTAGCATCTGGTTAGCTTAGCTTAGCATAAAAGGCTGGAACAGTCAATGGAAAGATGCAATTAGATGTAACTCCTCCCAGAAAAAAAGGTGTAAGGTTGTTTGTTAGTCAGTAAGAACTCACTCTTACTGTAGGCTGCTTTCAGACCAAATCCAGAAATCTAGCACTGAAATGCAGGGCGCTGCAATGATAGCGGAAGTCGAGTTAAGATACAGTTTTATGGATTTGAGAACAACATGCAGCAATTTGTAAAATTCACAGACAGGATTTTACAATTCTTGAAAGTTATCACAGTTTTATCTTTTGTTGAAATGGCTGAATAAGGTGTTCATGGTACAAAGTAATCCACCAGGAATGCGCGG
Source organism: Scomber scombrus (assembly GCF_963691925.1). Classification (NCBI taxonomy): domain Eukaryota; kingdom Metazoa; phylum Chordata; class Actinopteri; order Scombriformes; family Scombridae; genus Scomber; species Scomber scombrus. Next base: position 18,991,677 of record NC_084980.1, read on the forward strand.
GAATATTATTGGCCAATGCAGCGTGACGTTGTGCGGTTGTGTTTTGAGTCTGGTTAAACTCTTTGCTGGATGGTCGCTACATTTTTTCTGAGCCCTATACAGTCCCCATCCCCACAGCATAAACACACCACCCCCTTTTAAATCAATGGGAGGGCTGCCGGTTTTAATGCATTGCCAGATTTGTTTGCATTGCCTCAAACTTGACAGTTCTTCAACTAACAAAACGTAGGGTCTAGTTTTGTTATCAAATTACACCACCCTCTCCGTAAACTGTATAAATTAACCTTTAAATTTCTGCAAATGACTATCAATTTAAAGAACCTGTAGAGTAAAGCATTACCAAAATGTTTCATCTTGAGCAAAAAACTGTGCATTTATTGAAAAAAATTAAACAAAGGAGTTAAAAGGAAAGAGAGAAGAGGGAATAACAGTAAAAAAAAAAAAAAAACAAGTTCCTGCTGAGTTGTGAGATCATTCAAAGACTGAGATGAACACAAACACACAGCAAGACTTCACTAAAACACACCGGCGGCGGTCCAGCAAGGTCGTGTGAAGAACAGGAGGCAAAAATTCATTTTCTAAACATGTTAACTTTACATCAAATTGTATTACCTATGTTCTTTAAAGTAACTTTTACTCATCCCTTTATCTACGCCTGTCAGTGTATTTTTATGTTTTCGTTCTATGAAAAAAACTAGAATAAACAAAATTTGTAAAATTGCCATGTAAAGTACTGATTGAACTGGATTTGATGAAGTGGTATTGAAAGAATATGTTTTGAGGTTTGTTAAATATCATTTTTCATCTCTCACTGCAAAATCAAACCCACTAACATGAAGCCTGGAGCAATACAACTTGAGGGTGAGGTAAAGCTCCTCTGCCTTGATGCCAAGAGAAAGCAGAAGCAATGGTTGACCTTGTCCTTCTTTGCTGTTGGTCTGTGGGTTTGGGCCAGGGACAGGAACTCCCTGTACAGACACTGTGTCTGCGATTGCTGAAACTACTCCACAGTAGAACGCTTTGTTCACTGCCACCAAGGAAAACCTAGACAACAAAAACACACACATTCTGGAAAAATGAACACTTGAGAGGGGTCGTTTTCTCCCCAAAACGTCTTGCTTGGGTTTCAGTGGTAAATAATATTCCCTTTAGAAGGGAAAATCATGCAGCTTTACAAAAATGCCTCAAGATAATACATACAAGACCTGTTGTTATCAAACCATTAATCTAAATTTACAAGTAGTGAGGGGTTATGATGTCTTGCGTTTGAAAAAAGAGAGTGCATAACCACATTGTGACCCGAGATTAAGTTGTTTAAGTGTTCGGGGGGTGACTGTGACTGGAGGGGAAGCTCATAACTCTCTGAAAATTAAACAGTTTAGAGGTCATGTGGTTATTTGTATCACTTAGAAAAATCTTAACACGAGCCAGCCAATAAAAATAACAATGTAGAAATGTTATTTTTAGTTGGAAAGCAGATAGATGATTAGATTTTGAGCCGCTTACACACGCATAGATAAATGAACCAAATAGTGGCATTTTAGATAGGCTCAGCAACTCTTGTTACAATGCATTTAAGCACAAGATGATTTGCAGCCACATGCTAATAAAAAATGCAACAGCAACAGTTGGCCACAAGTAGGGAAAGAGCTATTGGCATTTTTCATTCACTTCCAATACAGCTAACCAAATATCACTGGCAAATAGTGTCACTTCAATCACGGTAACCCCAAAAATGATAGGTTATCCAATTATGTGCGTTGATGGATTCCTGTGAAGCTCGAACATTGCTCATGACCTTTTCTTGATAGAAATGAAATTTTCTCCCCCTCAGGCTAAACAAAATCTCACAGCACTCCACCCTTTGAGTGAGTCATGCTGGGATAGTCAAAGCCTACCCGATGAATCTACAGACATGAGTCCTGGAGAGAAGCTCTTTGAGCCACTGTGCTCGCTGATGTGTCACACAGCTCTCTCTCTCCTTCTCTGTATTGGCATGTCTCAGGGTTTTAGAGAGGTGTCGACCGGGGCTACAAAGTCCTTTGCCGCTCTTTTTTCCATGTCTCAGAGCAGGTTATCTCCCCCTGCAGCAAGCTGCCACGCGCCTATTGCACCTGATTGTCTCATCGGCACATTCCAGGTGAGAGGGCCCAACAAGCCAGGACAGAGCTCCCAGACAGTGATACACTTGTTCAGGAGCCGCAGGTGTAGCTGCCCTCTTTTTCTCCGCTCTCCCAGAGGTATTAGTCGTCGTGGAGGAGCAAGAGTAATCTCAGGCGAGGCAGGGAAAAATCAATGACAAATGACTTGGCTTTTTTTCATAGAGCACAGTAAGAAAAGAACAGCCATTTTTTTGTGTGTGTGGTCATTGTATTGACCTACATTCCTGTCCATCATTCAAAGTAGACTCAGGAGTAAAAAATACAATAAAGTAATAGACCAAATGGTGGAAACACCCTGTGCAATCCATTATGAAAAGGATTTTTTTTAAATATATGTATTAATTCATCCTCATGTGCTTAACTGGCTCAAGCATTGTGACTGTATTCAGTCAGAAAATTGCTTGCAGTAGATTGTAAGGGCAAGAGGTGCTCAAAATAATGGGAACATCTTATGATATAGTAAAATTCAATTTACCACCTCAAACTAAAACTTTTATCCTAAATTAAATGATGTGCGAATACAAGTTTGCACTTGTATAATAATAATTTAATGAAGTAAGTTTTTGTGACATGTACAACTTTTCCCAGCCCACATTACAAGACACCACAAATTAATATAAATCAGATCCAGAACGCTGCATATTTAACTGTCAAACAGTATTAAAAAAAACCTATTTAAATCTTTTTCACAATCACATTTCTTCAGACCTTCATGTCTCTTCATAAATCACTGGATAAACTTGTTCTGGGTAAATTTAATACAAGACAAATCATCTTATAAATACTAATTCAAAAGTCTATCTTGCCCTCTTTCCCATACTGTCGTAAGTGGACTACATTTATAAAGCGCTTTACAATTCACCCATACGCTAGGGTAAGATTTCTCCTAATGACCTAACCATCATGTATAATCTAGGGTTCAGAGTCGAGCTCAGGGACACTTTGATAAACAGACAGAAGGAGCCAGGGATCAAACCAGCAACCCTGTGATTACTGGATGACTTGCTGATGATGTTTTGATGCCATTTTGATCTTTACAATATTTCAGGGTTGTGATCCCTCCTCTGTTGCTCTTCCTGAAGTTTCGCCATTTTTTAGGGTTTTATATTTGCAGAGTTCTTCCTTATCTGACTCAAGGGTCTAATGATAGAGGGTGATGTACAGTATGTTCTACTGATAGCACAGATGAAAGTGCCATCAGGCTAAATCAACAGGTCTCTCAAAACTTAAACATTACAAGCCTGTCAGGTGTCCCTGTTATCCTGTCCACCACCTGTACTTATGAGAATACACTTTAACTGGTTCCTGATTATAAATTTAATTCCACCCTCTGGAGCAGAATAATGGTCCCCTGCTCTGACATTAATAACTCCCCTTTATCCATCCAGACATACACTGTTACGTGTGCCTTCTAAAATTTATGCTTCCGTGGGTCTGTTCGGCTGCCACTGAGCAGTGATCAGCCATTCAGAGGAGGGAGGAAACAGGAACTGAAGCATTTTGATGATGTAATTGGCAGCAGATGCAGAGGAAGATGGAGATAAAGGAAAAGGAATTCAAATAATATCTGTTTGGGCATGCATCAGGGGGGTATCATGAGCACAGAGGGATCATGTTATGACTTTTGTCTCACTGATTCACTGTTGCTCAAGCGCTTTCATTTTAACAGTGGTCTGAGCTATGGAAATTTGACATTTCGGCACAACAGCGATGATGATATTGTGCTGGAATACTGGAGCGTCTCTGAAAGAAGTCCTTAATATAACTTAGCTATCCCCGCCTGATCGGAGCTCACAGAGGGCCAGCACAGAAAACAAATTGGATATGCTAATACAATATATACAAGATGCATTATGAGCTGGTTGTAAACAGTATTATCAGCACTACTCATTTTGTGAGCTACAACATCAGCTGGGACGAGGATTTCAAGTCCAATAAAGCCTCTTAATGCTGTAAACAATCCAACAGTTCTTCCAGGATAAAAGTTACTCTCTCATGTTAAAGTCATGGCAAAGAAAACGACCAAAAGAAGGTCAAGTAGCCACTTTTTCCTGCCTTCCTTGTGGTCTGACAATAAGGCGGTGAGAACAACAAGGCAGGGCTGAATAAGAGGATGCAGGGGGGGGGGGGGGGGGGGGGGGGGGGGTGCAGGCTGGGACCTGCTTCGGCATTAAGTTATGCCTTTGTGAGGCAGAAGCACTTGCCTGTGGCAGGTGCAGGTAGCAGACGTGACGCTGCCGAGGTGTTTCTATTGAGTAAGTACCCAACCTGCCGAGTTGTCAGGACAAGTTGGAGGGCTCAGTCACCACCCAGCTCTGAAAAGCTATCCGCATACTATGACTTGCACTTCTAAAGATGTGATGGAAGAACTGGAAAATCCCAGGGCTTGAACATAAAATTATAGGATTGTTGTGATGCTTGTCATGGAGGCTAATGTGGAAGATAATACACCATAACAGCAATTACAATCCCAGGGATTGTCTTTTTATCTTCCACCCTAAAAAAGCACTAAAAACATTTACAGACTTTAACATAAACTCATATATCATCCACAGAGTGCTCAGCAGTTATATTTAAAATCATAAAACTTTGTTTTTATTGAGTGGCCTAATCCTTAAGCTAGAGTTTAAAAGGGTACAAAACAACCAAGGCACTTGAAGCTTTACAGCAGTGGACTCTCATTTTCCACTGGAGAGTTCCTCAGAAATGTGGCTGTATTTCTTCGTAAAGATGAGACCATCCTTTCTGTTCATTGCAATCTCACTGTATTCAGCCTTCTGCCACAGTGTGTGAGGGTGAGCTGATTAAAACTCTTCCTCTCCCATGTTTACGCCACAGAGGCACCTGTAGCTGTTACAGTACCACGAATCACAGACAAATGTGAGCTTGCAAGTCCAGCCATGTCAGGTGGGATTCCTGTCATCACAGTGCAACAGTAATCATCCGTACACAAGAGTCTGAGTGGGTAAAAAAAAAAAGGGGAATAAAAAGGTTCAGTGTGAAATCCTCTGAAGGAGACGTGACGTGTTACACTCACTCAAAACATCTTCTTGTTGCAGGAGTGACTGTGGAAGGCCTAACGCAAAATATTTTTAAAGGCTCAAAGATGTTCAATACGAAAAAGTATTTCTGACATACTGCAGAGGTCATGGTGGTGTTTAGCCACGACTTATCAAAATTCCACGTCAGGTAGTTTGCATTTTGATCTGAGCTATGAAATTTAAGATTCAGAGCCTGTTTGAGCCTGTGTTGGGGGGGAAAAATGCTGAGTGAGATGAAATGAAAGATTTTCAGCCCTCATGCTGGTTTGGAAAATCAAAGATCTCATCAATGCCCACCAACATGGCATCACAGGAATTTAAATACACCTATTTAAGGTCTCTTTAAGCATCATAGCCTGGAGCACTTTATCAGCAGGTAATTTTGCTGTGAACATGTTATTACACATTTTATGTTATTCATGACAGCTAGAGGAGAAAATGAGATGATATCGATCTAAAACACAAAGTTTAGCTGCAATTATCACTGTGGACACCTGAAGGCGTGGAGTTTCCTCACAATGAGGGCAGAGTAAGCAAAACGATCTGCCTTCCCTCTTCTGTTTGCTTTGCCTGAATGAATAGCAGATCCACCAGCATGGCAGTGTCAGAATAGATTAGCGCCATGGTCCATCTCCCTGGCTTCACAGAGTAAAATCCTCTTAAAAGCAGGGGATGTCACTCAATCTCCTGAGACATGTGCTTGCATGGTGGACTTAGGAGCTCTCACTACTGGGAAATATACCTACACAAATAGAGGAAGTTTAAACTGAAAATGAGCTGCCAAAAAGGTATTTGCCCAGACGTACAAAATCTCCCACACTATTGAGCATAATGCCCTAAGATGGGAATACACATGATATTAATATTTGTCATTTTTGAGTATTACGGTACATGTCATTGAACTGCAGACAGGCATCAGCTTAAAATAGAAGGTTATTTATTTTTCTATTTAGACATACAGGGCATGTTCAAGTATCTCTTATCTTGAAAGTATCTTTATATCGCCTTTAGCTGTCTGTTACTTTCTAATCATAGCTCGAGGCTGAGAGTAAAAGGAGGCTTTTCCAAACCCGTTCAAAGTTTCCAATCCGTGTAACTAAGAAAACAACAGGAAGTGCCTCTGTGAAGAGCCCAAAGGCAGAGGTTAAAAGTTCATCGGTTGCAAAACCACTTCCCTACTCTCTTTATAAAAGCTTTCATTTATTCCAACTGTGAAACACATTGTTTAATGATTTAATGAACTTACAAGAGGAGGACTGTTTGTGAACTAAACACATAATGTAATATATTGAAGAATATAGTTGGGAAAAAAATAGTTGAATGTATGAAAAAATCCCACATATATTTTAACTGCCAATATCTATAGCACAAAATATATAAAAAATATAGTACACATTATATATAATACACATTATACAAAGCAAGTAATATAAATATAGCAAACAATATATGAAAATATATCCTAAATGCAAATATACATTTTTATTTTATTTATTTAGAGATTTATAGTTATAGATTTTTTTAATGATAATTGGTTCATGCTATGTACTATGTACTTTTCCCTATAAGAATAAGTATTCAAATTCAAAAAGTGAATAAAAAGGTTATAAACATATACAATACAGTCCAGTACACATCCAGTGATAAAGCATGCCAAAGTATAACACATAAGTTCAATAGAAAGAAAAAGATGACAAGTTCTTTCAGTCCAGTATGTTGCATGTTATCATCATGTTAAGCATCATCAAGCATAAAAGTTAGAGCATTTTGTTAACATTGTAGCTTTGAGTTAAATGGTGTGCAAGCATTAAGACATTATCATGAATAAACCAATACAGTTCAGACGTTAAATTTGATCATTAAATGATTCAAATTTGCCTGCATTAATGATTTTTTCCTGTACTTGGTTTTTCTAAACAAAATACACCAGTAGACACAAGAGTAGAAATCCAGTGGTGAATTAAAGACACACAAATCTGTATTGGATCAACATGATGTGCCTCAACATCACATATCAGGACCATTATTCCCATCGTATCAGAAACTAACCCATTAGAGAGAACAAAAGTCCACAATACTCTGAAAATGTGTTGGTTGTTTGACTGGTTTGGATATTTTTAGGGTGTATATGATGAACAGCAAGGACCATAATACTTTGAAATACAACAAATATATTGTTATATGTAATATTTGCAATTAAATGTATATGTTATACATGCAATGTAAAATCACACTAGTACATGCTACTAAAACTAAAACACTGCAGGCACAGTCATCACCTTGTACTTGCGATACCCTCCTGTGTCTTCTTCACCCTTTGAATAAAAGTGGGGTCGACCAGCCTGCTGGTTCTCTCACCTCCTGATTATAAAGCACGAAGAGGAGAGAGAATACAGATTTCCCTCTGAGATATCTGAGGATGGTGACCTGTGAGGTGGATTACCTGTCCGAGGTAGAAGACATGTTGTTAGCCTGTCAGCTTAATGCTCACAGCAGCATTCAAGGTCTGTCAGAACGATCATGTCAGTGCAGACTCACACATTATGCAGATGCAAACATCAGGATTATATGAGTAGATTTAAGATTTCTCTGTCGTTGTCCACACCGTGAAATAAGTTTTGGTCAGAGGTTCAAACCTTTCACATGAACTGGAGAGAAGTGAGCGTCTGAGAAAAATCAGCTGTCATTTGAGGCAAGGATGTAATAGTCTACATTTTCAGCAGAGAAACATGTATTTCTCCTCAAATTTATTGAAAGCACTTTCTGTACCGCAACAAGACTCCTCTCCTCTCTCCTTTTCATCTCATAGTCTCATTGATCATCGGAGCTTCTGAGATACAGAGTACAGGTGTGATAATCATCCTAATGCACCTTCTGTGTGTGTGTGTGTGTGTGTGTGTGTGTGTGTGTGTGTGTGTGTGTGTGTGTGTGTGTGTGTGTGTGTGTGTGTGTGTGTGTGTGTGTGTGTGTGTGTGTGTGTGTGTGTGTGTGTGTGTGTGTGTGTGTGTGTGTGAATGTTTCAGTGTGTGACACAGAGAGAGAGAGCATCTAAAATTTCGATGAATACGCCCTGGTGTGGTCTGGAAACACAATGAATGAATGTTGACACAACATCCGTAGTCATCCATAATTTATATCAGCTCAAAACACTTTCCAAAGCTTTTTCGATGTTGATTTTCATCATTTCATAATATCATGTTGTGAAGATTCTTTTTGTGCGCTGACTGGGCTAAATATTTGAAAACTGATGTGTTTCAATGCAATACCTCCCCATATTTGTGTACACATGTTTGTGTGTGCATGTGCGTGCAGGCATGTATGTGTGTGTTTGTGGTTGGACTCTGGCATAATGATAGACTGACAGTGGGAGCGACAGCACCACCCCAAGCAACTAGAAAAGCCCTACATTCCTGGGCTCGAGCTGTGAATCTGAGCACAGATTGCAAGTTAAAACACGCAGCAGGGACCCACCACTGTTTTAGTAAATACTTCTAGAGCTAGTGTTTAGACATCATAGCTTTAGGACAAGGGTGGGATTGATTTCCCAAACAAGGATTATGTGTTGTGGTTGTCCATTTTTATTGAAGGTTGGAAATGGAAAAATCGGCTCCACCTGCTAAGGCAAAAAGGGTTGGATTTTCTTCAAGTTTTTATTGATGCTTTAAAGCAGTGGCTCCTTCAAGGTGTTAATAAATGATAAAGATAAATGGGAGGTTAATTAACGAAAACTGGTATTTTACTATTCTATTTACTATTCAAGTATTCAATGTTTGCTTTTTTTCTCTTTAATATTGGATAGTTTCACCTCTTCAGGCATTTAACAGTGAATCAAACAAAACAATTTGAAAGGTTTGGAGGAGAATATCCTATTATTGTCCTTCTCACAGCTCAAAGACATATTTAACATATGATGAGGGCTTGCAAGTGGACACTGATTCATATTCACCAGCCAAAAAAAGGTTGGGTGTGTAAGATGAGAGGATGGATGAGTGGTATCCATTTTCTCATCTAATTCTTGGCAAGAAGGTAAATAAGTGCATTATCACAAATGTGTAACTATTCCTTTAAAATGAAGGGTAAGAAGTGTAGTATTTGACTCATACTCGTAGCATTAATGTGCATAAGTTCTTTTAATAAGTGCTGTAAAATAAAAAAAACCCTCATTACAGAAGTGGCTCTTCAGCTTCTAGCACGCTGTAATAAGAAATTATGGATTTATTCGGCGGCTCACTCTGGCTGCATAGATCTGCATAGATCACCACCTGCCACTCAAAACTGAAACACCTGCTTCCTCTACAGCGTCCACCGCCAGCTGGCTCACTGCAGTAAACCCTGAAATAGCCATAAAAAGAATACAAACTCAGCCCAGAACTATGACTGATATCTTCCTCATATCTGAACTTCAAACATTTAATCCCATAAATGTTTGTAAGAATATTTCATAGCTCCCATATATTCCCCCATTTTTCTAATATTTATCCCCTCACCTTTATCTATTCTCTTTTTTCCACTCTCATTCCAGCTGTCCAGGGGTTGCTTGAGCTATGAGAGGAACTTTCCTGAACTCCATCCAACATAATCAAATAGAAAATGTTCCCAATAATAATACCCACTTCCCTGCATTTACTCAGAACCCCCCCCCCCCCCCCCCCCCCACACACACACACACACACACACACACACACCCTTTCCTTTCTTTAATTGAAACATTAATCACACAGACTTGCTAGTGTGACCGTGTAGCGCTCAATATTCCCAGGCAATAAACTGAAGGGCTGCTGATATACAGGCAGACAGATCAGTGTCTTTAGACAGTGGAGTGATGATCATGCTTGGTAGGAACATACAGGAAGGAGGATCCACTCCACCTACAGGATTCCCACTGGACATAACAGAGTGCATCGCCATTCAGCTGTATTAGCTCAGCCTGCAGTATGCTCTGCTGAATCCTTTCGACTTGACTTGATAACAAGCGTACTTGGCTTCTCTGGTCCTCCTCACTCGTGTCTGTCTCTGCCTCGATGCCTTTCTCATTGTAATTCTCTGCAGTTTTGCAACATTTTTGCTCCCCGCTCTGTTGCATACAACTCGGTCTGATCCCTGTGGTTCATTTGTCCACTTTTCACATCTTCCGTGGCATACATAAAGTCAGCTCTTTTTCAAACACTCGAATTCTCATACCCAGTTGCTCCAGTAGCATTTAGTTTTGTTTAATTTGTGGTGTATGAGTTACTTTTTAATTAATACCCCATTACATCCTGCATTCAGGGTGTATTAATTATAACATTATATTACTGGATTATTATTTCTGATGCATCAATATGTAAACAGCATTTTAAAGTTGTAGCTGGTATAGGTGAAGCTCATTTTAATATACTCCTGAATAGCTCATCAATAGCAATGCATCAAATTTATGTCAAAGGTGATCGTAGGCTTCTTATGTAAAATGTTCACCTTCAAACTAGAGCTGTCAGATAAAAACAAGTGGTGCAAAAAGTACAATATTTATGTCTGAAATGTAGAGGAGTAGTAAGAGAAATATATCACAAGTTCCTATGAATACAAATTCAATTTTGATATGAGCCATCGTTAAGGTTATTAGTAACACCTGTACTTTTCCTACTGTGACTAATCAAAACAAAAGGCCCACACTCTGTATAATGTTTTCCAAATAAATGTAGTTTTGGTTAAACTAATGAATGAACTGGATGAATAAATCCTCACAGCCTGAGCAGTCCAAATCAAATGATGCAAAGAAACTGAGTGGAGTATTTCAAACTTGTACTTACTCATTGTGTTTCAGTGATTGTGTATGGATGGGTGTCAATTAAGTCCAGTGATGATGCACTAAGCGCTCAAAATCACCTGTTAAAAAGGGCTGTTTAGTTTAACAATGTGACCAAAATAAGAATTTAACAGTGCCAGTGTTAAACATCTTTAATCAGACCGTATATGGAGAATTGCTGTAATGAGGCCCTTTTAAAATCACTAAACAGTGGTTAAATAAATGAATAGAACTGATTGCAGTAACTTTGCTCTGCGCCCTTTTTTCAAAGCTAAATGAGAAGCAGTTTGAGGTAATGCCCAATGCTTATGTATAAAGGAACATTAAGCATTTTAATCTCAAATAGTAGAGTTTTGGGACATAGATGTTCATCATTTTGCCTGTAACAAAGTAAATCGCCTTCTGTTATGACTCAAAGACCCGCAGTACATAGGAGGGGAAGGTGGTTGTTGCACCTGATGAAATAAGGGCTTGTTGCCACCAGCTGGAGCAGCGCTGCAGTGCATCATCACCTGCAGGGAACACCTGGACCCAGGACAGGTGTGTTCATTCATTCTAATGAACATGTTGTTTATACAAACACATTTTGGTTGGTCAGGGATACATGTTGATGAGCAAAGGTGAATCTAAATTCTGCAGAGGTTGCTTATTATAGACAAATACAAGCTTTTTAATTAAGAGCAATCACCCCACAACCACGACTGTGATGTGTTTAGTGACTCTGTGTGATACTGATGAGTATGGCAGCTCACTGATAACATTGGCAGATTTTTCCCCACATTAATACATGTGACTGGAAAACTGTTTGAATCTGTAGCATCTGCAGGGCACGCTGAGTGCCACAAACAGCGACTCACGTGGTCATACAGTGATGATGATTATCCAAGTAAGTCAGGGGGGGCTGGCTCATTCAACGGAAGCAAATCTCTAAAGATCAATGGTCAGTGAAACAATGGCATGGCCAGTGAGTGTAACAAGTGGCTCTGAATCAAATTCCAGTTTGTACAGGAAGACGTAGAAAACCAGGAAGGACACTGCCCTTGCTCTTCCTCTGTTACGTCAAAAATACACCAGCACCAGGCACCAGACGCTGCCCGATCAGGATCCTGTTTTCACTCTTTTTCTGTTCCACATTTGTAGCTTCCAAAAAGGAGAAGGGCCGATATGTAAGCAGCATGAGGTCTTCCATTCTGCCATTCATGTGACCAAACAGGGCTGGTACTCTCAAGGAAGCTATAATTTCCTAAACGCAAGAATGGTGTCTAATTTTAGAGACACATATGACCAACTGGGAATAATTAATAGTTTATCACACTATGGAATCTATAGATACTGAAGAGGTTTGAAGGGTTTGTTGTATGAGGAAGTTATTGCAGCAAGGCAGTGATTCACTGAGCTATTACTAACTTCTGAATCCATGTCACGTTATCAAAAGGACAGTGATTCATAAGTCACTTGACATTATTAAAACTGCTCGTGAAAACTCAGGCTTTTTCTCTCTGACCTTTAAGTTGAGATATGTCACACGTAGTTACTATTAGCGCTGCAGTTTATTAATAATTCTGCTGAATTTAAATAGTCTATTCATGTAAATGCAGTGGGTTAAGGATTCAGGCCTGTATGTACGCACTTAGAGAAACCACAGGAGTGCAGAGGCAACTCGGCCAACAACATAAGTAATGAAACAGAAATGGGGAGAGTACCATGTAATGTTGTATCTGCATTCAATCTCCATCTCCCTCCTTGTTAAACGATAGCTGGTAAGCTGCACTCCTGCTAGCACAGAGGCTGGACTTCCAGCTGGAAATGTTCTATTGGGCTTTGGGCCCATTTCCTATAATCTTTGCTTATTAAAAGCAGCCCCTCCTGCTTTATTCACATGCTCTGTGCAACAGAATACTATAAATCCTTGTAAAAAACACAACGTGTGAGTGAGAAAGGGAGGGGGAGCGAAAGGAAGAGAAAGAGAAATTGGCTGCGCAATTATTCACCATCCTTATTATCATCTTGATTCATTATCCTCCTAATTATTGGACCTCCAAAGAAAGAGAGGGAACAATACTTTAGACTCATTTTTAGGGAGGTGTTTTAATGGCAGAATGCATATTAATAATTTGGAAACGGCTTGTAATCAGCAAGACAGAAACGGTCTAAAATGACACCATCAACAAAATGTGAATCATGTAAGTTTTCATTATTTGATATATGGCTTTGATATTTGACAGTGATGAAAGGAGTGCTGGGTATTTATAATCAGATCCCTGCACAATCAAGCTTTTGAGGCCATTATGTTGGTTGTTTTTTTGTCTGAATAGGTGTGAGAAATGAATAAGACCTTTCTAACAGGCAAAATACATGCTGTTAATTAATCTTTTCGGGTTATATTATTAATATCGTTATTGACCCTGGATCACTGCACAGAGACTAATTTACAGCATCACAATTGGGAAATACTTTTTCTTTCAGACTTGGTGTTTGCTTTAATATGCATAAATTACACTGTGAATGAATACTAATAAATTGAATCCATGTAAATTAAGAATTAATCAAATGTTTGCATAAACTCAAGCGCTTGTTTGTCAATTATGAGTCACAATTTTGCATGTCAGGACAATGTTTGTATTGACTCGGAGAAGGTCGGAACGGTCTGAGTGACGCAGACAACCAATCAATAACGCCATGATCCAAAGTGACCTCCACATCACTCCCTGCTCTCTCGCAAGGGAAACCCCTTTCTGAAGCTTTTAGTAGTATATAGGCAGATAAAATGGATTTATAGAGGTTATTTATGGCAATTAAATGCCAAAAATGAAGGAGAAATGCTAAACATGGTCTTACAAAACCATTATCTAACTAAAGATTTTATTTTTCTTGTCCCTTTATTGTTTTTTCAAAGCAATTTCTAAATTTAGATTTTACAAAGGCAGTTTTCATGAGCATGAGTCAACATGTGGACAGAGGTTATGAGAGCTGGGCTTCCTTAAATAAAAGTGAGGTGCAAGTCATTCCACGAACAAGGCGAAAAGATCAATAAATAAATCGCATTTGTTTGTGTATGTGGGTGGGGTTTTTTGTGCGTCTCTCCGCCTGTGAAAGAAAAAGGTCATAAATACAAATATAGAGACTCCAGATAAAGAGACTACATAATCTTGAAAGTGTAAGTGTGTGTATGTGTTCTTGTTGAAAGGGGAGTTTTTTGGGGGTTTTTTTTGTGTAGCACTGAGTTTGCATTTTCTCTAACAAGGGTCTGGCGTCCCCGCAGCCGTCAGTGGGATCCACGCTGGGCCCTTTCGCAGTAATCAGCCAGACTGTCTTGCTCTAATTGTTTCCAGATTTGTGTGGGAGGTCAGAGCCCCGGAGTGCTGATCCTTGCCAAGTTTATAAACAGAGCAGTGTTTCCAGATGGCCACTGGCTCCAGACTGGCTAGCAGGTTGATTGGGACCAGAATAATAACAGGTGGAGAACAGACAATGAATTCCTTGACACTTTTTACCTCACACACACACACACACACACACACATACACAGACACGTCTCACGCACGCAGACGCACCAACACTCTCTCAAACACACACAGTAACACACTTCCAATATGGTGAACAGGAGAGACTCCTGACGCCGTCTCTGTGGTTTGAGCTCAGTCACAACCAGATCTGACAGTAATACAGGCAGGATGTAGAGCACATTTTGAGAGCTGAACAGAGGCTGTCTCCATGTTTTACACGTGAGGATATACTATAACAACAATTTAGAAATGCTTAATTTAGAGATTTATCCAATTTTAAACTTATGTTGTGACAAAAAGTGTATGATTATTGAAAAAAGTCTTTCTAAAGTAATGATGAAATCTTTAGAAAGAAGACAGGGGCAGACTTGACTTCTCCTTTGTGATGAGTGATATTTGACATTTTACAGTGTCTTTTTTCCTAACTTGGCTTAGTCCCAGCTTTATGAAATCTTTCCTTCTCATGGGGAACAATGTCAGCTGTGAATTGCAAAAGACAAGATTACAAAATATGAGGTTCCTACAGGAAGCCAACTGCTTTCCAATGTTGTTTTTGGATGCCATGTCAGTTTGTGAAATCATTTTCAACCTCTGAGGCATCTAATTACGCTATTTATGTTTTCATATTCTTTAATGTTAGGTTTTTTTAGGTATGTAATTTTAGCCATGTCTAAAAGCCAATATAAATGAATACCCTGGAAATTTAAAGAAAATAAATGTGTCACATATAATCTATGTGTAATTCAAATCTCACACTTGAGTTTTTTCTCTTTAAAATTGCCACTTTTGGAAGTATTCTTTTTTGCAAACTTTGTCAAAGCTGAAAGTTCACAGTTTTCTGATAATTGACTGTGTTCACTGTGACACACACACACACACACACACACACACACACACACACACACACACACACACACACACACACACACACATGTACACTCACATTACACTTTCAAAGTGGAGATTTCAGCAGCTCCGATGAAGACATTCCCACCACAATCACATCATTAACTCCAGCATGTCTCTTAATGCCTCTCTCAAGTTTTTTGTTTACAGAATCCAGTCCTTCCAAGGTCTTTGTGAAAGCTTGAGAGATCTGGGCTCTGGAGAGAGAGGGCGGGGGGGGGGGGGGGGGGGGGGGGGGGGGGGGGTTAAAGTTTTGAGGATGTGTGTGTGTGTGTGTGGGGTGGAGGGGAGAGGAGTGGGGGGGGGGGGTTTGCCTTTCATCGGTTTTGCTCTGCTACACTTGTTTGGGCCAAGGTTGGCCCCTGTTTTTCAGTAAGCGTACTCCACTCCAGATGTGCGGCGGCTCCAGAGTGGCTGCCATGTACAGTAAATCGGCATCTGAGGGCTCGTCAATCTGTGGGGTAGAGCGCTGCGGTGTCGTCAGCCCCAGCCACTGGTATAAACGGAAATTTGTACTGCTGAGCTCCCATGAGGCCCTGGGGGGAGGTGGTGTTGCAGGGGAGAGAAAAAAGGGGGCAGGGGAGGATATTTGGAAGTGAGAACTCAAAACTGAAACTGATGAGTAGCAAGGGACAGAGACTGTTAACAGGCACAAAAGGTGCAGCAAATGTCTGAATATCCTCATCCAAAGGGATAATGAGCTCAGTTGGCTCCGCGGCGGGACAGTAAATGAGCAGAAGAGAATGACGTCGGCATGAGAATAAATGATGACTTTCGCAGAGAAATTTATCTGCTGCTGAAAACTGGAGACATGAGTGTTGAAGCAGGTCGCAGTTGGGGTATTTCACCATGCTCTAAATCAAATCACCCAGTTAGTTTCAAGTAGATAAAATGACGCAAGTTCATAAAACGAGAAACTCGATTCAACAGGCTCTGAAATAAAACAGAAGCCAAAACGAAAAGATTTTTACAGAGCTGCTACCAGCTACAAGTTAGCTCTGGTGACCAGGAGTTCTCATCTTTATAAATATGACACAGAAATGTCATGACCAACATATAAACACAGAATAAGAGGTTTTTATTAATAATACAACATCACTCAGTTAATGTAAATACATGAAGTCTGAGTCATAGTAAAGACAGAGCGAGGAAAGGACACAGAGCAGACTCTGGAGTGTCATCAGGGCAGACAGTGTTTCCCCCGCACATTCCTCCCTTTACATTTTCCCATGCTCGGAGCTCAGGCCCTGACTCAGCGCCATTATCACTGGGAGCAAGTCATAGGAAAGCTGCTGATGACTTACAGAGTGAAGCTCTTGTGTCCAGACTAATGTTTTAGCTCAGTCCTCCATGTGGTTTCCTCCCATGTGTTATTAATGGTCAGCCATGTTTCTGTGACACTGAGAAGTCTGAAGCATGAGAAAGTTATCAGAATCAGGCGGGTAAACAACTGCTTTTTTGTGTGAACTGTCACCTGGTTAAAAGCTACATGACGACAATATATGTGTTTACATGCATGTCAGTAACTGGGTCAAAATAGTGGTTCTGGATCGCAAACCTAATTTATGCCACATTCAAACCGAAAAAACATATCATCCCATCATTTATTCGAACTAGTCCATCAAACACGGGGTTGTCTGGTGAGTTAAACCTGGCTCAACGTTTGATGGACCGCAATGTGACATCATCTGGCAAGGTACTGCGGTGGCCAATTAAATATGTGAAAGCGTATATTTCCTGGTAGATTACTTTGTAATGAGAATGCCATGTATCTCCTGTTTGCCTTGCAACTGTCACGACAAAAGGTAAAATGATTAGTGCTGTGATAACTTTCCAGACTTATACAATCTTTGCAGAGTATTATATACCACATTTTATTTCATGTCTCAAAGGCACCTGAATCAAAAGGCTCCCACCAATGCAGCATCTTGCAAGTGGTCTGAACACCAAATTTAGGACTAAAATCCAACGAGACTTTCTTTCACAAACCAAGCAATCAGAAAAAGACATGAAATCACACAGAATTAGGCACCCTGGTTACCAGAGGATGCCCAACAATGAACCCCAATTACAATCCCTCTCATTTCCTTTCATCTCTACTGTGAAGTTTCTAATGAATGCATAAAGTTACATTTTAAAATGACACAGAATACACTGGTTAGATAAGACAAAAAAACAACATATGTACCTCAAACTAACTTTGCAGAGCTGGCATTCAGTGTTGGCCTCTCTTTCCATTGCCATGACAGGATCCAAAGTTCCTCTATCGCTTTGTACAAATAATTTTCAAATCATGAGAGCAGTGCAGATGGATGACGCAAATTAACATAACACATAAACACATAAATTAACTTGCATGTTTTTTGGAAATTTTAAATGTAACTCTATCATTCTCCACTCTATCAATCTGACATGCTTCAAAATTGATATTGTACAGTCTGACACAGTTTGTGACCAGGATTTTATTAGACAGATCTCACACAGACATGAAATTAACTTGAAGGATTGTTGTTGCTTAAGAATCATTTATCTGAGAAGTCCACCATCCATTAAAAATTGAGAAACCTGACTTCCCCAACTACATTTTCTGTGAAGAAAACCGATTTCTTGGCCATGCTACCAGGTTTCTAATTGGCTTTTTTGCAGGTATGTATGTGCATGGCAAAGAGACAGAGAAAGTATCACCATGACAGCAGTGCGGCAGGATGAAAGGAGTGATCATTACACGTAGTGCTGCAAATGTGCTTCAAATTCTAAACAATTAAATCCAAAGTCTGATTAAAACTGAATATAAAACTATATTGAATGCATGTCTTAATGGCGTCTGTGTTGTTATCCTTCTGTAGGCATGCCCATATCATGACCTTTTCCTTTTCGAAAGACAGACCTACTACACGACCCCTGTCCCTGGTTTCCTCTGGGATCCCCCACACTCAACTTTGGGTTTTTCCCCCCTGCCCAGTAACGAGGCAAGGCGTCAGAGGCCTGATTATTTGCACTGACCCGGGTCTGTCTCCTCGGGGCGGCTGCCTCGGCACACTCGCACTGGATCCCATTGACATGGTGAGAGGGAGAAGAAGGGGGGAAGAAAACAGGCCCTGGCTCCAGTCAGTCGGCCCTCCTCGGCAGGTTGATGAATGTCCAGGACTTCACGATCTTTGCCACCCAAGCCAGTGGAGTCAGGCTACAATGAGTTACAGTCTCTACGTTAGAAAACCCTCCTGCCCGCCACCACCACCAACCCCCCCAGCCAGCCCACGAGCCCCACAGTCCCCCCAGAACCCGAGCTGGCCAGCCTCCCTCCCTCCACAAACACTGGAGGTCTATCCTTGACTGCTCCGCGCCGCACTCCTGCCACCACCTCCCTCGCCCTTTCAACTCTCCGGCCTGACTGGACTGATTCTACCCTGCAACACACACTCATAGGTCTGACCGCAAGCTGGCACAGGTCGCATCAGCATGCCATTTCATTACACTTAGCTGCTTACAGCAGGTTGCTGGACCGTCAATACATTCAAGAAACCGACACCTTACTGTGTTTGAATATATACAGTGAAGTTCATTATGTTTTCCAAGCAATGCAAACAACAAATAGAATATTTTGTCTTCCTGAAGGTGATGAACGCTGCCACCAGTCAAACTTCACTAAATAATAAATGCGATAAATATTTTATCGTTTTGGTCTTTCCTAACTCCTTACCTCACGTCTGCAGCGACTATGTACCTTGTAAATGCAAAACAGAGGTGAAAATGTGCACTTGGTATGGCCATAAAACTGAACTGTAATAGCAAGAGGAGAACAACAGCATTGTTAAGATCAGCCCCCTGCTGCTGCAGCTAATTGTGCTCCAGTCATGGGCTATTCACTGTCACAGTTAACTGCAGGCAAGAATCAACTGACTGAGAAACTCTTGCTCAAGTGTTTCTCTTGTCAGTTGTACTTGAATAATGCAGAATGGGCTGATGATACTGCTTCTGCAGAAAGTTGAATGTAATCACAGGCTGATACAACTACTGTAATGTTTCATGACACTTACTGCCCCATGTGAATACAATTTCATAACATGATTGTCTCAGTGGACTGAAAGGTTACTGATAAGTTGGAATCTACAGAAACAAAGAAAAAAACAGTAGGAGGTATGATGAAACTATACAGAGCTGAAGACAAATATGCCATGCTATTAGAATTGCAATTATTCGTTATTACAGAAAAGCACACTCATTATGTTACCCTACAATTGAGACTGGCAACACTTGTGGTAATTTGATGACGCACAAGTCGTGGTGCTTTTGGCTGCAGAGAGCAAGTCTGAGTGTTTCACGCCATTTTTCCATCTTCAGCCAGGAATACCACCTAACCCCTTTAATCACCTCAGAATTTTCCTTCTTCTGACTCCCAATGAACATTTATATAATGTAAAAAAAACTATAATAATGATGCCACACAGTGATGAGATGTCATCATAATTTTTCTATGAGCATTATGCATCACAATTAAAACATTTTTATAATAACATAAACATGAAACATAAACTAGAGTACTCAGCAGACTAATGTAGGGACAGCTTTAAGTGTATTGTGTAAATACATATAATTGTATATTATATGAAGTATATTTGTACAAGTTATAAAAGATATTCTCCCTCTCAGATAAAAATACTGAATCTTAAGTGGAGAAACACAATGTTGAAAATAGAGCCATTAAATAGAGCCAGTGTTAGTAAAAGTGTGTATACATGTAGACCTGATCAAACCAACACTGATTTTTAACTAAAATGCTGTCAGCTAAACTAAATTTCATATATTTATTGCACATGGCTCTGGTTTTTCTTGAGTCCTTTACGCACTTCGACCTTAACCAGATAGCTCTGGACCAGCCAGCCTTCAAGTCTGAGGATGCTAGATATGTTTGAATACTTTGAACTAGATGAATTGGGATAACCTGTTATGTTTATGAGGTTATTTTGAATTATCGATTGTCCCATTAGATAACTTAAGCACTGTGTTGTGTAGCATTAAAATAATACTTTATATAGTGTTGGGTGCTTTTATCAATAACAGATCATCTTTTTTCTAGGCTGATTATATGTTTTGCAAAGTAAAATATTGATCTGCAGTGTATATGTTAACTATAGCAGTCAAATAAATGTATTAAAAAGTACAATATTTCTTCCTGAAATCTAGTGGAGTTGAAATTAGCCTCAAGTAAAGTGCAAATATCTTATCTATAGCTGTGTGCAAATGTGATTAGTTATGTATCATCATGTAACACAGTAGTCATACAACTAAGGCAGACTATAAAATATTATATTGCAGCATCAGGGGTTGTTTCAGCAAGAGGACTTGTAATCAGCTGACACAGTCGCTGTCAAAGGATTCTTTGAATGGCTTTTCAAAGGAAACACTGTCCGCACACGGTTCATCCGTCTGTTCCCTTTAAACCACATCTAACTTCCGTTCAACCCCCCCGCTGGTGCAGGAGACATTCCTCACAAGATGGTTGAATGGCAGCCCTGTTGCAGGTCAGCCTAGGCGGCAGCAACAGGCGATTTACAGGGTCCCTGCTGTGTGGAGCTGTGACCTGGCCTCAGAGCAGTGCTCTCAGGTGACAAATAAAACACTAGCCCTCACAGGAGTAGGACCTCAGGCTCCACAATACTAATCCAATACAATGCGTCTAATTGTAGCCCATTTCAAAGTGGCTAGCAAGATCTTCTGCCAGCCATTCAGAGGATTACTGCTAATTGGGAAATAAACGTGTGGTAAA
The DNA here is from genome assembly GCF_963691925.1 of Scomber scombrus. Taxonomy (NCBI): domain Eukaryota; kingdom Metazoa; phylum Chordata; class Actinopteri; order Scombriformes; family Scombridae; genus Scomber; species Scomber scombrus. The sequence goes on from NC_084980.1 coordinate 19,012,844, forward strand.
AAAGCCTGGGATGAGGTAGTTAATGTGGAACCCTCTTAATGGACACTTACAGCTTATTAGCTTCATTCTCACAAAGCATTGTTTGATCAGAAAGGCTCTTTTATTTTCTCTTTATGGTGTTCCATTAGATTTGGTGTTTTTCTCAAAATACACTGATTATTTTGTCAGGCGCCACCAAAAGCCAGCATCAAAGATGGTATGCAATGTTGCTACAAAATATCTCTTCAATAATCTTGGCCATTTCATGTCATGCATTGAAGCATAATTCATACAAAAGCATATTTTCGTAATGATGATGGGCAGTTGTAGATATGGGCCGCTCACTACCAAATCCAGAAACCAGACGGCCACAGTGCTTATCTGTGATGGCTTCATTTGATATTTTGTGAAAGGGCTCCACAGAAAGCAAATGTTATGAACTCAGAAACTGTTTGTTAAAGCTGGAACATAAAATTTGGCATACATAGTGCTACAAACACTATTGAACCAGAATATACAATGTTTCTGGTTAAAGAAGTCAACAAATGTGTCATTTGTTGCTGCTGTGTAAAATCTTGTTGGGCATGTGTACTTTTGGTTTTCAATAATTTACCTCAAATCATATATGTTTCATCTTAAGCATTACGCTACTCTTAGCTATTTGCAGTATATGTTTTACATTCAGTGATGCTTTTTCTGTTTTTGGAAACAGACAAGAAGTTTGTATTAGCAAGTAGAAGTAGATATCCATAAGGCTTTTAAATTCATATGCAATCCATCTGCATAGTTGAGTTTGGTGAAAATGGAGTTTGAGGTGGATGATTTCCCAACAAATCATTAAGCAAATGTTGACAATGCCAATACCATCCAACGTCATCACTTAAAGGGACAGTCCAATGTTGTTACGCATATTTTCTTTCTTTATGAGACTGAAATAGGAACATCAGTATCAGTTTCCTGTTGCTGAAGTTTGGACACAATAGCCTAGCTTTGCATAGAGAGTAGAAACAAGGGGACTTCACCTTTCATTGCCTCTAAAGTTCACTTTTTACACCTTGACCTTGTTTGATCTGTACACAAACAGAAATGTGGGTTCAGGAAGAGGCATGTGGTGTTACTATTTCTTGACAAACATCAGTTTAATACCAGCACTTCTGTGCAGTGTATCCGGCTAAAGTGCAGGTTGCCAGATACAGTTTGTGAGCAGAGGATTTAGTTTAAGTCTCCGTATGGTACGATGGTATCAAACCTGGCAATCTCATTGTGACAACAAGACTCTGGGAAGCTGCCCACGGTCAGTAACTGTGCTGTTGTCCGCCAACAACTATTTCCAGCCAAGCCAGTATTTCCGGGTCTGAAGAGTGCGGCCTATGCAGAAGTGCCTTAAGTCTGAATTCTCTCTAATGTCCATCAAATTGCCGTTCTTTCTATACGAGACAGATAGTGAGATGGTGAGAGGTGTGGGTGAGTGTATGTGTATACGCTAAGCTGGGCTAACCTCCCAACTCGTGCTACTAACAAACAAAAGATTGATGTCAATGTTTTCGGCATACTTCCTAAAATCTTGAAATTAACAATATTCCTGCTCAAATTACTTAATTGGTGGCTAACCTTTTTTCAGCAGCAAACAACAAAGTTACTCAAAAGTTGTATCAAGAAGTTCTCAATATTTATGGGGGAACTCATAACTATATCAACTGTTATATTGATGGCTACAATAAATACTGATAAATTACCTATCCAGTTACAGTATTACTGTTTACTTTTAGTTATTAATTTTATATCTACTACTGTAGCTATAGCGTGTTTGCTAACAGCTAGTTAAACAGTAGCAAGACAGAGACTTCTGGCTATAACGCTACCTGCTGATTTATGATTATTATCAAGTTTGTAACCCTGTGAAACACTTCAAGGAACTTTGTTAGCAAGTAACATTTTTCACAAAATTCAGTGAAATTATTTTATATACTAGCCTAATAACTGAAACATAGGCTGCAGTAGACCAATATAAGATATTCACCATAATCTTATCACTGCCTTCTGTCCAGGATGCATTCATTAGTTTTGGGAACAACTGATTTATAGCTACAAACTCATACAATTCAAGAGGAAAAGAAAATATCTGGCTGACCTAGAAGGGGCTTTGACCTAGAAATAGCTGTCCCATATGTAAAAAAAATATATATATATTCTGTTGCTGCCATTTCGGAGGCAATACATCTTGTTGAAATAACACCTATCTGTTGTGCCCTCAATTGCAAGTTTGTGACATCAAATTGAGGGCTGAGATATTTTGCACCATCAATAAGACAGATGGTCTATGCAGTGAGCATCACTCACAAGCAGCTACTGCATCACATTGGTTTCATCCTGGCACAACATGGTTTTCTATCTCAATTAAGGGAAGGAAAATGATCCTGAAAGCAAATTTATATAAAGTATTAACTGAGGGACAAAGCTACAATTCTATGGGGTAAGAAGGATACCAGAACTAGCCCGTGACTGAATATGTTGTTTCTGTAGCTGATAACAGAGATTGCCATTCACTCATATTCATTGATCCACCGTAGCTGAAAAGCGTTTTTGGCCACCAAAATGATGAATGTCTTGTGTTACAAATCAGGCGTTGCATCAGTGGCTCAGATTATTATGGAGTTGTGGGCTGAATAAATATACTGATTAGATCTTAGTTATTATGCGTGTCACAGGGAAAATCTGTCAAAAACATGAATGCAATAAGCTTCTGTAAGTAGTCAAATTAATTCATCTCATATTTATGTTCTAACACAGATCGGTTACAACATTTTAACACATCACACACTGAACTCTGTCTTCTCCTACTTATTGCACTGCAGGAGATTCTTCATATGTAACTTTTACCGACCTTTTACATCATTAATGAGCTGCTTCTCAGTTTTACTCAAAAGGTCACACTGGTGGTTTTGCATAATTTTGCCAATTCACTACATGTCACATATACTTCACATTCTGCTGAGCATTTTCTAAAGCATACCAAAGGCATGGAAATGTAATGTAATTGTAAGGGTGGATTAATTTTAGTGCCACAATGGTGCCTCCATGTGCTGTTTGGAGCTCTGATGTCCAAGACTTGTGAGTCAACCTCTAAACAGCAAACTTTGTAATGAAAGCAGCTTAAAAATTCATATTATGACTTTCACAACATCCATATATTTCCTTTTTGTTTGTCTAACGGGTTCAGTCAAACAAAGCATGTTTTGATTTGAGAGGTCTGCATTACATTGAGACACAACAATAACATAACCCTGACAAATAAATGCGACATGTTGTTCACTGAGATGGATTACCTTACTTGATTCTCATACTGAACTGAAATGACCATGCTTGGAATAACCCTGTATCCTAGAAATTACATTTTTATACATCCAACAGGCCTTTTTCACAGGAGGCAATTTGACTTGTCACAGTAAGGAAAGCACAGGTGTTACTAATAACATTAACAATGGCTTTGTTCAGTTCAAGTGTCCCAGTAAGCCGTGACAGTGTGACAGTGAGCCAACATGCACAATACCAGGACCCTGAAAGTTAAAGCAGCTAAATGAAATTCAGCCCTGATTAATTTCATTATTTACAGTCCTTTGCTTTTCCAATGAAGACCAAATGTCTTCTGTATCAAGGACTATTGAAACAACAAATGCCAACTTACATTTTTTTTATTATAATTTTTTTTTTTTGCACTTTTCAAAAACCAGCTGCAGTGCTTTACAGTCAAATCTAAGAATACAAAGTAAATTAAATACAAAACATAAGAGATACAAGATAAAATAATCTAAAATGACTACAACAAATTCTGTCCGTTAGGAAAAAAAAAAATGTTTTAAGATTTATTTTTTTATTTTTTCATTGGCATTGTTGCCTTTACTGGACAGTAGATAGTTAAAAGGAAGACAAGAAACAAGTGGACCGAGAGATGGGTATGACAATGTTATGTAACAAAGGATCCTGTGTGGAATCAAACCAGAGACACTGCGGTTACGTGGCATGCACAGTAACCATTCCACTACCAGGATGATCCAAGAAGAGGTTTAAAAGAGGATGTGTTAATCAATATTATGAAACAACATTGTTAATGAAAGTATCTGCAAAGTTACACAATGTTCATACATTTCCAAGAGATGCATAGAATGAGGATCACATCACTTGCTTACGGTTGGGGAGAGAGTGTGGTCTTGGTTAAACATTTAAATTTGGGTCTGTCAAGTGATTTAAAGGTTTAATCATGACTTTGTATCGTTAATTGAAATAAATAGCAAATTAATTGATAAAAATGTTTAAAATGTATTGTAAAGGGACAATCTTCAAGTGTTAATACTCTCATCAACATGGGAGTGGACAAAATATGCGTGTTTTATGCAAATGTGTGCATTTATTGTTAGAAATCAATTAACAACACAAACAATTACTGTCATTGTCAGAAAACCATCACAGGTAGAGAATTTAGCTTTTTTTTTTTAAATATCCTCAAACCATAACTTATGGCAAACTTAAGCTCAATAGGCAACAGATGGGCACATTGGCCAGCTAAATTTTCCATTACTTCAGTACTGATTAAAGATCACTCCCTGGATCCCTCACTTCAAAAGCAAATCATACAATTGTGTCCAGCCTCACATGGGAAAAATAAAGGCTCACAAAAACATCCCCTTGTGCTATGGGATAAACAGGATAATACAAAATAAAACAAACAATAAATAAAGTGAGCAGGGAACAGTGGAGAGGTAGTATAAGAAAGAAAATTACTTTCGCTCTTTGTCTTTGATATGGTTGGAGCTCCCGGTGGCTATTCGAGTGCAGTCATTCGATGAGATCTGAATTATTTCACACAGACCTTCCTCCAACACAGTGTTAACCGGCCAGTAAGCTGTAGCCACCCATTTAGCTATTGCTGTTGAAAGCTTGCCTCTTGTACATTTGTCCATGGGTTGCCCTCGCATGCTATCAAGCCTGGTTTGCTGCAAGCAGAAAGGTTTGGGTCTAACGAGGCTGACTGTATTAGCATTAGCTGTGCGCTTCGCTAACAGATGGTATTTAAGACTTGATGTACACCGATGATAACCCAGATCACATCAGGTAAATATAACTTTGGTCTTGACGATAGACCCATCTGATGGGGCTTTGAAGCATTTAAAATACCTTTTACTTTATTCATTGTTCCTTGCTAGTTGCTATCTAACTTATTGCTAGATGGCTTAACTACAGAAAAGGGTCCATCTGCAATCTTTCAGACCTATAGGACAGCCCGACTTTACTACATGACTACCCAATGTTGTCACTGTACACGACACACACCCCTGACCCCTAACCTTAACCATCGCACTGTTAATGCCTAAACCTTACCAAGTGGGAGTGTCGTGTAGATACTGCGAGTCTGCAGATAGACCTACTTGAAGGTACAGGTGAGGCGAGGGGTCATCATAACAGAACCTTCTTCTTCTTCATGTTTTACGGTGGTTGGCATCCAGCTTACAGAACCTATGTTAATGGCATCAAAACAAATTAGTGGCGTTAAAATGAATTTGCATCAATATATTATTATTGTGTTGACATTAACAGTCCTACTTTATTCACATTTAACTGGATTTACAATCTTTCCCCAAACATTAACCAAAAGTTATTTTGTCGCCTAAGTCTGACCATGGGCAGGACTCTGAGTGCAATTCCCAATCTCTAAAGTCAAAGTCTATACTTTGTACACCCGCAATCCTCTCCAACTACCTGCCTACAACTTGCTGTATAAAAAGGGTAGCACTTGCTGGAAAAAACATAGCCAGGTAATATAATTCAGGCAGAAATTACATTTCACACAAAACATATTAGTCAAAACAAATTAGTTTTGTATAGAAATGTAGTTTATAAGAGACCAGTGTTACAATCAACCCCCTGTATATGACCACCTGTTATCACCTGACAGAAGTCCTGTACTTTATTCATCTTTTAACTGAGCCATCTCCATGACAACCGAGCGAAATCCACTGATGGAGACCGTGGGAAGCCATTAAAAGCTTGAAAAAGCAAATAAGTGGAAGAAAGTGTCAAGAAGAAAGAAGTTTCACACTCATAATTAATTATCCTTTAAATAGATTTTTTAATGGTTGAAATGGTTTCTACTTAAATACTAGAAAAGACTAAATTAACAATACTTATACTTGAGACTGTTAGAGCTACTACCCTTTTTCCACCCCTAAAATCACCCACATTACACTCACAATGTGAATCCTCACCACTTCATCCACAACTGAGAAGCCCCAAAAAGTTTTCAGTGAATAAATGACAGAGTAGACTCTGTCCTCTGTTGTATCAAACATTGAAAGTGACTGGTTGTATTTATAAATCTTCTCTTGCCTGTCCAAGATTATACAAGAAGTTGTCTTTGTCCTGTAATTGCTGGCTGACATGACGGCACTTAACTATAATCAGGAATGTGGGAGCTCATAATTTAAAGATGCATTTTGTATATGAATCTCTGAAAATCTAGAGAGGCTCTTGTGTTTTTGTGTACCCATACTTTCTTTTTTAGGCTGGAAATCAGTGCAGATTCATGGAAATGGATAAAGAACATGTACATGGTTATCTACAGGATTACAAATGAACTTTCTTTGTAATAATCTACTGGATGACATTAGTTGTAGAACAGTCCTGACCAAGCTGTCTGTAGATCAAATGGGCAGGTTCTCAGCATGCTATCAGCACTGTTAAACTAAACCTCCCATGAGGTCAGAGGTCAAAAATGTTTGGGCTTCAGAGAGACGCCCTAGGCTGAGCATAGCCAGGATTTAATATGAAGTCCGACACAAAGTTACTGCCCATGAATTAGTGATCTTCACATCTACCCTAATATACTGTAGGAAGACAATACAGAGGAAGTCCAGATGGAGATCATCCAGGTCATTATGAGGCTAAACAAACAGTCTTCTTTTGTGAATAATATTGTATTAACTTTTCTCAAATTAAATATAATAGAAAATAAACTGATTTAGAATGTATTATAAAAGAATAACACCATATATGTACACAAGTAAGTATTTGAGTTATTTCATCTGAATAGAAAGATGTAATAATAGAACAAGACTAGGACCATATTGTAGGCTTGACCTGATGATGGCTCTAGATGAAATGTCAGAGGATCATCTAGTGAATCATCTATTGGGGAACACTACTGTGAGAAAGGTCATGACAGTCAGTCAACAGTTGTTGAGACATTTCATTCAAAACCATAAATGTGAATCTAATGGTGGCGTTAGAGTAACAGTCAGCAGTCAGTAAGGTTCCAGGGATCATGAATGTCTCCGTCAAATTTTGTGCCAATCCATCCAGTAGATACTGATACTTTGTCTGCAGTGTTGGATTGAAACATCAGTCGACCAACACACTCACATTGCCATTCTTAAAGCCAAACTCCTAGCACAGGTAGTAGACGATTAAATAAATAAGAAATTACACATAATCAAACCAAATGTAAATCTTTTCAATACAATGAAATGAAAAGATAATTTTTTGTACCTCCTAAAACCTGATGATACATTTGTTCTGCTGAGTAAAAGGCCAGTCAGAGGGGTGATATTGGATGAATGAACATTATCACATCAGTAATGAACAAATGTATCCCATCTGTGAGGTGTACATTTGGATTAACCCTGTTTGAACAGACTGAAGCAAAAGCTTTGCTGTGTGGCTTTCAAGTAAGCTAAGATGAAAAGCAATTTCGTTGATTGGCGTGAACAGTCAGCGATCAAAAGAAAAACAAAGATTTAAAAGAGGCCAATTAAGTTTTGCCGATATTATCTATAAACCTTCGACAGAGTCGTTTCTGTTCACAACTGGGTGGTTTGTTGTTGTTGGCTCCATAGTGACAATGGACAGAAATAGCAGAGTAAATACCAATGAAGCAGACATAAACAATATGCCTGAGTTGCCTAAGAAAGCAATTTGGGACAGTGAAAAATGATAACAAGCGTATAATTCATTTTCATAAAATCATAAGATTTAAAGGCTCCATTAAATTAAACAGGAACTCCACCAGACAGGAATACAATATGTTGAGAGGGCGATGTTCATTTAAAGCACAATAGTTTTTTGTCTCCGATGCTTACATGATAAGGCAGATAGTGAAAGAGCCTGAATACTCTGGTCAAAATACTACACTTTTCTATGCACAGCTTAACTGAAAGTTACTTCAAATGAGTTATTTTTTTTAAGAAATGTTCAATAATACCCAGATAAGAGACTTAGAGCACCATTGCCTGCTTCCCCCTCTTGTTCTTCATTTGGCATGCATTTTGGCAGGCACCTCAATGCACTGCACTCCGGGGTGGTACAGATGATAAAGGGAGAGAGAGAGAGAGAGAGGCAGAGGGGGAGAAGGACATACATGGGGGGAGGAGAGAGGGAAAAGTGGTCCGTTATCAGGAGGTGGAAGCAGCAGCCTTTACCTGAGATGTGCACCTGCTGGTTCAGTGTGTTTTCATGGAGGACAAAGTAAACCCCCCACAACGGTACATCTGGATACACTTGGAACATGGAGGCTAATTACCCATGTATTAAAGTGTTCTTGTTGGGTATCACAGAGATTTGTCCGCACAGCTCTCTGCAGTGGCACAAAGCCTGAATTTCACACACAATTTTGCAGCATAAGACATCCATGCAATGACACAGGAACTATGATGAGTAAAATCCATAAAGAAATGCCTGAAAATACCTGATTTTTAATTATTTCATGAAGTAAAACTTAAAGGAATAGTTTTGGAACATTTTGGGAATTTTGGGCTTATTTGCTGTTTGCCTATAGAGGATGAGCTGTCATATCTGTATGATGAAGATAGAGCCAGTGGTTTATTAGCTTAGCTTAGCATAAAGGCTTGAAGTTGGGGGAAACAGCTAGCCGTCCAGCACCTCTGAAGCTCCCTAATTAACAAATGGCATTTAGTGTAAAAACAACAGTGTGCTGGGTTATGTTCCAGACTCATTTTTGGGGAAAAGTAACTTCTTGGTTTCCTGGCAAGCCCACAAAAAACATCAAATTATAGGTTTTTATGCTTTGGTTTTTGTACAGATTACACAAACAAGATACAAGGTGTTAATTAGTGAGCTTTAGAGGTGCCGGTAGCTGGATTTTGTTACCTTTGGCAGAGCCAGGCTCACTGTCCTCCTCTTGTTTCCACTCTTTCTGCTAAGCTAAGCTAGCAGGCTGCTGGCTCCAGCTAGATATTTATTGTACGGATATGAGAGTGGTATTGATCTTTCACACTCATCTAACTCTCCACAAGAAAGCAATTAAATGTATTTGCCAAACTAATGATTTTAGTAAATGTATCTCATAAGCAACTTTACTCAAAAGATATCTGATCACTTTTACATATGTCTTAGTATCAAATAATATTTCTGTAGGGACTGATTGCCCTCCTGTCCCAGTGTGCAACTGAGCCCAAGATGAGAGCTATTGTAGGGAGCGTTAATACAAACCAGATGTTAAAGTTGTGTCCTCAAAATGAATGGGCCTATTGGGAAACCAAGGCGAGTCTCAGGGGACATTCCACTGGAGGCTAAGCTGATTGGTTCATATTGAAACAACATGGCCAAGATAAACTGGGATTTCAAGAAAGGGGGTCTCTGGACGCCGGAGTCTAAAATAAATCGTTAGGGCTAAAGGAGGAGCTTAGCTCATCCTCTAAGGAAAACAGTGAGTTTTGCAAGTGACTGACACACATGATGACTGTGGCGCCAGGCAACCTCGGTCTACGGCCCAGTTGTGGGCTGCATGGGAAGTGGAGAGCATCAGGGGCCATGCTTCTTTTGTGCTGATGTCACAAAGCTGCAGGGTATTACTTTTTCCAAATTGTTGTATTTATTTTCCCCTCACGACTTGACTGTTTTTGGCAGGAGGAAAACTAGAGCTGAAATGGTCTTGTAAAGACAAAGATTGCTCTTTTGATCATACATTCAAATGCTGCTCATTTGTTTAATCTTGCATAAAGTCCTCAAAGATATCATGTGTGACTTAATAACTTACAAATATATAACTGCAAACAGGACTACATCTGAATCTACTCTTTGATACAATTCAGTCTTGTTGAGTTCATGGGGGGATAATGTATTGCAAAAATATCCATTTCAATACAGTTTATGTAATTGTTTTTTCTCTAATTGATTATCTTTGAAAACTTTGATATCGCAGATCCCTTTATTATACTTAAATGCAAATATTTATTTTTCACATACACAATCATACAGAACACAATGTGCAGTAAAATAATTAGTTAGATTGTGCATAGTGCAAGTATCATTTTATAGGCATATATTTAGGCAAAATGAATAAGAAAGATCAAAAGCATGTACAGTGTACATGTACACATAGAATGCAAAGTTAAAAGAGGATATGGGACAAGACATATGGAGCAATAAAGGATAAACATACACTGTATAGGTTAAGTGTTCTGAAAAATGTAATGTTGTGGGTATCATGGGTCCCACAATAAATCTGAGAGGGTCCCAAGAAAGAATGGATATAAGAAAACATTCTTATATGAAATTATATTAATGTTTTCTGGGTTTTCCCTTAATTTTATTCCATTCCTTATAAAATATTGCATACTTTTACCTTATTGGGCCTCTGAAAGTCTTAAAATGAAACTGTCTCAGAGAGAAAAACTGGTTGAATTACTCATCATAACTCATAGCCATTGCTATCATCACTTTGCTTCAAAGGGTTTCAAGCCAAAAAGTAAAGTAGCTCTGAGATTTATTTGAAGAAATACAAGAAAGCAGAACTTATCTTGTATGACCACAAACAAACAAAAGCAACTTGTTCCAGTAGGCATGAGAGGATGTTTTATTCTTAATCTAAAATCAATATGTGTGTGTATTCTCATGAAAATCCATCAGTATCAGCAGTGAGGAGATGATGTTAGCTCAGAAAGCAGCTTTGTGGTCACATGGTGTTCAGTCAACTGTGTGTCACAACAATGTTTGTGCCTATGAAGTGGAAGTCCAGTTTTTTGGACCTCCTGTATGCAGGTCAGAAGGGCCTCTGACACAACAACAACATTCTCAAGGTTACAATAGTGGCATTTTAATAACCAACAGCCAGTCATGGATGTAATTGCTGGTGCCATGTCCTTCACTGCCCCGAGATGTCAAGCTTTACAAAGAAAGATCTAAAAAGAGAAGCACGCTTCCACACAATAGCTGGAAAGCAGGAGTGCAGCGGTGCTTTCCTCTGTCAGTGGGCTGGTCAGCCTGTTTTGTAAGCACTTCCATCCTGTGAAAGCCCCTGGTAGACCTCCACCTGCTAGCTCACTACTAGTCTGCTGCAACTTCTCAGAGAGCAGCGAGCCAGCCTCTCCCCCTCATTTCACTGGCGCCAGCGCTCAATGGGCCCTGCACTTTGATTATTTGTGTTAACAGTTAATTTAGCACCACAGACACATGTGCCAAAGCTGGCTTCACTTCCTCATGCATCACCAACAAATGTGACTTTTATGAGTTCCTTTTCACAGGGCTACCCCCCTCTCTGCTAAGTTCTCGCCTCTTGACTCACACTCCAAACCCTCTATGGACTGAACTCCCCCCCCCCCCCCCCCCCCCCCACACACACACACACACACACCACCCCTCAACACACACATAACACACATTCACCCATTGCAGACACCATCTCTTCACCTCCTCTTATTTCTCCTCTCACCCTCCTCCCCCGTCTCATTTTCCAACCTCCCGCCTCCACTCGCTTATTTCGTTGGTTCAGCCTTAATCTCTTCCACATCTTGCCTGAGAGAGTTATTTCTGGCTCCTCTGTTCCCGATGTTTGCATTATCAGGAATACATTTCATGTCAATTTATTCGTTGGTTAAATACCACAAGAGAGACGGTCTTTGGAAGATTTGAACGGCAGTTGAAAAGAATGCTTATCCCCCAAAAGAGGGTCCTCTCAACATTTTGTGACGACTTTTTCCCATTTGGATCCCAGCTTACAAAAATAACTACTAAAGGAGAATTAAAGACATAACTGTTTCATACTGTAAGCTCACTTTAAAACACATTACAGACCACAAATAATGGATATCTTAGTGTAGCTGATGATAAATGATGCTATCATCCAGACTTCTGGCTGAGGATGACCACGTAACTGAGTATAATGTTCCAAATATTAAGTCAAACCTGAGACCATGACCTGCACTTTTTCAGTATTAGGTGACATAAAGATAAAATCTGCCTTTATGAAAACCTCAATACCAAGTGGAGCCACAGTCTGGTGGGTAGTGGGAAAGGGAGCTCAGAGGACTTTGTCAATGCCTAGTTAGCTTCGACACTGATACTTACAGACTGGGAAAGAACAGTGCTGAGGGAGCACAAACTAGCCGCACACAGATGAGCTCATGCCAGGACTATGCAAGCAGAAGGCCACAGGAGCCATGGAAATATTTGGACATCTTTTTTGCTCCCCCGCTTGTCTGTAGTGCAACCCAGTGCATCATCTTTTGTGGTTGAGAGACACGTTTTCAAGTGGCCAGAGGCAGAACCTTAAAAGGTTGGTCTTGCATTTTTTTATTGTGTGACTGCATTTCAGCCACTCAGCAGGAGCAAATTGCAACCGCATCCCGACACCGCAGATTCTTCTTCATTAATTCTCCATCCATGCCATGTAGTCTATCACTGCCTGAGCATTGATTCATGCACATATAGGCCACTGTAGCGGCCTTTTTTCACTCAGACATGGTCACAGCTAGTATCCCAAGCAGTATTATATGTGGTGGAACAGCTTGTGGAAACATGAAAAAATCTTATGTAATTGCTTCAGCTTTAACATGAGCACGGAGGGTCTGACTCTCTACAGTCAGGCAGTTCCCTGAGCACACAAAGGTGTCATAAAATGTTTTATTTGGATAATATTTCATCTCTTAAGAGGTGCAACTCTTAGCTGTTAACAATCAGCAGGTGAATTCTAACTCTTTATTTTAACCCCCTCATATTTAGCATTCAAAACGAGTACATAAATGGTTTAATAATACACTATAATGTAATTGTAAGCTATTTAAGTCCAATCTAATGTATTTGTTAACAATTATAACTACTCCTGTAAAGCATCCATAAATGGTCTATATAGCCTACTGTTAATAAGTGATTAATATTATAGAGTAAAACAGTTGTGATTATATAAAACTATTGACCTTATTTTTGCTATTATAATGAAATTATGCTCCTTAATAGCTAGCTAACATTACCTTATTTAGCTTAGTAGTTTATAGACATACCTATATATGAGGAATCTTTACAACAGGGATTCGCGTTGGCATTTACCTAGCGTACATTTTTTTCACACAGCACGATGATTTTACATGATATATTTAAAAATCTAGATTAGTAGACAAAAGATATTTGCTATTTGAGCGAAATATCTGTACTTAATAACTAATAAAACTGTTGTTAGCTTAGTAGCTAATAGCATAACTTGTAATATTTGATATATTTTGATAATTTTATCATATTAATGGAAAATTAACATAATTTCAAACAATGTCGGTTTGACATTCAAATGATTATTTTGAGTTAAGTAATAAAGACAGAATTTATTTATTATTAACAAAAACTATTGATTCCAGTAAGTTTTCGACCCACTTAAAGGACAAGTCTGTCTCAAAACAACAGTCAGGTGTCCATCTGAACCGTGAAAGAGTATTTCCTCGCTGTAATCATTCCTCCTGTTCATACTGACTATTAAAAAAATCCCCTTCAAATGTGCTTTTAATGGCCAAAATCCACAGTATGTCCAGTCAGTTTGTGCAAAAATGCATTTAAAAGTTGATCTGAAGATTATATGAGGCTTTGTCAGTCTGTGTTAGTCACATCAAACAGATATCTGCCACATTTACTTACTTTACTTACGCCTTTTTAGCACCCAAGTCCCTCTTTGACACTAAAAAGACTATAAAATTTAAAGATATCTACTTGAGTTGACTCATTTGGACAACTGAAGCTTCATGATAGCTTCAGATGAACTTTTAAATACATGTTTGCACAGAAGGAGATTTGTGGATTTTGGCCACCATCACTTACATTGCAAGTACATTATGATGGAATCTTCTAATGGCCAGTATGAACAGGAAGAATGATTACAGCAAGAAAAACCTCTTTCATTGTTCATTTGGGCACCTGACTGTTGTTTTAAGGCAGACCTAAAAAACTGAGAACCTGTCCGTTAATGCCAAATTAAGTGATGACATAGCTTCTTAGATGGAGACTTAAAAAACAAAACCTGTCTCTAAACTATTCTTATTCCCAACACATACATAAGTGAGAGGATGACAAAGTCTATCCTCGGGGGAAGAAGGGGGGGAGAAGTCACAGGGGAACGTTCTTAGCGACAGTCGGCTGACCGGGCTTCTGCACACAGCTCCGGGATTCCCTCCTCTTCCTTCCAAGTATTGTCTCACATCCTGCGGGGCCCGGCTCTCCTCTCCTCTGCGACCATCGCTACCACAATAGCATTGGTGGGCACTGGGCACTGAGGGGTGACCAGAGGGACACCAGCAGTCAGCCTGACAGGATGTGACACACTTCTCTCAACAATTAATGAGTACAAAAGGAACGGCTGACACAACATGACAGCTTAGTGTAGCACTTCAGGTCTTAATGGTTTCGCTGAGTGGCATCTTCACACCCGACCATCACACTGGGATACAAAAATGGCCAATAGTGGCAACATGACAAAAGGCTTGATAACATGTTTCATTCAGGGGGATATCATGCTCTGGAAAAACTACACTGCAGTAAAGTAGCTCCTGCAAATATTAAACTTAAGTACAGTTTTAAGGAATTTTACTTGAGTTTTTCCATTTTATGGTATTTTATACTACATTTTAGAGTCAAATATTGTACTTTTTATCCCACTACATTTATTTAAAATTAAAAGTTACTTCCAAGATTCATAATTAACATACGCAATATACAACAAGTAAATAAAATATGAAGCAAATATCTTAAACATAACAGTATATAAAGTAGCTGATATCAGCCCAACCAGCTACAACATAGAATACTGCATAAGGAGTAATATGTCTGTAGTATCCAATAACATGATGCATTACAAAAGCCCTCGAATATTTTAACTTTTGATACTTTGAGTACATTTTATTGCTTCTTCTGCTTAAGTGATACAATTTTGAATACAGTACTTGTACATGGAGTATTTTTTAATGTGCAGTATATCTGTTGCTATCTGCAGCTATAAGAGTAATTACTGCAACTTGTTTGATAAAAGGGCACAAGGCTTACAAGGAAAATAGCATTGTCGTTAACAATTTGTATAATGATAGTTATTTGTCATCATATTTGTCAGGAAGAGCGGCAACATCCAGAGTCTGATAAACCACAGAGATAAAAGCATTCAACAACCTAGTATTAATATCCTCTTTCCCCAGTGACTTCTCTGGCCTTAGTAAATGAGCAAAAGAGCTGAATTTCTGCCTCCTCTGGCGTTTGCTGACTCTGAACAGCAGCTTTCTCAATATTAATAATAATATTACCGATGGCACCACTGAAAGAGAGGGATTAGTGCTCATACTGCTGGATGAGAAGTCACCGCTTGGCTGGTATACATGTGGGATTTGACTTGACTTTCTTTAAACACAGCAAATGGGAAGCCAAAAATCTTTTTCATTTAAGAGCAATTAAGTGGATCCCAGAATCACTGGCTCCAGCAGGCCGCCGAGGTTTTTTTTTTCTCCTGGTTTTATTACCCATTTCCTCTCCCTTGCGCCAGCAGAAGGAATGCTCACTTTTCTCTCACAAAGCCACATTTCCAACGCCAGAATCACACAGGGACCACCATGATTAAGTGCAAGCCAGTGCTTCCCTAAACATGTGAGACATTATAGAACCCCCTCCCTCCCCCTCCTCCAAACACTGGAGAAGTGTTGTGTTCCAACATTTATGTGAAGTAATTAAAAACATCCACCAGTAATTTAATAGTTCTCACCAAGTAGAGACATGAAGTCTACACAGTTTTTTCAGTCTGTATAAATAACCTGGAATGCAGTGAGTACACAGACAGACGATTTGGTCATATTTTTTCTCTTCCTGCTCGTTGCAACATTTTGTAAGAAGCCCTGTTCAGTGTCACTCTGACCCAAGATGAGGTTGTGCACTTACAAGCATCATGCTGACTTTTAAATTCATGTTCCAGATAGCGTGATCCATACATCACGCGCTGACAGCAGATTCAAAGCTTTCCTATCACTTGGGACTGTCATTCTGCGAGTCTTACAGTCTAACATCAGTGAGCATAAAAATGACCTCGAGCGCTCGCTGCAGCAGCGTATCCGAATGTGGATGGCTCTGTGAAGTGCATGTCAATAGCCTAGAGAGCCGGTAGTGCAACAGACATGTGGTTTCAATCTGTCTCTTTTCTCACAGCGAGAGAGGAGGCCATTCATTTATCTCACTGTAAATACAGCACTTAAACACTCAACAGACACACTGTTTGCCAAGCCCCCAAAAAACCCATCCATGTGGGTAATTAGCTTAAGCAAACAGCACCATTGTTAGAGATTTTATTTTTTCAGTAATGCATGGAAAAGTACCCTATGCTCTAGCACTTTTTAAGTTATTGATTAAATCTAAGCATTGTTTTAGTTGGGTCAAAACCTAAAAAAGCTAGGTCACAGTTCATTTGTGTTGCCCTATATGGCCAGTTAGCTTGTTTTCAGTCTACTCAGTCTGTTCATGGTTTGAGGAAAACACTTAAAGCTTCTCTAATTAATATTTTTATATCAACAATGTATCAAATATGTCATGAACCAACAGAGAAAACTCTACACTTTAGTTTTTTTTATAGCATCTTTCAGCTCATTGTTTTGGTTTATAACATGGAAAATAATGATAATAATAAAAATAATGAATGTAGGTTTGTGGACTCTCATTTTGAAGCTTCGAGTTTGCCATTTTGACCATTGCCATTCTGGTTTTTGCAGCCAGAAGTGACCATATTAGGGTAGAGGTTACCCTAATGCTAGCTGCTAGTTTGGTTAGCACAATGCATTTAACAGTCTATGGTTAACTGTGGGAATGCTAATGCTAATGTTAATTTTTGCTGACAAAATAAACATTAAAACAAAATGAACTTAGCCTACCAGAAAAACAGAACATCCGACTGCTTACTACAACCAAAACACTGAACAAGACTTTTTTTTAGGTGACAAAAATGTCATGAACTGAAAACACACTGAAATAGCGACAGCTATGCCTATACACTGTGAGTCTGAGGTTACCATGGTTACATGACCTAATCAATATTGTTGACACGGTAGTGACTTACCTGTGATGGCACCCTCCTGTCACTCAAAAGCTGCCACATTGTTAATTATGCCTTTTAAGCTTTAATAAAATTAAAGGTGATTTATATAAAATTTCACCTCCTGCACATTTGAAAGAATGATTGGGGAAATTTGCTATAGAAACCAAAACTGCTATAAAGTTGTGTATTTTAACATGGGTTTCTATGGAGAATGACGCACTTTTGGAGCCAGCCTCAAGTGGCCATTCAAGGAACTACAGTTTTTAGCACTTAAGTGTTGGCTTCATTTTTCAGCCCCAGAAGTTGACGCTTCGTTTTTTTGGTACGCCACTTTACTAGTATGGTTCAATGTTCTTATTCA
The DNA here is from genome assembly GCF_963691925.1 of Scomber scombrus. Taxonomy (NCBI): domain Eukaryota; kingdom Metazoa; phylum Chordata; class Actinopteri; order Scombriformes; family Scombridae; genus Scomber; species Scomber scombrus. The sequence continues at coordinate 19,030,510 of NC_084980.1, forward strand.
CCTCGTTTCCAGCTACAACAGGCCACTTTTTTAAGTAGAGAAGGCTCTGACAAGCCCACTGTTCACCACCTGTCCAGCACCAAATGACAAACAGACACAAGTTAGCAACTAGCTTGTAAACATATTGGAACACTTAGCTGCTGAAAAGCCAGATATTTCATACGGGAGTTGGGGAAGACCAAAATTTAACCAAAATAAAGTGAATATTGGATTTAATTTCACCAGGTGGCCAGAAACTTGGCTTGAATGAATGTTAATGTTGCTTCATGTCCGTTAGATGTGTAAATGAACAACTGTTTTGCAAACATGGTTGCTATGTGAACTTTATCAAGGTGATAACGTGAATCTTGTGTTTACGGCTTGTTGAAACATCTGTCAAGTTAGTTTGGGATGCGAGAGAGAACACGTTGGCAATCTCAACAACTTGGGTGATGAGCAATGAAGTACAGAGCTATAAATCTATGACTCAGTGCAGTTTTTAATATTTATAACACCAGAGCCTGTGACAATCTACAAGACCACTTTTGTAGAATAAGGGAGACTCATGCCCACAAGACAAAAGCTGCTGTTGCTGGCTTTAATACTGATACGGTGACTTGTTCCAATTACTGGAGCCGCAGTACCTAAAGGAACAAGTTACTTTTGCACATAAAAATAATAAGTAACACAATTTCAAGATTTAATTATTCCTTAAGGGTAAATTGGAAGTGTTAGCTCATCACCCTTGTTTTAATAATGCTAGTCTTTGTAATTCGTGTTTTGGATGTTTGACTTGGGACTTATTCTATTAATTATCTTAAAGGCATTTTGTGTTGGTTATATGGTAATAGGATGTCACCTCTGTATCAGTCTTTAGATCTTGAAATGTATTCATTACAGTGTGTTATTTTACAGTGTGTGATTGAATGTCCTTCATCTCATAATGTCACATAACTTAACTAAACTACACCACACAGTATTTTGTTCTATTACAGGTAATATTAACTCTCTTCTCTGTAAAACTGAAAATGTAAGTAATGACAAGGACTTGGAGAATGGGAACAAATGGAATTTCTCAGGAAGACAGACACATTCTCCCCTCAGTAGTCATAAAAAAGACAAAGCTTTTTACAGTATCAACAGACACAAGACGTGACCTTTTGGCCCGTCAGGGCAAAAGGTGAGTGCTCTGGGAGCAGAGGCCTGGTTCCAGCAGTCTGCCTGCAGACGAGACGTACAGTATGTCCTCCTCACCACATTCCTTCCCATCTTAGATCACTGAACAGCTCTCTCCGGCTTTCAGTCTTCAGTCCCTCCCAACCCAAAGCAATATAGCTCTTTTATTTTTGCCCGGGTGGCACCTTATAAAGAAACCAATATAGAATGAGTGGTACAAGTGTAATAGTGAGCTTCCAGTGTGGCTTCAATTGGTGCTTTTGTGCAGGTGCCTGAGTTTGAAATTCAGATTAGTCTGATGGGGCTGGAGGTTAAATAGTCAAGTAAGGATTTCATACTTCCATTCAAATGAGGTTCTCAAAAAAAGTATAGTCATCAGGAGCAGAGGTTCAGAGAAGTCTACTCTGGAAATACATGTGGTGAATAAAGAAATAAGCTTGTGTAACCTGGGGCTGTGTCTTTTATATCTGGGATGACTGTGCTGAGTGAACTGGCTGCAACACAAGCCACTTCTGATTTCATATTCATGACTTCCTAGAGGGGTGAGGATAAAATAAACAAAACAACAAGCAAGGAGAGTATAGCTGATGGAAGCTGGGCCCATATACTAACTGTCACATCTACAAACATCAAATCTTGTCTTGCACAGACCAAGGAAGAACAGGAAGAGCGAGGTCATCCTCCGCAGCAAACACTGAGTCATCTCACACCCACATGCATGCACAAAAAAACTGAAATAAAAAAATCTTGTTCACATTCAGAGATCTAATGGCTTCATAGTACAGGCACTGCCTTGGTTATCTACTATTGTGCACAATCTCAGTCGCCACAAAAGGACACACAGGGACACCAGCTATGAGGCTTTGAAAAGCAGTATGCAAGCAGCCGGGCCATACTTTCCCCCTCAGCAAACTGCAAAACACGTCACTTTTGTAAGGAACAATGACAGCATGCACAAATGCAGCCTGGAAGCATCACAGTGGTGCTGCCTTTTTAGACAAGTCATGTCCTCTAAACAGAAGCCCTCTTCACTTCACAGAGCTCTGCCGAGGGCATGCGTGGGTCGAGAGCGCCCTCTAGGGTACAGAACTCTGAGTGGATTGGACATGAGGAGCAGCTGGGCGATAGCAGTGCACCCAAGTACACATCAAAGCTCACCCTATGCAAATGTGTCTTGAAAATAGAAAGTTAAAAACTTTTGATATGCTAATGTCGCACAAATTGCTGAGAAAGTCATAATTCACAGTTCCAAGTATGTTTATTCTGTATATAGGTTGATTTATCGCATATACACAGTAATTAATCTCCATATTTAGTAAAATACACTGAGACTAGATGCCTGTGTGGTTCTATCTTTATGCAAGTCAGCTGTCTTAAGATTACATGTGCAGATACAGTATGTCACCCCAGTAAAAAAACAAAACAAACAAAAAGGCTCTCTTTCTGCAGGGAGGGCATTTTTGAATCATCACTAACACTGAGCTCTCGCCATTCTGCAGTGACAGTGTTATGGAGCGGCTCAATGTGACCGACACAAGTGTGCTACTCCAAGCCTCAAGACAAGACGAGCTGCCCGGCGTCAGGCTCTGCAGCCAGGCAGAGATATACAGCCAGGAGGTCACGCAGGTCGTCACAGTCCATCATTTTCAGATGTCACACACAGACAGAATGTCTTGGAGCCTTGAATGCTTTTGAGGACACAGATTCATCAAGAGTTGTGCCTGCTTATAAAGAGGGCCCAACTAAATGCACTATCCATCATTAAGATATTCACAATATTGGGTTAATGTCACAAGCTTTGGAAAGAAGAGGATGAGAAAGTGAAACGTCCATCGAGTGATTTGATTGATGGTGAATCGGTTTTAAGCTGGCGCAGCAGTGTGGTTGTGGATCTTGAAAATTTTTCACGAGGTGCCAAGAGGTTTTGGCTGGATGGCATGGAAGGGCACGGTGTGTGAGGGTAAATGGATTCAACAAAAGATCCACAAATACATTTTATATTTATTCTTACATCATGTTATTTTGATACACATGTTCCTAATGATGGACAAAAGCAACAAGAGACTAGCATTCATACATAAAGCTGTACAGCTCTTACTGCCTCTGCAGTAACCAGGTCATGTTCGACCTCAGTTTTTTTAAGACAGCTAAAGGCGACAGTTGTTATGCTGTGCAGCAAAGCGTTTCACAAGCGTATCTAAAAATCAACACTTTTGTTGCTGAAAAAGCTGGAAATAGATCCACTTTTGCCCTTTTCACTTTTGGTCTGCAGTGCACGCAAGTCCAACTACTTTGACATACAAATTCAAGATGTGAATGTTTTGGTTAAACGAATCATGTATTACATTACATGAAGGAGTGTGTGGTTGATAAATTACAATAAAACAACCAAAACAATCAGATTTAACAATGAATGATATTTAAACTAATTAATCCCCCGATTGCTAATTTATTCAGTTTGACAGTAAAGAAGGGACCTTTATACCTACATAGAGAGCAGGTCCCCCTCCACCTTTCTACAGTAGCCCAGAATGGACTAACCAAACACTGACTGAGGGCCTTTCATGTTTTTTTTACAGCCACCATAGGTTCACCTGCACACTTGGAAGGGAAGGTGAATTCATTTGGTTGCAATCCACAACCTCACTGCTAGATGCCACTGAATCATACAAACTCCTTCTGTTTGTGTTTAACATTGTAACGCTGCACCTGCAGCTTTCAATATCTACTAATACTGATGTTCAGAATGACAAACGCTTGTGATGAACTCCATTTTAGCTATGAACTTAACCCTTGGCTTACGTTATGATTACGGATTTACTCTCATTGTTGAATCAAATTTAGCAGGTTTGAGTTAAACTGGTTTGGCTGGTTAAAATTGAGAGAATCTGACTCGATTTACCTCCACATGCTCCAGCTGTCAGTCGCTCCATGTTGTTTTGTTCTGGCTCGCTGCGACTGTGCGTCTATGTGTTTGGTGCTGTACTGACAGTTTTCAGGGGCCAAAGAGAACATTATGTATTGTAGATTTTCTTTCCAAAATCTTGCTTATTGCAGTGCTTTGGACACCTTAATAACAGGCAGCCAGCCCTACATTATGGGGTGGGACAGCTGCCCCCCTTGTCTATCCAACCCTGGACCGTCAAAATCTAAAATAAGTTGAGTCTGTTGCCAGAAGTACACATCCCCCAAAATACACTGCTCACCCTTCATTACCTTTAAACTACTCTCACAGACTATCGCATGAACAAAAAAAATTGAGACAATTTGGCTTCATAAAAAAAATTAAATTAACATTTTCTTCATTAACTTAATGAAGTAACAAACAATCACTTTAGAAAGGTGAAACAAACTAAGTGCCCTAAATCTGCAGTGAATTTCCTTTTAACTCCCATTTAGATAATTAACCTTTATGAATAATAACACATCTAAAAAGTTACAAAAGGTCACATTCTCAAAAGAAATGGCACCTTGATTCTCACTACTACTAAATACTGTGCAGTGTTCAACTACAACTCCAGTCATTAGTGCACCACATAACAAGGTTTAGATGGACCATCAATCATCTGGAAACAGGTATGTTCATTTTATAAATATGCCAGCAGAATGAGAAGTGCAGTGTATAATTAAATGGCATTGTGATTATATTATTCTATTGCGCTCAGGTCACATATCAAATATCTGCAGTGTGGAGTTGCCCAGCAATTTCATTAACCTGGTTTAATGCACGGCTCCTCTGTCCATTTGCCAAAACCCATGTCAGCTGAGAAGTCAAATAAACTTTTTTTTTTCAATCAACAAAAAAACGTTGAGATTATGGGGGAGTTTTTTTTTTTTCGCAGTGATTTTAATTTCAGAAAATCACAAGTTCATACACCTGCCATTTTCACTAGAAGTTGAATGCAAGGGTTTCAGAACAGAACAGGCTTCAACGTCTGTTACATGTCAAAGAGCTGCAGAACAGAAACATATTGGTATCGTGTCAAATACAGATATATATATATATTTATAAAAAAAATCTTTCTTACCTTGTGACACTACTTTTAGACTACAGCCACAGTTCAATATTTAATCTGCATGATATTTTTAATGAAGCTGCTAAGTTTGACTAACAACTCAAAAAAAAGGAAAAAAAAAAAAGAAAAAAAAAAAAAGTGTGGCTTCTCTTCGACTAGGTATTAGTTACAGAACATGCCTTCTTACACACATCTTGTTCTTTTACTTGCGATCAGTGATCAATCGTTTGAACAGAAAACTATTGGGACTCTGGTACAACATCTGCGTGGCGGTCATGCTTCCCCCTCTTCAAGTCCACTCAAAGCTTAAACAGGTCGAACATGAAAAGTCATTGTCAAATAACTTTATTAAAAGGCAGAATAACTGTGGTCTTGTAGTCTTTAAACTATCTACTCAGTGCCTAAACTGCAGGGACATTTTCTTCTTTTTTTTTTGAATGAGCTATGTAATAAAAGTCCAATCTTGCTCTTGCTGACGATATTGTTGATGTGCGAAGTGAGCCTCTTGATGATTTTACACAATATTTCTAAGAGAGTAAGGTTTAAGACAGAGGGTCAAAACAATCCATTACGATTAAGTGCTGTAGGTTTGTCCTTCTGGTGGTTGTGGAAGCTTCATATTTTCTTTGGACATCATTAGACGCCTTAACTCTTGAAGAACAATTTTAATGCTATATGAATTCTGCCATTTTGCTAATATTGGTATGCTACGTGAATCCACCTGTGAGACAAAAAAGAAAGACAAAAAAAAAAAACCAGATCAGTCATTTCGACAGGACGGCTGACAGTGAGTTATTACACATATCAAATCTGAGGATCACAATTTCTGAGCTGATATAACACACATACATAACACTGTCAAATTTGTGATGACACTCACCGTCCCGTTGGAATTATTTATCCCATTCATGCTAATTTTTGTTACAAATCTAACAACCGGGGCTGTCTCTGGGTATCTAGGTCCGCACTCCACTTTCAGACTGTATATCCTGTTCTCATAATTGGTCTGAAAAGCAAAAAAGTAAAGAAAAGAGAAAAAAGAAAATGATTTATGTTTGTCCGAGTGCGCTTTTAATCCACATGCTTTAACTGAGGAGTTTGCTCTGCTTACTCTTGCTGGTCCAATGATCATGCCTGTCCACCGTGTGAGAGTCATGTCTTCGTCATCCTCGAGGCCCCAGCTGACTGTGCCGTCACCTTCGCCCTTTTGGCCTTCTTCAAGCTCCTCCAACAAGCGAAAATTGCGTGGGACTTTAACTCCTAAAATGATTCAAAAACAGAAAACAAAATACACAAGATTTTAAAATAGGAAATAAATAAATACACTTGATTCATGAATAAAGCATAAACACAGAAAAGGGTTTCTCCCAGGAAACACTGCGACATATCACCTACTGAGCTGAATCACACAGATCCTGACACATTTCATCTTATTATCTACAGAGTTATTAGATGACGGTGGCACAATACAGCAACACAGCATTGGCTGTGTCTCTCTCCTCTAACCGTCATCTCTTTACGGCCTAATGAATAAGTCTAATAAAGACATAAAACTCACCAAGAATAATCAAGTCATGAATGATGTTAACCTAATAAGGCAAACATACATCATAGTACTGTAAAAAAAATAAAAAATAAATAAATAAATAAATAAATATTCTGGCGTTAGCAAAAGACTGGTTTAGAGTTAAACAACAAGTCTATTGATCAAGAAAAATTGACAACTATATTAATTAACCACTTAATAAATTCAAGTCATTTTTAAAGTAAAAATTCCAAACATCTGATGTTTTGAGCTAAAATGTGAAGATTTGCTGCTTCTACTTGTCTTAAAAAGTAGAAAACTGAACATTTCTAGCTCTTGGACTGGTTCTTTGATGGTACTTTGGGTGTCACTTTGGAAAACTGTGATGGGCACTTTTCATTATTTTCTGATGTTATACAAGCCAAACAATTAATTGATTAACTGACAAAATACCTGGCAGATTACTCAATACTGTAAATAGAGCTGAAACGACAATTAATTTATGATGATTCATTTTCTCTGGTTCAAGCCTGTTTAGTTATATCATGTGACTTATTGACAGGAAAAACAATCAGTAGATGAAATATGAAACAGAATTTGTTACAGTTTCTATTCTAACATTTTTAAAAACAAGATTAATTGAAAATAATGGCAGATTTGATTTTAACAGTTCTTTGCCTGAAACTGAACTGCAACATCACTATCGAGGTGGTTTGTCGCTGTTTGAGCTTCAACTGTGCGTCCTTTCATTAAAACTGACACATGTTGATCTTTCCCATCATAGAAATGTTAGACATCCCAAATGATTAAGTGTGAAACATGTGAAAGATAAAAGTTAAAAAAAATTACTCAGCGGTTTGATGAAAACACACACTGGCCACATCATATGACACATCTTCGTCTACCTGCTGTGAAACTGCATCTAATTTAATACCTTGTTAACCTCCTAAAAATATATATCTGACACTGAACAATCAGCACTGTTGATGCCGTTTGGAAACAGTCATGAGATTTGGAGCACGTGTGTTTATACTGCTGATTTTTAACAGAAGCATTGAGGTTAACCTGCAGATGAACTCACAATAATATCACAATATTCTTCCCACGATAACAAAATATCACAACAAAGTCGATTCTACGATACACAAAATATCACAAAGTAGTAAGATGTATCACGGTACCTGTAACTAATGAAGAAAAAATACTTTAAAGAGCAGGAAATAGTCAAATAACGTACAGTGTTTGACAGTATATTACTTTCACAGAAAAGAAATAAGTATAAATATCAGCTAACTGACTGTAGCCTCAGTTAATGTGTCTCAACGAGCTGGTGGTAGTGTGAATAAGTCTGATAAGAGACAACGTCGAGCTAACAACACAAAGATCTGTTTTTATTCTGTGGCTGTAAACACAACACACAAACTGCAGATAACCAACTATGCTTATATTCAGAGCTTTAAGAGATAATTCAAGGCTGACAAGTGACGACATTAACAATAAAACATGATAAACAGCCGACCAGCTCCACCCCGCTTTTCCCAGGACAACTTTTTCTAAATTTTCGATTAGATCCAGGTCCTTTCTGTTGGGAAACTCCACCAGTCGAAAATGATTTAAGACATTATACGTACTGTAAAATCATAACCTCTCTCACTGTAATATTCTATGCGTCGGTAAATTGTCACCTTTCTTGTTACACATTAGTTTTTTTGTGTTTTTAACTTTTGTATGCATTTGTCTGTATTTCTTTACTCATAAGTTTTGATGTTGTATATCTCACCATAGCAGGGACGCCAAACAAGCCCTAATGGGTTTTATTGGCGCCTTCTGCACATTTCTTTTTTGTTAGATAGTTTTCTTGAGTTATGTATTTTTTTTCTCCTGTTTTTTCTTCAATAAATAAACAGATTAACAGTTAAACAACAGGGCTATGGCTATGTACTGACATTCCCCAAACACACAAACACCAAAGAGCCTCTCACAGCTCATATGACATGACAGAAACTTTTACAAAAAGGAGCCATGAAGGTGTTTCTAGTGACTGTCAAAGCTCCAGCCGACTGAGTTTCCAACGAGGACACGCTGGGAGAATCTGACAGCAGCTGCTCTCATTGCTGGAAAATTTGCTTGCATTTCTTCTTCAATGTCACCTACAACTGGCGTCAATCTGACCGTCACCAGTCTGTTCAGCACCTCCATGAGGACACCGAAGGTAGTGGTGAGCTTAAAGTAGCTGAATCGAGCACTTCAACGTTTCAAATGTATCAATACTTGGCACCAGCGTATCAATAATGTATCGCAAGTGGAAATACTGTGATATGTAGTAATATCTATTTTTTTCCTCCCCAAACCTGTAGTCACGTTATGATCGATACCTTAACACCCGAGCTGATAATATAAAATTGAAAACTAGTCAAAGTGTTGAGCTAGTGGGAAAATATTCAGACGTTGGCATTTAACACGGAGCTCGACAGGCACTCAAGGCGTGTAAATGATGAAGCACTTACAGCTTATGACTGCAGGAGCGGTGGAGGGAGCACTTAAGTGAAACTACTTCTGTTCATAATTATGATCCTAAAGACAAATTCACAGAAAAGGAAGTGAAAAGACTTTCTTTTTTTTTTTAAAGAGGCCCCGTGACTGAAGCAGGGGAGACAATGAAAACATTAAAATTGTCTCCTGCCGTTGAGTCGACGTCAGACTGTATTCATCTCACAGACTTAAAAAAAAAAAGAAATCACTTAAAATCAATAGCAGAGGCCACAAAGGAGGAGGAGGGTTGATTTTTTAAGTGGCACACAGGCTCTACCATTTTCAAGGCTTTTTCTCAAAATGTTCAAGATTTCAAGTCTTTTATCACCACGAAAACATTGTCACAGATTAAAGCTGCAACTAACAATTAACGATAAATCTGATGTTACTTTCTAGATCAATCAATTCATTGTTGATTGTTTAGTCTATAAAATGTCCGATAATAGTGAAGAATGTCTGCTAGTTTTCCACAGCCCAAAGTGATTATAATTTTAAAAAAAATAATTACTAAATCAATTTGTCAATTATCAAAATAGTTTTCTGTTGATTTATTGATCAATTAATTGATTAATCTTTGCAGCTCTAGTACAGATTATAGCCTGACCAAAACTCTCGGCCCATTCGAGCCCAACACAGATATTCTGTATCGAGACGTCTGTTGGCAGGAAATCAAAAAGTATGTGAATACAGGCTTGCCAACATCACTCATAAATTGATTGCTTTTATGTCACTTTAATTTATTATAGTTCATCACTTTTTGAATGTTTTATAGGCTGTTAGTTCAGTTTTTCTTATCTCACTTTATAAATTCTACTGTATGATTACTTATAGCAGTCGTTAAACAAATCCATGCTGATATCTTTTTTTTTTTTTTACTTTAAGATATCTTTATTTGTACTGACCTGAGTCTAGTACAGATATGTGAAATAGAAATGAATATATAGTTCTAGGGGTGAGTACAAATATCGATATGGCAATATATCGCGATACTTTGCCGCCCAATATGATATCGATTTTTCAACTCCAAAGATCGATTTTTTATTAGAATAATGATTCATTTTTAGACGCGTTGTGTTTCCCTGTAAATCTGTGGTGGAAATACAGTAACAAAAAGAGGGACCGTGGCACTAAAAAGACTAATGTTGAAACACATGTACTTGATGTGACTAATATGAATGGCTCAAACTTCACAAACTTTTTCACAAAAGGAGTCAAGTGGATTTTAGCCACCACGTCCTTTACCAAGGGATCTTCTAATGGCCATTATGAACAGGAGGAATGAAAACCTATTTCAATGTTAATTTAGGTACCACACTGTTTTAACAGATGTGGAAAAACTGAAAACTCATCCTTTAAAGTTGGTGCTCAAGAAAGGTCTAAATTATTTTTTTTCGTATTCATTTTTATACATTATGTACTATTACTTATGTGCTACTGTCTTTAAACTTCTTAAATTTCTTCTGTAACGTGCTATATAAATATTATTATTAAACCAATATGGTTAGCCTTAGTTTGCGCTTCTCATCAATAATCAATACTGTTTTATTTTATTCTTAATTTTCTGTACTGTTATCATTGCATTATTTATTTTTTAATTATTGAAAGGAATTCAATGTTTTTCCTTTATGCAGTTTATAACATAAGTTAAATAAAACTCTTGGGGAAAATATAGTGTCATTATAATGCGTCGTGTAAATGGTAATATAATACAAGTGAAAGACACACAACAGTAGGGTTGGGTCTCAATAACTGGCTTTACTGGTAACCTGTATGTGTCTGACTGGTTATTCAGCTTTATGATCTGAAATAACCACGTGGTTCAGTACATTTCAAAGGGCATCACTGTTTAAGAGTCTCCACTCCTTTTTAAGGCATGTCAACTATGGCACTAGTAACCTAAACCATAGCCAAGTTAAAAATGAATCAGCAGGTCGCGCCAACTTGCCCCCGGGGGTAGTTTCGATCATGAGCAAACTGACGCGACTTCCCCGTTTCCACACCTTGATATAAAATGTTAAGTTTGATCGATTTAATCACATAAAAACACATCAGCGGAGGATGAAATTAGTCTGGGTGGATTTTTTAAAGTCTTTATATTGTTTTTATTGTGATTTCAAATAGTCTATTTTGCAAGTTAGAGCAGCACGCTTGCTTCCTGCTGAGGCAAGCACGGGCTCCGGCTATTTCCTGAAACGCAGTGTGCCAACTACGGTGTACATATATGAATCCCACAGTCCACTCCATGCAAGTGCTATTTTCTACATAATGTTGTAATAGTTAGGCTTGAAATGCAATTTTAAAAAATTGACAATAACGTTTAAAAAAAGTGCTACTGAGAGTATAAAACATTCCTGTCAGTTATGTTGCAATGTGCGGAATGTGTCGGAGGGAAGCCATTAAAATCCTCAAGTTGTGTTGGTCGCTGTTATATTATTGAAGCTTCCTCATCGGGGTAGTCAATATGAAAGCACACTAAAGACTTGTGCATTAACAACCGACACAAACAGTGTAGATATCCCGATGAAGGGAGCAGCTGACCGGGACGTATCGGGGCGGACAGCCGCGGTCGGGATCTGGCTAAGTTACGGAAGCTAACTAGCGCTTGTTTACAGCGTTCATAAAAAATGCAACATTTACACCTCATTTAACTTTTATACTGCATATTTCCATCCGAAGGGTTTTAATGGTGACACGCAAAGTCAGTATTAGTAGTGTCGCCACTCTATTTCTGACACCTTGAGCTATTTTAGCTAACTTCACTAAAGAAAGATACGGACAACGCCGCCTCGCTTTATAAGCTAGCTCCATGAAATAGACGGCTCCCGTGAGCACCATCGATTCAACCGAGAAGTGCGTGCCCTCTCTCTAGAAAATTGCACCTCGGAGCGACTTTACAATAAACACATATCTCGAGTGAGTAAATGAGCTCGTTGGCCGTCCGAGATGTGGACGCTGGGCCCTGGCATCGCTGTGGATGTTAAATGTAAGGCTCACCAACCTGAGGAGGCCGCCATGTTCTTCAGCCGAGTCCAGAAGCACACTGAGCGGGGACGTCACGGCTGCGTCACGCTGACAGCTCAGAGCAGAGAGCCAACAAATGGAGAGAAGAAAATAGATAGATAGACAGTCTGTGTTTGATGCTACATACTATGAACAATCACATATTTTAAAATTTGAATCAATATAAGTGATGGGGGTCAAAATTCACAGTGGGACCACGCAGTCATTTTGTGCAAAAAAATGTATTTAAAAGTGTATCTGAAGCTTATACGAGAGTTTAAAAACAGTCTGAGTCAGTCATATTAAACCTTACATCAGGGCTGATTCTAGGATCAGATCTTTAGAGGGGCTCAGCTCCTAATGAGAATTTGACATACAATACCCTGCAAGTGTTCAAACCCCCTGCTAAATTACCTATTTCACTGAATAATTTAAATTAAAACAAAAAAAAATAATACATAGTAGAGTGGTGTACTATAATGTATAATAATAATGGTGCAGAACAAACAATCACAGATTTCTACAGAGAGGACCCTAAGATAGTTACTCTGAACTCTGGGGGAAAGGCAATATTAATGACAGAGCTATCCAAAGTACATTAAACCTGTTAATAAAACCATTTTAACCTGGAGCATTGTTGTTTAGGGGTGCTTAAAAAGGGTCTAAAATCGCCCCTGCCTGTTCATATTCTGACTCATGATTAGTCCCTACATCAATTCAAATTCATAGATGCCCCTATCAGTCATTAAACATTACATATTTGATTAATCAAATGAAAAAGACGTTCACAATCACTGTTTTATGGTCCAGGTGAACATTATATAGAATTTGAAGAACATGTTTTAATGCTGTTTCATTTTTTTTTTTTTTTTTAAATTGTAATAAACACAGTTCACATTTGTGTATATAAAAATGTGTATCAGCTGCACACAAAAAAGAAGATGCATTTCATTTCCATTTATGTAAACTCTGGGTCACGTTAGGAAAAGTCTGACTAAAAGAAATGTGTATAGAGTGTTTTTAAAGCTCTCAAATATAAAAATTAGTCACATTTGACCCTGAACAGTATGTAAGGGTTAAATGGGTTTCTGCCACATTTTTTCCTTTTAGCATCAATTTCCCTCTTTGTGTTTCCACAGGCTCAGGCAGTGGTTCCCTGTCAAGCTGCAGTGGAAGTATAGTAACAAAAAGAGGAATTTGGCACTAACATATCTACTTGATTTGACTCATTTGAGTGACTGAAGCTTCATATTAGCTTCAGTTAAACTTTCACAGGAGTCTTGTGGATTTTAGCCAGCATCTCTTAGTTATTTTTCATAGTATTCAGCATCAAATTCCCTCTTTGCGTTTCTCTGTTGAGCTGTGGTGAATGTATAGCATCAAAAAGAGGGACTTTGGCACTAAAAAGCCATGTAATAACTATCACCAGGTTTAACTGTAGAATGTAGTCATCTCCATAAAAGCTCCAAATTCCCAAAAATATCACCGATGACATGACCAGCGTTTTCTTTCTTGTAGAATAGTAGTTTTACTTCTTCAAGGCCTGAAAAACTACTAAACCAAACAACCTGAGAAGCCAAAATCTCTTGTTTATATCTACTCAAAGACATAATGCACCCTGCAAAAACAGTATACATTTCTCATTTAACTACAACTACTGGTGACAAAATACTTTCCAGCCGTTTTCAGTGAGCAGCATTTTATTCTTTTATTAACAGGCAGTAAACAAAAGCTACAATGACAATTCAAAAGTGGACTCTAAAATGATAGAAAATGAACAACCTCTACATCTCAAGCTTGCTTTAGAACGTGTCCCAACCCCCCCCCCCCCAACCAAGTAACATTAACACTCAGTGATTACAATGTACAAGTTGAAAAGAAACAAAGTATTGAATGCATTGAGCTTTTTTTAATCATACACAAACACAAAAACAGCAAGAGCATTACGTGACATCGGGTCAACAAATGAGATACAAGCGCTTTTAAATATTAGCTCTATTAATTGCCAGTAAATCTGTGTTTTGGTTTCTTCTTCTTTTCTTTAAACAGGACACCAAAGTCTGAATCATGAGTCATCTGGTAAATCTGAATCATGTCTCCAAAGTCCAGGGATTTTCACACATCTGAGACATCCAGAACACATATGGTGGTTTCATTAGACCATATTTTTTTTTAACAGCACATGAAAGAACTTGACACAGGATAAGATTTAAAATAAAGGACTGTACATAATTGCAGGGTGCGCCTCAGGCGAGGAGACGAACAGTCTTTCCAGTGACTGTCAAGTAATCCTCGTCAGCCAGGGCCCGTAGCGCCTCATCAAACAGCTCCTTAGTGATCGCCTGAAGCAAAAGCGACAGAGACACAAGTCAGTACAGAAAGTGTTGATGAAATATGGATGATGTACAGTCTTTAAAACGTTAGTGTAAAATGTTTCATAGCTTTTTCTTCTACTTGGATGACTTGAATCATTACATGAACACTATAGTGAAGTTATGTTAAACCTTTCATTTTCTATTTACTATGAGAGGAACCACAACATTTCACTTCACTAATGTCACACAGACTGCAGATCGTCTTCCCTTGGCACTTTTACAGTCCAAAAGCAGCTAGCTGACCTCGAATGGATCATTAATGTAATTTACATCACTGTCACACACTAAAAATTAAGTTCTCACAGCTCTGAAGTAGTAGTAGAGAGATGAAAGTGAAGTTTCCTGCTTTGATTTAACTGTAATAAAACATTAAAGCTGAAAATGAAAAGCAAAAATGAAATATTTACAGTTTCAGACTGTCCTCGGAGGTCGTCAAGCAGCTGCTGGTATTTCATGGCAGGGGTCTTTCCTTTAGCCTCGATCAGTTTCTTTAGAGCCTGAGCGATGTCCTCTTTACGCTTGCGTGCGGTGGCGCTCATACCTGCGATCAGAAAACAACAGAATGAAATACACTGTTTCCATGGTGATTTGCTTTTGTTATGAGAAAAACATAATTGACCACAAAGCAGCTCGAAAGGCTAAAAATTATCATTCAAGTCAGTTGGAGTTGGTACTAACACCACTTTGGGTCACTATGACTGCTATTAATCTTAACATGATAGTCAGAATATCACATGACGGCTCGATAAATATTCTCAAAACTCATCTAAAGCAACTGAATATTCATGCAGCCCTTCAAACATACCTGTTGTGAGAATAGAGATGTCAACAAATCCTGTCCTGGGGTCAGTGGCCGACTGTTTGAGGGCCTCTCTGTGTAGCCGCTTGGCCTCCTCCACGTCGATGGTCTCCACCTTCTCAGAGAAGCGGACCTTGGCGTGGGCCTCTGCCAAGCGGATCAGGGACTCCAGCTGTCTGGGGTAGGCTGACACCATCCCTCGACCGCTGCCGATCTTCCTCATGTCCACGTAGGCCTGAGAAACAAACATGCACAAGGTAAAGCTCTGAATCTAAAAGGCTGACGGGTGAATTATTAGCCAAAACTGACTGGAAAGCTTAAACACTGAAAATGCATAGAGAAAACAAACCTCGATCAGCGCCTGGCTGGCCTCCTCACTCAGTCTTGGACTTATGTACGTGCGTGCGTATGCGATGTAGTCCTTCAACACAGCCATGTCGAGGTACTCCTCCTCTATCTGCTCCTCGCTCTGGTAGTACAGCGCCACCAGGTGGTGGGCAAGCCTGCGGTCATAAGCCTCGTCTTGGGGGTCGAGCATCAGGAAGATGAGGTCAAATCTGATGGGGCACAAATTTTTATGTTCAGAGGCTGAAACGTGACAACTGAGGAAACCAGATGGAAAGGAAAAAAGCACATCATGGTAAAAAGATGACATGAAGGTTGTCTCTCCTTTTAGCTCATTTATCAAATATCAATGTACATACTTAACATGTTTTTACTGGTATGTCTGCACATTGGGTACAGATGATCTCATACTGCTTTGAAAACTCAAACTGTATGAAAATGCTGATTTCAGATCTCTTTTGTAGTTGTTAAACGTCGTCCAACTATTTCGCAACGTTTTTATCAATGATCAACGTTGCAAAAATCATTTTCTACCAGTTGTTTTCAGTGCGATTGAGCTGAATGGTTGTATTAACCTGGACAGAAGTGTGTGAGGAAGCTGAATGTTCTCAATCGTAGTCTTTTTGGGGTTCCACTGAGATTCGATGGGGTTGGCGGCGGCCAACACAGCGGTGCGGGCGTTCAACTGACAAATGATTCCAGCCTGCAGACATAAAAGAAAAGAAACCATATGAAAAATTACAGCTTGTTATTTTTCTCCTCTTAAGTTTCCATCTTTGATTCAAAAACGTTTATCAATTTGTCAAACGCACCTTGGCGATGGAGAGAGTCTGCTGTTCCATGACCTCGTGCAGCACAGAGCGCGTGCTGTCGCTCATCTTGTCAAACTCGTCGATGCAGCAGATGCCATTGTCGCTCAGCACCAGAGCTCCGGTCTGCAGGACCAGCTGCCGGGTCTCTGGGTCCTTCATCACGTAGGCGGTGAGACCCACAGCGCTGGAGCCCTTTCCTGACGTGTACTGTCCGCGGGGCACCAGGTTGAATACGTACTGCAGCAGCTGGGACTTGCTGGTGCCGGGGTCTCCGCAGAGGAGGATGTTCACCTCTGCGCGGAAGTTGCCGCGGCCGGTCTGACTGAAGTCCTTACGAGCGCCGCCAAACAGCTGCAGCAGGATGCCCTGAACAAGAGAAGAAAGAGTTGTTGTAACACATCTACAAGCATTTATACATCATGTTAGATGCACATTAGAGATCACCTGGTGTTTACATTATTATATTATGTAAGACTTCAGTGTTTTCCTGTTTCAGATAGTCTACTGAACTTATTTAATAATTCAAACTGAGTGAGATAAACAAAGGGTTTCCATCACATTTCTCTTTTTTTCATTATTAAATTTGGGTTATTCATTTTTTAAATTATTTGACCTGATTGCATGATGTGTCCACTGCTGTTATACAAGCTCTGATGATGAAGGCTTCATGCTGAACTCTGTATATTTTTAACTAAAATTAACCATGAGGCACATTTTCTGTTTTTAAAAATCAATGAAGTGCCACATTTTTGTCCGAATTTGTTTTGGGGAGAGAGACGCATCCTATATCCTAAACAATTTCAAGTAGGTATAAAAATGTATGAATCTCAGGGTAATCCCTCCATCATTATTCTGGCTCTGTGAAGTCAAAGCTATTAATGAGGCAGATATTAGACCTACCTGAAAAATGGCTTTCTGTGACCACTGAAATCACAGCTGATTCATGTGATACATCACTGTACTTATGTTAACATCTTTATCTCATTATCTTGATTTGGGTACTCAGTTCATTCCAAAGGAAACTAACTGACAGTCAACTCATTAATTTCATTTTCCCTCCTCAATGACACTGAATCAACCAAGTAATCCAGTATGCACAAGAGTCATTAAAGTTATTAATTGCACCTGTGAATCGCTGTCTTTTTCGCTGTCAACTTTTGATATGGTGTGTAAGCTTCAGCTTTATGACAAAGTATGTTCAGCTAATCCAATGGACTGTTTACCTCGTTTAAGTGGGAGAATTTTCTCAAATTTGAAATACTCCTATGGCTTGCAACACACACACACACCTTCTTGATGTCCTCATGTTCATAGATACTGGGTGCCAGGGCGGAGGAGAGGCGTTCATAGACATCTGGTTTGGCTGCCAGCTCCTTCAGGGTCTGCACCCGGTCTTCGGTGAAGAGCTTCTGTTCGGCGTCTTCGTCCATACCGTGCAGCCGCTTCTCGTCAGTCTTGCGGAAGTGGATGGTGTCAATGTGAGTTTTGTACACAGACTTCACGTTGCTCTGACGTGGGTTCGGGCGCATGGGCACCGCTCTGTAGATACCTGTGGGGACATTTGGGAAGCTGTTAGGATATGTGTGGAGAAGTGAAAACTGGACTGATTTAACTGGCTTTCTAAGAACTAAAGTTAAAATGATTGAATGAATTGAAATGATTAAATAATTGTTCAAGCAAAATTTTAAAGCAAAAATAACTAACATTCACTGGTTCTAGCTTCCAAAACATCACTATCTTTTGGTTTTGGGCTGTTTGTCAGCTTTAAAAAATATATATATATATATTTTGAAAATTCACCTGCAGTTCTGAAAAGTTGTGTTTGACATGTTTCACAGACCACACAAATAATCAAGCAGATTAATCGATAATGTGAATAATCTATAGTTGTAGACCTGAAGAAATATGGAGACAGCTCTGGTTCTTATAATTTTACAGATTAAATTAAAGCTAAAATGACTAAGTCTATTAGCAGAAAAATCAATGGCAACTATTCAAGCAATCAGGTTATCATTTGCATCAATTGTCCAGTTCCATGACTCAAATATAATTTTGTTTCTGCTTCATATTAACTACATTTTGAACATCTGAGTTTTGGGCTATTAGTTGGACAAAACAAGCTATTTATAAAAGTGACTTTGTGCTCCAAGAATGTCAATTTTTACCACTTCCTTCATGTTTTATAGATTAGTCAATAAGGATAATTATCCTTAGTTGCAGCCCTAGCTGTAGAGATTTAGTTTACCTGTGATGTTTATTCTGTCTCCTGGCTGCACTTTATCCACCAGGTCATTGTGAGCATAGACAACAGTTGTGTGAGGAGTCTGACCAGCTGGCATGTCTTCCGGAGACTCCTGAATTTTCACCTGTGTTAATGGAAGATCAATAAAAAGAACAGATGTTGTGACCTCTACAGCAACACACCACTAATTAATACTTGACATATTCTGAGATTAGGTGTCATTTACTGTAAGCAATCTGCCCCATAACCAACCCCATCAGACTCTCACCATCTGTTTGTCTGAAAAGAGGGAGCGATTGTGTATGAGCGCCAGGCTGTGGGTAGTGTTGCAGTGGCGACAAACAGCCGGCTCAGCGATGCGACCGCGATCCACCTCCACGCGGGTGCTGAAGGCGCACACCTGGCACTGGAAGAAAGCCTCCTGCATCTCGGGGATGAGCTGCGAGGTGCGGATCACCATGCCGCTGATAGTGATCAGCTGATCGATGTCTGCAGAGGCAAGACAGAAGGCGCACCGAAGCTGATACCTCACATTTTATCAAAACAAGAAACAATGTTCACAAAAATCCCACACTAAATATGGGATAGAATATGTTAGAAACTGCAGCCTCAATAAGTGTGATGTCACTTTGTAGGTGACATGGCCCGGGATCATAAATCCACACACCTTCTGGGTTCAGGCTCCTCATGTTTCTGGTTTTCAGGGCGTTGTAGGGGCGGACTTGGATCTGAAATTCCAGGATGGAGTCGGGGAAACGCTCAAAGAAAAGCTCGTTCACTGCCATGTCGAAGGTTGGGATGACTTCCTGCCAAAGGAACACACTCATTAACATCAATATGTCAGAACACCGACGAGAGAAGTATCACTGAACTTAAAACCAATCTGATGCCTAAAAACATCCGATAAATAAGATGTGATACTTCCAACGGTCAGTTTCCCTTACACTGTGATGTATAAAATGTGGGAAATCATGCTGCAATGTGCCAACAGCTCAATCCATCAGCTCTATTGTCCATCTGAGGCAATAATCCCCCCCTCCTCACAAAAAAATTAATAAATGAAAACTGTTCAAACTGAATATGATTATAAAATAAAGGGTCAATACCTGTGGGTAGCAGATGAGCTGCCTGTAAAGTTCTGCATCAAAGGACTGAATATGGAGACAGTTCACATTCAGCACTGGATCACCAACAACACTGATCTGTGGGAGAAAAACAGTCAAATTAATGTTTAAAACTAAAACAGATTTCCTTTGAGGTTAAGGCTCAATTCTTGAAAAAAAGAAGCACATTGTAGTAAACAGATATAACTAGCGCACCTCTTCCAGTTTCTGCATGTATAAAGGCTCGTTCAGGTCCAGACCAGCATTCTCATCTTCAGTGGAGGTTGGGTCGATGAACCTCTGCAGGAACCTCTGCAAACAAAGTGACGCAAAAGATACAAACGATAAATCTTACGGACTGAGACTCATGGTTTCTACTAGAACAGTTTGGTTTTGTTCTTTCATACCTGAAACTTCTCTTTGCAGACCCCGACATTGACATCAGTCCCCCAGATGACCAGTTTCTGACCCGCATTTGGCTCGCTGGCGACTGCACCGTCAGCACTTGGCTGGAAGTAGACGATGAACAGAGTTAGCTACTGAGTTGGTCATCCTCATGTATGCATGAAAATTACAGCTTAAACAATTCTTAGAAATATTCTTGAGCCCTCCTCCACTGACCGGTTCAGAGTGAAGATCGACTTGTGGAGCCTTCCTGACTGAGCCCAGATCAGGACGCTGCCTGGCTGGTGTACCGCGTACACCACTACGGGGAGTTCCCTCGACTCTGGAACTGGGAGTCCCGTACATCAGAGGGGAGCTCATGTCCACTTCAGTGGGTTGAACTGTTAAAGAGAGACAGACGTTTATACCACATGGGAATCATAAAGTGTGACTCCCAAAGATCATTAAACCTAAAAGGCTAAAACGACTTAAACTGGACACACGTGTTATCTTCAGTACCTGATGGTCGTGGGCTGGAGAACAGAGAAGTGTCCTGCACAGCGGGACTGAGCATGTCAGTAGCCGGAGACGTGGGCATGGGCATCAGGTCCCCATTGGACGAGTCCTGACCTCTGCGCCGCTGCGATGGAGGTGAGGTGGGGCCTTCACTGCTGGCTGAAGTTTCACATGACATGAGGAGAAATTTGTAACATTACACACAGACAGAAACAGGCACATGGACGTCTGATCGACACTTCAGCTGAAACTTAAGACTGTTTAGCAAAAAGTTGAATTTAATTTAAACCAAAGGAAAAGGAAAGAAATGAACTTACGTGTAGGAGGGTTGGTGTTCCTTCCACGTTTACGGCCAGGGGTTGATGATGGTGAAGACATTGTTGATACAGTATCTACAGATTAAAAGGATTAATTTTAGTATTAAACTTGTCTAGAAGGGGAAGACAAAGTATTCAAATATTGTTTTAAGTATGAAAAGACAACATCTGGTGGTAAGATCTCTTCAACCTGACAAATAAACTTGGAAAGAGGAGTGAAGCATGTTTGGTTGTGCTTGTGTTTCGATGGGAGGTCAGAAAGACAGATTCTTGTCTTTTAATAAGACTTTGATGTGTGTTGCCACAACATTTTATAAGAGGCTCAGCGTTGGAGGTAGATCTAAGAGTTTGTGGTTTTACATTGGTGAAGTGGTGATTGCCAGAGTCTTATCAATGTCTTCCTTTCCTCTGTGTAGTTTTGTGTTGAAGTTAGTCTGTTCAGCCTTGCAGGAGACGCAGGGCACAGTCAGCTGTGTTGCATACATCCCTGAAAATACTGCAACTAAACTGAGTTGATTTCTAAATTGTACTTGATATGTTAACAGAAAATTGTTTTTATGTAATTATGTAAGTGGATTCATATGCTTGTATTATATTCATATTTTCATGTCATATATTTTCACTCATTTCATCACATTAACGGTACAAAACTTGACACATGCAAACGTATACAAGTCCAAAACATGCCATAAACTCACATCATATCCGTTTATTCAGTTATGTTAGTGATTATTTTCATTAAATCACTTACATGACAGTTCACATCACTTGGCCAACTGACTTACATTACATGTTTACTCATCAATAAATTAGCATCAGATTATCCAGAATAAAGTTTTAATGTTAATCACAATCTGCTCTCACGTCTTTTCAGTTTGGTTTGAAGTGTTTTGCGACTTTTTACGGTGATATTTCAATAACTTTACAATGCAGTTTCCACCATTTGACATGTGGCTGCACAGGAAACAATAACCTGAAGCTGACTTGGACTGTTTGGCTTGATTTAAAAGTTTTTTTAAAAGCGTATATCAATAAAATAACACGTTCATGCACAATAAACATGTTTAATAACAGACACTCTGATTAGAGTCAATTTAATGAGCGGATTAATTAATGATAAAGTAATGAAACTAAAGTCTATTGTTACCTCTTCTTCTGTGTGCGTCCGACGGCTGCAGATGTGGCGCGAAACTGCGAGTGACGTAATTTTCGCGGGGAACTTTGGACCAATCAGAGGCCAGAGTGGTTCTTCTCTATCCGGCCGACTCCTGCACTGCAGTGTGTGTGTGTGGGGGGGGTTATGTGGACTTTTACCTCTTACGACTTTAGCTGAAGATGACTGAATGTCTTAGCACAGAGAAAATAGTTTAAATCAAGCCTGAAAATACGTATTTTCTTCTAGATTAAATTTAAAATAGGAACCGCAGAACCTGCACGTCTCTTTATGCTTCTTTATATCCTGAGCTGATTTGGTTTGGTCCAATGGGCCAAGAGTTTTTTTTGTGTTTTTTTTCTCATCTTAGCTTTATTGACAAACTTTAATGTAATTTTTAAAACGTCAACAAAACAAATATGTATACATGTCTAAATAACTGACAATTGAAATATATAAGATTAAAAAACTAGGCTACATATAGAAGTAAACAAGTGTATTAAAATACACACATTCACAATATAATGACAATAAAGACACTTTGATAAAATAACTCACTGAGATGAATAATTGTTTACAACACTATGACAGACAAAAAGTGTATTTGTATATTACTCCACAGTGTATATAATTGTATTTTAAATCAGGGATGTTTTGGATGCTTTCTGTCATGTTAAACCTTATTGAAAGAAGTAAAAACAACTTTTGAAGACTATCAAAAAAGGTTTGTTGTGTATTTAGTTATTCTTGACTCATGCATAAAGAACTTGGTAAAAACAAACAAAACAAAAAAATAAGTTTGATGGTAACATCTATTACACATTTGCCAAACAAACAAAAATATACCCAATATAGCTGATTATTTTCTGTCAGTTTAGAGACAGCGTGATGATAAGTGTGGAAATATATCACGAAAATTGGGGAAAATAAGAAAATTAAGTTTTTCTCTTTTTGTTGCTAAATGACCAAATGACCAGCTGAAGGGCCAAGTAAGCCACAGACTTAGATATGAAATTGACCACCATGTGGCGCACTTTACATTTGAAAAAGGACCATGAGGAAGGAAAATTACAGCACACTTCCTGAAGGGGGAGGAAAAAAACATGGGAGCATTTCCGAGAAGTGTCAGAACATGTGTGTCATTTAAGGTGGCTTTATAAAAATAACATTTATAGGATAACATAATCAGCAGAAACTTTGTGTATCACTTATAGAAAACCTATCAACCACCTTCAATTCAGTGATCATTCTGCTTCATGTTTATCACTGAGGTCGTACTAAGTGATCTGGTGGCGTACTGGGGTGCATTATATTGAATGGTGTTCCTAATATTTTGTCTACTCATATTAGGAACACCATTCAATATAATGTACCCTAATACACCAACATCCCCTCAATAATAAACAAAGTAGAATGATCACGTTCCTGACAATGTCAACAAAAACTGAAAATGTATAAACTTCATAAATGTAGAATTTAAAGCAGAGTTGTTGTATTGGATTGCACTGGATTGCACAGGTGAACCTAATAAAGAGGGGCAGTGAGTGTTTGATTTTAACCTGTGCATATAAATAAAGCTGATTCCGATAAACAATTTATATTTTTATCAGCTAGTATATTTTAAAATAAGTGCATCAGCTACCCTGACAGGTCACACATCCTCGTGATAATAATAATACATGCTATTATAAATTATGAATGCCTGTCTGTAAGATTAATGGCAGCCTAAAATAAGAAAAGAGAGAGAGAGAGTATGTCTTTGTCTTGGTGGTTGTTTCCCGCCACTGTTACACTTTTATCACACACTGTTTGTACATTGTGCCACTTTTGGGGACGGACATTTTAATTAAAGGTAATCTCAAACACCCTACAGTACGATATGTAAACAACTCTGAGCCATTCATACACTCGTAGTAAAAAAAAAAAAAAAAAAAGGTGGGTGGCATGAAGAGCCACAACACGCCCTACTCTCCTCAAATGGGAAGTGGAGGGGCGCCACGTGACTCCTGTCTTAACTTGACTGGCTCGTGACGGGGAGGTGCATGTGACGTCACGGGGGGGGCAAGGATACAAAACACTCCGCGAAAGTTAGAGAGGCTTCAGAGAGGTGAGGTCTCATGTCAAATAGTGTTTACTGGTGATTTCTTTTTTAAATGACAGCGCCCTGACAGTCAACACCAAGGGATTAAAAAAAAAACAGAAGCCAAAGAAGACCTTTTTAAAAACAAAAACAGGGAGAAAGTGAAACAACTGCAAGGTGGTTTGTGTGTACAGAGCAGCTGTCACATCTGTGGGTCACATTTGAACAATTCCTTTTCCTAAAACCACGTGGACAAGTCACCAGAGTTCATGTGTGACATATACAGCCTGGACTCTCACTGCGTGTCTCCACCATGCAGCATGAGTTGGGCGATGGAGCCTGCTAACTTCTACGAGAGCGCCAAGCTGAGTGGGCCGCAGCAGGGGGTCTGCAAGCCGGGCAGCAGGAGCGTGGACGGCGGCGCAGGCGAGGACGGCACCATGGTGGAGCTGAGCACCGCCCCTGCCATGTACGACGACGAGAGTGCCATCGACTTCAGCCAGTACATCGAGTCGATGACAGCCGTGCCCAACCTGGAGCTCTGCAACGATGAGCTCTTCCTCGACCTGTTCAACACTGTGAAGCAGGAGAAGGCGGATTTCTACAACATGCCGAGCTCCACGGTGCTGCCCGGCGGCATGCATCAGCTGTCAAGCGGGTACACCGCCGAGAGGAAAGCGGACAGCGGGCTGGATAAGGGGGTGTTCAGCGCACCTATCAAGCAGGAGTCCGACTGGAGTGACAGCGACATGTCCTCATCCCTGCCCTCCCAGATCGAAAACTGCGCTCAGACCTCTGTCAGCCTCCCCACGGGGCAGCCGACCCCACCGACGACCCCGGAGCCCGTCTCCGCTGGCAGCTCGGCCAAATCCTCCCCGCGGAAGATGGGGAGGGAAAAGAGCAAAAAGGCAGTGGACAGGTACAGCATGGAGTACCGTCAGAGGCGAGAGAGGAATAACATTGCAGTGAGGAAAAGCAGGGACAAAGCCAAGATGCGCAACGTGGAGATGCAGCAGAAGCTGCTTGAACTGTCCTCTGAGAACGACAGGCTTCACAAAAATATCGAGCAGCTAACCAGAGAGCTCACCGGGCTCAGGGAGTTCTTCAAGCAGATACCCAACTCCTCCTATGTGGGCTCCTCCACGGGTGAGAGCCGGTGACAAAATTCATGTGTCACTTTCTTCTACGAACTGAGCTTTTTAGGAGACATACCTCAAACAGACAATTTCGTCTTACCATCTGTACCAGATGTATTTTAAGCTTACCATAATGGCACTGGAAAATATATGATGTTGCTGCCATATTTTTGTGGGATTTACTCTGTATTAAATTATTTTACCACTGCATTTACATGATATGGTACATGTTTTATAATTCCAAACTTTGTATAAGAGCCAGAGCATGATCTTTTATATAGTTTGTATGAAACCTTGAAACATTTTTTTGTTTATGAAACATATAATAAAAATTGCTTAAAAGGTGCATAATTGCCTGGTCTGTGAGTAGTCCTTCATGGGTAAATAGTTTGCACTAGTTTAGCAGCTGGAGGTTTCTCTTTTTTCACAAGTCAGCAAGTGCAACAGGAAGTAGAAAGTCAGCAATAATACACGTTTTATTGACACAGAATAAGCACCAGACAGAAATATTACATACAGAGGTAGATGACCACTTAAAAAATGTGTTTACAGCCAAAAGTCACATCCTAGTTGATGAACCACGTGAGCTGCTTTGACAGACTGCATACCACTGGTCTACCCTTGGGCTGTCAACTCCTGGTCCGCAGGCTCACATATCATTAACACAAACAAGACCTTGTCTCTTTGCAGCCTGTTCACTTCAAGCTGTCAGGGAGGCCTTCAAGGGGGAGGGAGGTGGAGGGGGAGGCTAAACTGGCTCAGAGCAAGGCCTAGTGTGCAGATCCTTGGAGCCATGCTGAAGCCTGAGGATTGATATCATTAGCTCTGAACGCCCCCAAGGCAGACCTCTTCCAGGCCGATCCACAGAGCCGGTTTCCTGGTGACAACTCGGACGTAGACTGCTAGGGGGCCCACCTCTTTTCCCAGGACGTTCTCCACATCGTATTCTGGGAACTGAAAAAGGCGGTGCATCAAAAAACTTCACACCTGCAACCACAAATTACTCTTCTATTTACTACTATTTAGGCTGCCAACTCATCTCTTTGCTCATTAAAATAATTCCCCTCTATCACTCTCCAGTCTGATGATGTTGCTGTGGTTGCAGAAACACTGAAGGGCACTTCAGGCTCTGACCTTTGCACTCCTCACTGGTCAGCAGTATTTCTTTTCTGATCTGACTATTTATTCTGCATTCCCCTTGGGGAAAGAACTTTAATGCCTACAAAGGTAAATTACAAAATATTTGCATGTTCATTATTAGCATCACGCCTCAGAGGTTATATTTGAATATATCCAGTGTGCAACCAACGTAAAAAGTTAAAAATAATCACTAAATGCTCAAGGCGGGGGAGCTTTTTGGCTGCAAATTCCTTGAACTGCATCAATGGCCAGCATGACTCAGGGAATTTGGTTCAGTAGAGAACAAGCTTTATCACTGAGATATGAACAGATTACTCTTTTCAGGACGTATTGACATAAAATCAATGCACTGTGCAGTTCAATGAGAGGCAGGCACAGTGTTATGTAACAGTGTATCAACACAGACCTACCTCGTTACCCTCCAGAGCTGCAGTGTTCAGGACGGACATGATTGTCTTTTGCTGCAGCTGTCGGAAAGATAAAAAGGTGCAGAGACATTAACGTTTTTTAAATTATCACCTTAAATGTTGTAATGTCAAACTAAATGCTGCACCTACACACTGTGCCAGCTGTTGAGTAAGAAGAATGACCCATGGCTTAAAATATCATATGACTGATAAGAAAACTGATAGTTCTATCAGTCTGCTTGACTTACAACGTCACAGCAGGTTTCCCATTAAGAAAAATATCATCATGCAGATGCACTTCAAGTATTTTATTTCTATTATCTATTAACGTGCAGAATATGAATTTTATCTTTATGTTTGGCTGCATTCTCTGTACCAACAAGTGTCACAGTCGACTGCAAAGATGAGCTTTGGGAACATGTAGGGATTCAATGTCTTGCTCAAAAGCACTTGCTTGCTTGTCAGGAGGGTTTGAAAAAGGTTGCATAGGTGGAGGGGAAGCTGTCTGATAACTGCCTGAAAGCTGAATTTTCATCAATTTTTGCAGCAAAATGCCAAAAATTCAGCATTCGCAGCTTCTCAAACTGTGAATATTTGATGTTTTATTAGTCTTGCATGGGGCCTTGGAGCGTTGGTTGAACACAACCAGACATTGTAAAATCGTCACCTTGCAAATTTTATACACCCGACTACTACAAACTACTAAGAAAACAAAACAAAATTGATATTGCTGCTTCCGAATTCTGCACTCACAGTTCTACAAAGTGAAATGATGCGTCATTATCCCTCTAAAAGGTTGGATTTTTTAGTATGATTCATCATGAAGGGAACATGACATAATGTTTCTCAAATGCAAACTTGTTCTCACCTTAACCTTTATAGTGCAATCAGTTAATGAAGAGGAACTCAGGAAGACTTCCAGTTGAATCTTTGTGTCTGGCTTGTCCACCACCGACTTACAAGATACACAGTGGAAGTTTTGACTATGAAAAGAAGATGTATATATATATAATAAAAATAAAGTTATGCTTTGCCATGACGAAGTTATTTGGATTAATCTTGAAAACTTACGATTTTTGAGCTGACATCTCTAAACTGTCACTTCCACAGTGGTTGCAGGCCGGCCAGGAGTAAGCTGTGTTCTCATCCACACCAACTATCACCCCTGCAGACAGAAATACAGCCATTAAAATCAACATTAAATATACACACACACACACACACACACAATGTTAGGGGTTAATAACTATGCACGTTGTACCTTTCTACATGGCTCTCATCTCTACTAGCCATCTGCTCATCTTTAACTTTAATTTTATTTACATTTCTTGTCATTTGCAGCTGTTGGATGCCAAAGGAAAACAGTGACGCCTAACTAGAAGAAACACTGATAAATGATCTACGCATAGGTTTCAAAGTGTGTGTATGTTTGGGACAGAGTGTAAAAGATAAAAACATCACTTTCATTTTTATCTGATTTCAGTGATAGATGCAGCAGAGACGCACTCCCTGCCTAAACACGATCTCGCTTGACAACCAGAGCCGCTGCCACACAAACACAAACACAGAGCTTTAAATAAGATACTGAATTTAACACTGATAAAAAGTTGTCGTACATTCCGGTCTGAGCCTTTTTTCCACTGGTAATTTCCAGATGACACTATTCACGCACGAGTGCAAAAGATAATATGTTTGTTTTATTTTTTTTCAGCCACCTGACCAAACATGTATGGTCAGAGCGGCCAGAACCAGGAGGGTTCACAGTACGATCTTTGTCCTCAACTGTGACACAGATGCAGATTATCTGATTTAGCTTGTTTTTTATTTTTTATAAACTACATTAACGTAATTGGAGAGAATCAAAGAAAGCAAAAAGCAATATTTTAAGAGATTACTGGTCACTGCTGAAGCAAAAAAGCAGTTTACCTGTGTTATAATCAGGATAGCAAAAAGTCTTCATTTTTGAGCTTTATCTGGTTTTAGCAAACATTAAAACGTTTTAAAGTGTTAAAATGTCTAAACTGACAATGTGCGCAATAGATGTTTTGTGGAAATGATAGTATGTGCCTTCTAACTGTAACTTATTTTCATATTATGCCACCCTCATCTGAAATGTAAACCCTTATGTGGGGCAGGCATGTTAACTTCCCTGAACAATGACATGGGAATAGACATCAATCCAACAAAATTTCATGTGTTTTTATTTTATACGGTCCCAAACAATGGCAGCCTGAGGACACTGACTAACAAACTGCAGAAAGCAATACTTTAAAGCCACATCAAGGTCTTTTTGCGGAGTCAGTTAAGTAAATATGAAAAAAACAAGCGGTTTTGCTCCCCTGAGAAGAGAAAATACTGGGGAAAGTTGTGGAGGAGTCAGTTTAGATGAAGTGAGCTATATGAAAACCACAGTGACAACCTCAGTGAAAGTAGACACTGACCAGTGAGAGTGCAGAGTGAGTTGGGTGTGATCTCCAGACCCAGGGGATCCAGTTTCACAGGTTGGGGCAGCGACTGAGACAGTGACTGTGGCCTGTCCGTGGATGTGAGGCTGCCCTCAGGATCCACGTCAGAGCACATCTCAATGACTGACTGCTCCGCACACAGCAGGACACCTGTGAAATTAAGACACAGTGTTAGATAGGAAATGTGCACCCATATTTACTGACTGTGCTCATCCCCAAAACCAGGAGACATGTTAGGGTGCAGCAGTGGAAGCAGATATACCAGTACAACAATGTAAAAATAATTCATTACAAGTAAAAGTTCTAAAGTCAGAATCGTATTTACTTTAAGCAAAAGTACATAAGTAGACTGTGACATATATATCATCATAAACTACGTAAGATCACTAATATGGTTCAGTGAGTAAAATAGCATTTGACTTTGGTGGCTGGTTGAGATGGCGTTAGTTTTAACTGCTTCATGTACTGTTGGGTAGTTTAATTCAGTGGTCCCCAACTTTGGGGATGGGCCCCTCCAACGGGACATAAGATATACCTGAGATGATGATGATCTGAGACATTATGAGATGATTCACCCAGGCAGAAAAGAGGAAAACAAATTCTGCTATTTATATTCATTCAATTTGTATTCATTTTTTGGACTTTTCTCTAATATTTGCTTTTTTGTTAAATATTAAATTATTTGACCTCTTTGACTTCATCTCAGATGAAACTATCTCAGAAGTTTAGAGGATTTGAAACCTCTCTGTGGTAGAACTGTTAACAGTGTATAAACATTTATTTAGGAGGGCACAAGTAAAAAAAAGAAAAAAAGAAGCTATGCAGTGACATTTATTAGTAAAAGTTTTGAATGCAAAATTGATACCTGTTTTGTAGCTTGTAAAATTACAATATTTCCTTTTGAAATGTAGCGGAATAAAAGTATAAAGTAGCAAAAAGTATAGCACCAGTACCTCTACACTGCACTTTGGTACAGTATTTGAATATATGGAGTTACAGAATTTGTTTTACACTCTACAGTCCATTAAGAGATTTACTTTTTCTTACACATTTAAATGAAAACTATAGTTACTGGTTACTTTTCAGATTTAACTTTAAACTATCCAACAGTATATATATATATATATATGTATATATATATATATGTATGTATGTATGTATGTGTATACATATACATATACATATATGTATGTATGTATGTATGTATGTATGTATGTATGTATGTATGTATGTATATATATATATATATATATATATATATATACATACATATATGTATGTATGTATGTATGTATGTATGTATGTATATATATATATATAGATATAGTTATTAGAAGTGTATATAGCTAAGTACTCCTGCAGTTACTTTCCACCTCTGTTTGGGCAACATGCACACAGTCCTGTAAGGTAAAACAACAGACAAGATAATGATTGAATGGCATGTCAATTCACAATAAAGCACTACCATGTTCTCTGATGGCATCTCTGAATGACATGTGACAGGCAGCGGGGGAATTTAGTGCTTTGAGGACAGAGGAAGTGAGCACACAGGAAGTGTTCACACATAGGGCCACTGTTCGCCTGCATGGCCTCTCGGGCGGCTCGTCCTGAAGACTGGGGTCTGTCAGCACCAACCAAACCTCACCTTGGCCTACATCACTGTTCTGAAGCAGAGACAGACACACAGAATTACTTAGAAACCCACACACAGAGTGACCTAGAAAGAGACAATGTAAAGGAAACATAACGTAACGAAAGCTTACAACGCACAATTTAAATGTTAAGTTTTCTGACTAAGAATTGCCTGTAAACAGCTTTGACGAGATCATTCACTAATACAAGCTGCACACAATGCTGGCTTAGGAGTGCAACAACACTCACAAGTGTATCTGTGACTCTGTGGTGTGAGCGTGTGGCAAAGTCCATCGCTTTGTTCTGATCTGCTATCTC
Organism: Scomber scombrus; assembly: GCF_963691925.1. Taxonomy (NCBI): domain Eukaryota; kingdom Metazoa; phylum Chordata; class Actinopteri; order Scombriformes; family Scombridae; genus Scomber; species Scomber scombrus. The sequence goes on from NC_084980.1 coordinate 19,061,962, forward strand.
ATCTTGGTCAAAGTTTAAAGGTTTCACCAATCAATTGTAAAGTGCGGCCAGGCCTCACAGATTGTCATAGACACAGCGATATTAACGCTGGTGTCTACGTCAGAGCTTGAATCTTATCAGTTTGTTCGTTTAAATGATCTCTAAAGGTTGATTGAGGAGCTTCAGAAGACACTCTGTTTATTTTGTTCCTCTGACTAAAGTCAAATCAAATCAGTGTTTTTGTGGTATAACAAAAAAACAGAAGTACCTGTATTCTCTTGTATATGACAGTGGCAACAAAACTGCACCGATGGGTGTTGAGCTCACTCTGGGAAAAAAAAGTTGAAAGATTATTAGATTACAGTCTTATGACATGACCTTCTGAAGATAAGCACATTTAAAAAAAATTTGTGTGAGAAACTTTTCACCTGCAGCACGTCTCGTAAGGTTCTTTCAGTGGGAGGAAGGTGGAGCGCCGACACCCTTTGCTCCTCAGTGGGTTCAACTGAGCTCTCCTGACCTGACAGCAGGTAGCAGAAGCTCGGAGCTGGACCTGGCGGACGGCTCTCCTATTAAAAGCAAACAAAAAAAACAAAAAACAAAACACGTCACTCCTGAAAACTCTCCACGTTAAATGAAGACAATGTATTGAATCCTCAATATCTATCAGTTATCACACGTTCTTATGTCTTGGGCTTGTTGTGTGCTATTTGAAAGGGCACCATATGATGGTGTTTTTTTTATTCTGTGGAATTTTGTTATACTAAATAATTAATACTACACAATTTACATTTGATCGCAAAAAATATATCTATGAGTTATCCTCAAAATGAGCTATATTTCCTCATCAGATCTTCGCAGGAAGTTCATTGACTTCCTCCAGTTTCCGCTGATTGCTTGGCAACCTCACAGTGACAACAACACCTCAGGAAGTAACCGCGTTCAACTTGTTGTTTTTACAATTCAGGTTTTGCACAAAATATAAAAACAAGATATAACGTGCTGATTGGTGAGCTTTACAGGTGCCAATAAGTGCTTCCACACAGACCCAGGCTAGCTGTTTCCTCTGTTTCCAGTCTCTGTGCTAAGCTAAGCTAACTCAAATATAACTTGATACCATTCTTAAATCTGTTCCCCATACCAATCTTCTCATCTAAGTCTTAGTAAGAAAGTGAATGGGCATGATTCAAACAAAACGTTGAATTATTCCTTTGATATAAACTTCAGCCTTTTTAAATTTGTTCAACTTTTTGCCTGCATTCAGTGCAGCAACAGAACATTTCTGTTTTACTGCAACAAAAGCTGGAGATGAAAATAATTGCAGAAAACTGTAAACTGCATTTCCTATTCAAATGAATATACTTACATTTCTAATCTACTTGAAATAATTAGGTGATTAAATGATTAGTCCATTTTAGGAAAAATTATCTGCAAATATGAATAACTGATGAACAAAAATATTCCGCTGCTTCAGCTTCTCAATTGCTTTCTAACAGTAAACTATATTGTCCAATCAACAGTCCAGATCTGAAAGATATTCACTCTACAATGATATAAAACAAAGACAAGCAGAATTAAGGATCCAATAAATGTATATAAATGTCAAAAAGAACAAAAAAATAATAGATTATCAACACAGCTGTATATTAAAATTGACTAATCTCAATTGTTTCAGTTCTATCTTTGATGTCTCTACAGTGTACTGTAGGAAAAGATTTCCAATTCTCACATTCAGATTTTATTGACCCAAAATAAAGTCTCACTCAGTGAAAATGCGTGATTTGAGCTGCGGAGAGAACTTACACAGGCCACGCTGGGTGTGTTTTCATGATCATTAAGAGGGATCGCTGGGGGCCACAGACAGTCTATCAAGCTGAAAAGCCTGGTGCGCCTGAGAGTGAGACAGAAAGAAAGAAAGGAAGGGGGAAAAAAGTAGAGTAAGGAGAGAGGCACTGAAGAGGGGGAGAAGGAGAAACTTGTGAATAAGGGACTTCAGTGGGAAGATAGGGAGCTTTCACAGCCAGTTTCACTTCCACTGAAACACGAATGTGTTAAGACAGGGCTCGTTTTAACGTCACCCAGAATTAACAGAGAGCATGCTCGGGCTGGCTGAGCAGATACACACAAAAACTGCTTTTACAAGCAGGTTTTGAGATACTGAAGGGTGGGAAAACAGTTCACGCCCTATGTAAATCACGATACCATTGTGGTGCAAAAATAACAAGGTTTAGAAAACCAATTGCATTAAGTCAACTTAACGGTCATTATTTAAAAGGCTGGATTTGTGACATTTGCCTTCTCTCACCACAGTCTAAATCTCACTAATAACAGACTGAAATCTGTTCATGTTCAGTGTGTTTTTTCCTGATGGTTCACACACATTAAACTGATAGTGGAAGTGAGGATCAAAAAGTTACAAAGGGAAAAAACATCCAAGCAGTAACTTCGATAGAACGCATTAATCTCTTGATTCATTGTCTCTCTCTTCTGAGAAGTGCTTGTTAAAGTTCAGGGTGGCCGGTCAATGTTACTTATTCATCCATCTGGGTGCTGTCATATCAGCCAGTGGTTAACAACCTGTTAGTCAGCCTGCAATCAAGGGGGTTCTTTGTGTGGAACTGGTTCTGCAGCCCATTCAAGTCAAGCGAGGCCTGCTCAAGGATGAGTAACAACAAACTAACAGGACTCATTCAGCTCAGTGTGACTGTGATACTGAGCTACTCTCACTTGGCAAAAACGTTGAACTACATTTGTGTCACAGCTTTATAAAAAATGTTTTAAAAAAGGAACAGCTGTAGTTTGTGGTAGCTGGTGAATATTTCCCTCCATTGTTGTTAAGAGATTTGAAGTGCGGATCAATGACAGGTGCAACGTTTTATTGTTAGTTGACACACATTCAGAATAACCTCTCGATTGAAAATAGCTTTTTCCCATAATGGCAATATTAACAGATCACACAGGCCTCTGATCATTTGCTTTAAAAAATCACTAAAAGATTATATTATCAAAGGAATAGTTTGACACATTTGCTTTTTGGCCAGGAGTTGGATGACAAGATTGATACAACTCTCATGGTGTAAGAGATCTTCTTATCTAACTCAAGGCAAGAAAATGAATTATACGCAATATGCCTGGAAGTCTGATCATTACTGCTTTCTAAGAAACTGAAAAAAAAAGAAAAAATAAAGAGTGCCGGATTTAACCCGAGCAAACCAATATGTTTTTTTTCACTTGAGCTAATAAGATGGCCCATGTGCAAGCCCAGAAGATAGTCCATCCATCACAGCCTGACCACAGACAACATTATAGGCTACAGTGGCATTGAAAATACCAAGGATGTAAACATACCCTCCAGCTGGTCTCAAAATGTTCCCATGTCAGTTCTTCTAACTGCTTCTAATCTTGGATCTGGACTATGGAAACTCACAAGGGACTCGACAGCGTGCACCCCAGTATCACTTTACATGTAAACAAAGTAGCACTGCTGGGCGGACAACATAATCAGGTTTAAATGAGCTGCAAACTTTAACTTCTCATTGTACTGTAAATGTGGGAGATTAGGGAGTTTGAGAAGAGTGTTTAAGCATAAAAAATGTGGAGTTTAAATATTGAAGATTCACACATAAGGCTCATTTGTGCATGTGTGTGATGGTTTAGTCTGAGGCTCAGTGGCTTAGAGGCTCCTTTAATGATATTTCATATCAGGACTTGGATATCGCAGGTGTTTACCCAGGGCTGTTTTCCCAGATGGCTAAACAGCTAGATTAGATAACCTAACATATAGAAAAAACTCCTATCACAGATATAATACAGCAAGGCAATCAGTATTGGCCGTAGGTTGAAGTTTACCCGGTTGATCGAAAGCTGAAATTTGGGTCAAAAGCTAAGTAGGCGCGGATGGTCTCACCTTTCTCGAGTGACCCGCTGCACCACTTTAATGTCTCTTAGCACACAGGTCCTCCCCTGCCACATCTGGCTGTATCGGTGCAGGTCGTCTTCGCAGGAGAGGAGGTGGAGCTGGACCACGCTGAACATCCCGTAGCTGTCCTGGACAAGCACACAAAGCCTGGCGGGAAAGAAACACGGAGAAAAAGTGAGACTAGTTTGACATGTTGATCTTCACCTTAATATTTCATCATCTTAAGTTTACGTGGCTGCTTTTTCACCAAGTTGTCATGAGAAAATACTTATACACATATTTCAAATGAAGAAGACAATATTAAAATGATGTTCATTTTAACACCTTAAAGTTCTGCTTAGTTCATTATATTTACACACTGAGGACTGCAAGCCCCCCAAAAAACACTTTGACCTTCAAGTTATTTGTCAGTTTTTGCTTGACGACTTTGAAGGTTGAACTGTTGACACTTTTAACCTCAAGGCTCAAAGTCAACATGGACACGAAATCCTGAAAGTGAAAATCTACAATGGACGTTGACAATTGAAATTGATCATGTCAGTTTACAATTTTTGGGAAGTTATGCTAGTCTTTGCTTTTTGTTTTCCTGTACATGCAGCCTATTGAGTTTGGATGTGCTCACAATCCACCTACTTTACTTTCATTATGCACCGAAACACTTCCTCTAAATCAATCTATAAACACATAAACCTACAAGGTTTTGTGCTAACAATGAGATTTCACACTAACTGTTGATCATTTATTTTCATTTTAATATTAATTCACTGTTTAGAAACAAAACAAAAATAATAAAAGGGCATATATATACAGCTTTTATGGAAATGAAACAACCACTGCTCCCAGTGACACACTAATACACAGATAAGGTGTAGTAGTGACATTTGAAAGTGTTAAAGCTGTAGTCTGGTTTGACCGGCTGCCTCTCACAGAAAAGACCTTTGGCCTACAAAGTTGTGAGGCAGTGAACTGTTGTGTATTCCTGCACTCTGCTGCTCCCAGTGAGCAGAGAGCTGAAACTGCTATAGGCTCCAGTATCTCAGTCAGTCAAGCCCAGACACAGCCCTGAGAGTAAACAGCAGAGTTCATATCCCCTGGTTAGACAAGCAACGGCTAGGGAAGGAGAGGAGGAGGAAGAAGAAGAAAAATTCAGGGAAGAGGGAGGAGGTCTGTCAGTGTGCCCATCATGCATGTGCATGCATGCGCACAGCCCAGACAGGCCAGTCCCAAAACACAAGTTTTTGGGACTGTTTTCAACCACCTGATTGGGCCTATAAATGGCTCCTGTTGGTTAACATGGGGTCTGTCTGTGTTTGTTTTGAGGGACCTGGAAATAGATACCTAAATAACATTCTTGACATGACTTTTGGTTTCTAGGCCAATGTTTAAAACCAAGATTATTCTCAGTTGTTTGCTTTGCCAAAATCAGACCTATATAACATCTTAGTAAAACAAAAAGTATGCACTGAAATGAACTTTTAGGGTTATACATCTGCACAGAATGCATAAAGCAATGTGAACTGATCCCAATCCCATCTTAAATGCATGGGATCCACTACAGCACAGAGCAATCACTTATTGACGGCATGGACTACTTGTCAAGTCAAACGAGAAAAAGCCTCAGGTTAAAATTTAAATCCTGAAACACTTTCACAACATTTCAAAACACAAAATATGTACTACTGTTGCAGTGAGTCAGAGGCTCCTGTCCTACATTGAATTAGGTAACTAAATGTTTTCATAACTGATCAATGAATTTAAATTAAGTCCATACATTTTCAAACATGAAAAAGAGAGAGAGCCCACAGCGTTATCTTCACATGAAATATTTTGTCCACAAATAGTCCAAATCTGACATTTTCATTTGCAATGATAGAAAATGAGAAATATCAGCAAATCCTCACATTTCAGCAGCTGGAACCAGCAAATGTTCACCATTTTTGCTTCATAATAATACAATTAAACGTCCACTGTGTTTTCTTGTAAACAAACATACAAACATTATGATTAGATTTACTGTTTCTATGAGGTCTAACTAACATGTCGGGGGCATTTCATTCCTCATAAAACATTTTCAAAGCAGATTTTTTAAAATATCTTAACTCACTGATTGTTTACATCCATCTTTGAATATTCACCATATTTATACTCCCTGCCTTTGTTAACATTTTGCTACGTTTACGAGCACTTTTCCGCTACTAATCAGTCGAATAGCGTATTAACAGCTCATTAATGTCCTCAGGCATTTTTGTGCATGATGAAATACAAAACAGGGACACGCTCATAAAAAAGTTGATCTACATCACTGCTGGTTGTCAAAAACTCCACAGGGCATCTTTAACCGCGTAGAAAAATATTGATAATCATGTTTTTTACAACTGACTGAAACTCATAACCAATAACCAATAAGGAGTTGTTTACCAATGTTATTAACACAATTAAATATTATAAGTTTATTCAAAGTGCAACTACAACTAAATTAACAATACTGCTATATAATCTTTACTTAATCCTTACGTGTGCAACACTGAGTAAACTAAAAGAAAACAGGACTTTACAACGTTAAAATGATACTCAGATAAATAAAATTTAAAAAATCAATATGGCCCTGCTTAAAATATGAATACAGCTGCTAGAGTCACAGTTGGTGAAAGTAAATATACAGTTTCACTTTAAGTGTTGCTTGTCTGAACTTGAAAAAAATTATGGCAAGTATGAAATCTGATAGGACACTTGACAGATTACAAAACAAAAGAGCGTTGAGACCGTACCAGCTTGACATAAACAAGCTGGTAACACCTCCTCTTTCAGTCCTCCTTTTAGCTGTTCACAGCCCCACTTCCTCAAACTGTGACCCCTCACTCCTAAAAACCTCCTGCTATTGGACAGCTCCACTCACAGACCATTTTCAGGAATTTGTTATTGTGAGCAATCACAGAAATTCTCAGCAACTCAGGTTTTCTTCCTGGAAGTACGATCCACTGAGCCTGTGCGCACACACACACACACACGCACACACACACACACACACACACACACACACACACACACACACACACACACACACACACACACACACACACACACACACACACACACACACACACACACACACACACACACACACACACACACAGTCACACTGTGTGCGCATGCAAGCCCATGCACATTACTTGGCAACACACTAAGTAAGCGACCCACACATTAAGAATACAGCAGAGAGGCCTCATTGGTGGGGGGCGGACAGGCGGGATTCCTTCCTATGTGTTGTCCACCAATCACTGCAGGCAAAGTGATAAACACGGTTGTAACAAGATCCTTGCAGCACATTGTGTTCCTTCCTCACTAAGAAAGAAAGAAAAAAAGAAGAAAAAAAACTAGCCTCTCCTCACTTCCTGCAAACAGTTAATCTTCTTGTTTATTCTACTCTGAATTTACGGGAACCTAACATCTTCTTCGGGCATAAATATCATACTGGCCTCTCTCCCCTGTGTATGTTAACACAGAGGCTAAACAACAAAAGGATAAAATAAGCATGCTGACCAAGAGTGAGTCATAGAGGCTGGGGACACAACATGAGAGGTACAAACTGTCCTTGTCTTTGTACAGAATGAGGCCAGTGGGCTGCAAAATAAACTACCCTCCTCTCCGCAGAGCAGGCATGCATCCTGGAAAAGTACTATAAGTAACACAATGAAGTAAATGTAAGTGAATATGCACTGTGCAGTAACGCAAAACCTCTCATGAGAAGGTTTTAAAGTGAGAACAGCGTCAATTTGCACTTCATAGTGTATTTTATATTGTAAGAACATGACAAAAACATGTAGAAAAAGTGCTGACGAATAATACAAAATAAGGATTGAGGGTCAAATTATGACTTTCCCGCTCATTCTGGACTCAAGTCCTTGTCATTGCCTCGTAACCTTCGCCCAACCTCCATCTATTTACTGGCTAAACCTGTTGAATCCGGTTGAGTTCAGAGGAAAAAGGAGGGAAAGGCAGAGTGTTTCCGGTCAGAAGGCGGCGTTTGTTTACCAGCCGCAGAGGCAGCATGGCAGGAGCGAGTGTCATATTACAACTGATGCTCGTTTAGACACTTAGCTTGTCAGCTGACCAGGACTCTTCTCCCTTCACCGCAGGGTGCCCCTCGGACCCCCTCCATCCTCATCACACGCAGAGAAACCAACACCTTTATTTTATTACTCAGCAAAGGACAAAAACAACAAGCCCCGGGATGGGGAGGGGGAGCAGGCAACTACAGGTCAAAAGCTTGCTGGCTTTGCTTCAAATAGCACATTCAGTGATTCATTAACTACAACAAGACCACTCGAGTAAACCTGTGTGTCATTTCGATGACCCAGGAGGCTTTGAACATCCCGCACTGCAAGTTAACTACTGTTGCATTTTAATAGACTCCACAAGATCTGAGATGATAAGTCAAAATATTGACAGTTTAATTTTCTGCAGCAAAAATGACAAAAACAAAACTGGTTCCAGCTTCTCAACTGAGAGTGTTTGCTGCTCTGCTGTCAGACTAAAAGTCCTGTGTTAAAATGACGCTTGGTTTGTAAGTGAGTGTTTAAGGCTTTTAGTATTACTGATTAATTTACCATTAATTTTGTCCATACATCATTTGGTTTATTAAATGCTAAAAATTGTGAAAAATGCCCATCACAGAGTTTTAAAGACCATTGTTTTTCTTGCTTGCTTGTAAACCCAAAGACATTCAGTTTAATACCATGTTTGATGAAGAAAAGCAGTAAATCTTCCCAATTCTCACGCTGAAAACTATGACTATTAACTTAAAACAATTACTAAAATATTCAATGATTCATTTTTGATTAATCACTTGGTTGCTTTAGGTCTAGTTGTGTTAGAAATCAGATGTAGTCTTATGTGGAAATATTATCAGGAGGCAGCGACTGTCTTTAGTCAACATTATTATCTGACTGGTAACAACACCCGAGACTCACTGGACTCAGCTTTACATGGACGAGACTAGACTGCACTGAAGGCACGGGGGTGTGGACCTGAACAAATAACTTATTGTTTAGGTATCCCTACGACTCACACTGTACAACCATTGCAATACACAAGGAAGATATGAAATACAAACCAGAAAGTCTAGTTTGAGTAGCAGATCTGTGAATTTGAACTGTTCTAAGGCACTAAAACACTGCAAGACGGATAATAATCTGAATTTCTTTTAAAGATTTTTTTTTTGGCATTCATGGCTTTATTAAGTAGTGGGCAGTGAAGAGTCAGACCGGAGGAATGGGGAGAGAGAGATGAGTACCGCATGCAACAAAGTTCTCTGGCTCGAATCAAACTGGCATCATTCAAATACGATTGTAAAAACATGCAAGTTTTGGTTTTAAGAAATTGTGATGTGCAATTTTCCACCATTTTCTGACAATTTAATGATTCATCTTGAAAATTAATAAATAATGAAAGTAATCAGTACTTGCAGCTCTAAAGTCCTCATCAGTCGATAAAAATATGCTCTTGTTTCACATTTAACTTCAATGTCAGCCAGGTAATTGGACATATAAAATATATGAACACACTGTATAAGCTTCACCTTCTGATTAAGCAAGCGAAGCCAAAACAAATCTTTTAGAAACACTGAGACTAAGAGGCCTGACATTTTTACAACCATGTAAAATATACTTGAGGTTTTCTTGAGAACATTAAGGTAAAAAGAGCTGTTGCAAACCTGTTTCACCCAGTGGAGTATAAGTGGGCACCAGTTCAACTTTGGCTTGCTGGTGCATGAGATTCTGAAAACAGCATGCTGTCTTTCATGAGAAATTAGCCAGAATCGCTCAAGGAGGGGCTGGATTCAATTAGAAATGTTTGTGTCCTTTGTCAAGCAATGCCATATGGCTAGAGACAGTGTGAGCACTTTGTGGGGCCTGCTGTGCTCTGAACAATAGCTCGACCACTGAGACACTCCTTGCCACATGCAACGCCTGAGACCAACCAAACCAGCATGCAATCTTTACAAAAGGAATAATTTATATTGTAGTGCAGAAGGATACACTCAGATGAAATGTGATTCATCTTTTCCAGACTGCTTTTGGCATAACATAATAACAAAATAAAGTTCTCACTGGGCTGCCAATTATCAGCTAGTCCAACAGTACCTGGTTTTGCCTTTCTCTGCAGGAGGGGGAGGAGGAGCTGTAGAGGACCTGGAGGGAACCCTGAGCTTGAGAATGGACACAGGGGAGCAGTCAGGCACAGGGATGGAGTAAACTCTCTGGACCACCACCACCACGTCCTGCCCCACAGAGCCAGCCTGGCCCAGACCCTCAATAGCTTCCAGTAAAGAAAGGCAGTGTCGTGTCAGGAAACCTGAGCTCCCAGACCTGCAGAGAGCATCGGGGGCAGCAACCTGAGAGGGATAAAGATGGATAAAGAAGATAAAGTTGTGAAAATAAGACAAACACTTAACGTTAATGATGTTCAGCAGCCCTGTTGGAACCATAGTTTATATAAAGGTAGATTTATGCTCCTACTTGACTTGGTTTTGCATCTGTTGTAGGTAAACATCATGAGCAAAGTTCCTACTCCGCATTCCTTCTTTAAATTTAAGTTCTTTTAAATAATGTTATGCACATAGTTTGATTCAACAAAATTCCTTGCAGTGTGCAATATTCACTATTTGAATCAAAATGTTTAATTCTTTATATGTAGAAAACCATCCACAAATCCCACGCACCATCAGTCACTTTTACTCATTTTAGACATTTCAGTTTGATTACTTTTACTTATTGAAGGTTGAAGGACTGACACATTGTTAATAAATGTTGTTTTGTCCACAGAGTCAGAGGAGCTGTAGTCATTTTTTATCTTGTGTATGAAATCTGAACAGGGTGTGGTCCTGGGCACCATGATTTCTCAGAAACTTTACCAATTGCTGCCAGAAACACTTGACTAATTTATTTATTCCAGGCAAACATTCAGATTCAGATTTAAGATATCAAACATACATGTAAACCAACCCCTTATATATTCCTGCAGTAGAGAGTAAATGCACCTGCAGCTGATTGATGTGGGTTGGATGCTACCCGAACACTATTTATTGTTGTATGCTTTACAATATTGTAACATGAACCTGACGAACCCTGTGGCAAGATGGATTATTCACAGATTTGCACCTGTAAGCCACCAAACCTGAGTAGAGTCTGAGGGCAAGTAGCCAAACTACTCCACACACCAGACACTAAGCGGTAAACACCTGTCACCTGTTTTATTTTAACTGGCTGTGAACTGAAAGTGACTGACAGGCCTGATTAAATTTTAAAAAGTTTCGCTTAGGGCGTATTAAGCTAGATTTATGGTTGTGTTGTCGGACCATGACAGAAAAAAATGTGTTTATAGTTGTTTTGATCAAGCAAAGGTGGGATGCAAAGCTGGCCATTATGGAGAAGGGAGTGGGATGGAGGAAAATGTGATATTGTTTGAATACATATTTTCAGACAGTTTCTCCTTGAAAGCATGGTTGTTCACTTGCAGATATAGTTTGAAGCATTTTTCTAGGACCCACAGATACATCAAGTCGAGTGCCAAGTACGGCTTGAATTGAGGAACTGAATAAAAGGCACTTCATTCTGACGCGGAAGCTGCACGCACACGCGCGCACACACACACACACACACACACACACACACACACACACACACACACACACACACACACACACACACACACACACACACACACACACACACACACACACACACACACACACACACACACACACACACACCTGTTTGGTATTGTTCTCTTCAGTGGTCCTGCAAACCTCCAGCAGTCCAAATGTTTGGCACAGAGAGTATGGCATGCACCTCCCCCAGAGAAGGCCTCTGGGAACGGACTCGTCGGATGGTTTGGAAGCAGAGGAGACTTTCTGGCTGAAGTGTGTGCTCAGAATGATATCACAGCTGAAACCTTCCACGGAAAGACTTTGCCTGCAAAAAGACAGAGTTCATCAGTTTTTTGGACTCATGAGTATAGCAGTTGATTGAGTGTTATTGTTGCATGCTTCTTCTCGACCCCACATTTTCTTATTGTAGAGCAAAAACAACTCAGTTTGGGCCTTTGAAATAACATTTGACATCTTAATCTGGTGTTGAGCAATGATAAACTGTTTGTGTTGTGATTATACTGACATAGCAGATGCTAAAATTCAGATTTTACATTGCATTAAATGGAATAGACTGTTGCACAAACTTAGGGGGGCTGGCAGCTCGAGACTGCTTGAATGTCAAACTCAGATAAGGTACCAACCACCTCCACAGGTCTGTTTAACATGTACCACCCAGCACAGAGCGCGAGTTCAAATACGTTAACCTCCTCCAAGGCAAGTCAAACTACGTAACGGATGTGTGTGTGTGTGTGTGTCCTCTTTTACGGTGGTGAAAAGATACACTTTCCATGTAATTGAGCTTCTTAAAAGGCTACACCTCGCAGCATTGCTCTGCTCGATTAAAACACTTTCCAAATGTGACATCATCTGTGGAAAAATACTTCCAACGCCCGTCACAAACAGGCTGAGAGTGCACTGAAGAAAAAGACCAAATCAGATGCATAGGCTGCAAAAAACTCTACAGTGTGTGTCCTGAAGTGCACTTGTGCTATTCTTTAATTTTACCGTTGAATGCATAAATTTCCCTTCTCTTTCTGTGCCAAGAAGAAGATAATGAACTTATCCATCAACAATCTAAAGCAAAACATTCCTGGTCGAATGTTGTAGTGTTTTTTCCCCCCATTGAAACAAATAACACACCTGAGTGGTGCTGATCCTGAGAACTTGAAAAACAGCCAGATAATTATATGACATGCTGTTTGTGGTACGTTTGAATTACAGCTTAATTCTTCCCACATGTGACATGGATAATAGTGCGATGTCTGATTACTGACTCAGAGCCAAGTGTACTCAGTGACTAAATCTGCCATTCATGTCACAGCACGTCTCAGACCTGTGCTGATAGCTGAACCACAGAAATCAAACACAGAGATAAGTGGAAAATACAATTTGTTTAGATGTAGAGTAGAAATGGGAAGATTATTTAGAAATCAAATGGTTATATACATTTAGGTTTCAGTTTATGTTTACCAGAACAATAAAATCCTACTTTTGTGATGGTCATAATGTTCAGTTTGTGTTAAAAAACATATTTCGGAGGCTGTGGTTTGTTGTTCTGTTGTATTGTATGTTTATGTATGTATTGAAGGGTCTATCTTCATTGATATAAACAAGTTAATGTTAATACATTGTCCTTTTACAAGTCAAAGCTATAGGAATGATTACATTTATTATATTTACACAATTTATTGCGTGTACAACAGACAGATGGAATATAACACAATCACATCTGACACTATCTAAAAATAATTAAAAATGATGATATAATCTTTACAGTCTTCACTACAGACGTATTGTCCTTGAGAGCATACAACTGTAAATCCACTTCCTGGTTGTGTTCATTTGCTGTTTACTGTAAAGTGATACTTGCTTACTAATATCAAATTCATTATGCATTGACCACTTCCTGTACAAACTGTATGCTTTACCATGCTGGTGCAGACGCTAAGATGACTCATTCATTAGTCAATCAACTGAAAATTAACCCATCATTATTTTGACAGTCAATTGCTTTAGTCATTCATCAGGTAAAATGCCTTCAACGTTTGCTGGTTACACTTTCATGAATGAGAAAATGTGCCTCATATCACAATTACGTGCTGATTGCTTGTCAGTTTAAGTAAGCAATTTATAAGACATCAATTTAAGCTCTGATTTGAGTGTAAAACACAATGTAAATAATGATAAGTTGCAGAGCTAGCTAGCTAGAAGACGAAAAAACTTTCTGAAATTGAGTGGAGGAACAATAACATTACATTAAGTACATTAAATCTTAGTTACCTGTACTTTACTTGAGTATTTTCATCTGCTGCTAATTTATATTTAAGCACCCGTATCACATCTCAAATCAAGACACAGCACATGATTAGTTCATAAATCATGAAGCAACTCCTGTAACAACATCAACTTCTTACATGTTAATGCATCAATAGTTAGGATCCAGTAATGTAATACTAAACCACTGATGGGGGCGATTAATCATTAAGAGTACTTTTGATATGTAATATTTCCATATTTACTGAAGTAAGTTTTAAATGCAGGACTTTTACTTGTACTGAAGAACTTTCATAGTGTAGTGTTACTTCTTTTACTTCCGTCAATGATTGAATACTTTGTTTGTTGCTGCTGAAATTCGAAACATAATGCTATCTTATTCTGCCTATGATAATGTGTTGATGTTATGATTAATCTCGAAAGCATTAGTCCACCTGTGTTTGCTATCAGTCCAAGATCTGAGCAGCGATCAGTCATCGACAGAGGCCATACTATAATGCTAGTAGAGCAGAACGTACTGTTCACGAGAACAGGTACAACACCCGTACAGGAAGTGTGACCCCGTTGTGAACAGGTGAGTGGGCAGCTGTCATCATCAGACAGGTAGCTGATTTAAGGAGTGGCACGGCTGCTGGCGTCACAGCTCGTAAGTGAATAATCCCTGCAGGTATTTCCGCTCTAGCCTCAGCCCACTCACAAGGAGTGGGAGGTGGGAGGAGTCAGCGTACTCACTGCAGGAATTATGGGGGAGGTTAACCCCTCCGCTGTCAAACAGGAAACTGAAAGGAGGAATTTTACTAGACATACAGATGCTCCAAATTCCGGGTTTTTCCACTTCAGTCTGTCTCAGTGTTGTGGAGGCTGGATAAATGAATATCTCTTCAGGGAAGCTTCTCATCTGCTTTTCTTATTTGTGTCTGTTTTGTTGTGATGAAGGGACTTTTTTGTGGAATTAAACCAAATGTTGTAACTGCTGACGTAAATTAGAGTAAAAGAGAATTTAAGAGACTCATCAAGCATAAAGTAATTCTTTGAAAGAGTAAATGGGGGTGTGAGTTCAGGAATAGTATACAATAGAGAAAGAGAGGTGCTAAAGCCAGAGATACTCTCAAACCACCATGTGTTTTCAATCTCACTCCTTTGGCTCCATCCACACTCTGCTCCCAAATGCTCCAGAAAATAATCCTACTGTGTTTTTTCCACGGCTTTCTGGAAATGACCTAACTACTGCCAGGAAGAGGAATGTGAAGCATTCCCTGGAGCTGTTTGTGACGTCAGAGCACCGAGGAGGCCCCTACGCTTCCGCCAGCCTGGATATTCCAGAGCACACTCAACTCAAACTCCCAACAGCTGGAGTCAACTGCTGCCTTGCTCCAACTCCAAAACAATCCCCCCCCCCCCCCCCCCCCCCCCCCCCCCCCCCCCCGCCTCTCTGCCCTGTAAGTGGGGGACTGCTCTGCTCTTCACATCTGGGCCTCTGTGAGCTAAAAGACAAAGCTGAGAACAGTACTTTTTTAACTTAAAACCCATCATAACTACATTTAAAATTGTGGTAGAATTATGTGTTGTCCATTCTTACACCGTATGCCTCCTCAGCAGCCTTTGTGAGATCCTGTTACACTTTGTCTTACATGTAGTGAGTCAGTCTTGTATTGTGTAACTGTGTCGTTTTTGTGTGGTTTCGCCTTCCAAGAGGTGAATAAGTTAAAAACCCCAAAAAGGGAAGCGAAAGAAAAAATTTCACTGACAAAAGCATTTTGCATTACTCACAGAATATCTGCATTACCATTTTCAGTGTTATAGTGTGTTAGACTGAGTGGATGTGTTATAATTTAAGCCTTATTCATTTTTACGATTGCTTGCAGTTCATCTTGAATTGCATCAGGAATGTCTGAAGTGACAAATGATCTTTCTTACTTGATCTTCCCAAATCAAATGTTCTGCAATAGATGCTGAGAGGTTGTATCACCAACTATCAAATGAAATGCATGGGCAAATGAAACTGCATGTGCATTCATAGCACAACAATTAAAGGTGACTCTCATGAAAAGGGTGGTGTACAGCATGTACGTTGCAAACACATCCTCTCACCATGGTGGGTATATGTGGATGATATCTCCGGGTGCAGGACTCAGCTGGGCTGCAGTCTCTCTGTTGAACAGCACCAGCATGCGAGTGCCTCCCTCAGCGATAGGGTGGCTGTGTTGGTGGGCCTCTCCGGGAGGCTGGCGGTGCTCACAGTGCACCAGTTGCATGCTGCACTCCTCCTCAACCTCCAGCACCTCCAGCACCAGCACGCCAGGCCTGTCCACTGGAGAGCAGAGCAACAACAACACAGATGTTGAGTGTGCGTCTGTTTCAGTGCGCACGCCTTTTGTGTGTGTGTTTGCGTACAGAGTGTACTCATGGACTTATGTTCTCTGTGGGACTCATTATGCGTTATGAGAGTAATTCACTTTTATCATCAGAACAATTTGCACTGCATAACTGTAAAGCTGTTACTGACTGAGGCTGAGGGGGATATGAAATGTGATAAATCCCAGGGGGTGAGTGTGTAAATGTTTGGAATTTTACCACAGCACTGATTGTGCTTTTGCCCAGAACAATAAAGACGACAGAGATAATTAAGAAGAGCAAATCAAGACAATGCCCTGAAGCCATAAATCAAATGCAGATAGGAGACCAACTACATGTTGTGGTGTATAAAGCTGATAGCTCTATAGTGTAAAAAATGTAGCATGAGAGCTCGCAGTCAATGCAGCTCTATGTCTGGGTATGTTACCAATCCCTGAAAGTGGCCAGAGGGGGTATTTTAATATGATAAGAGTAAATCATATCAAAGAGATCACTGGAGAGCTATTAAGTTTGAGCGTGCATAAGTCCAAACATGAATGCTAAGTGCTTTATCTCTGCTCTGTGCACATAAGTCCCACATTACAAAATCATCAGAATAACAAGCCTCAGGCAGCAAGCCAAAGCTGAGTTAGGACTATAAGAGTCCTCCTCTTGACCTATAATGATCTGATAAGTCACAGGCAAAGCATTATGTCAGGAAAAAAAATCCAAGGTTCCTACATGTGCTTCTTCAAGTGCACTTACGTCACACATCAAAATTACAACAAAGATAAACAGGTGTCCTATAACAGCACAAGCTTTGTTCAATAGTAGTGTTGTTATTGTTGAACACTTGGCACAGAGTGGGCTAGATGAAAATGAACAAACTTGGGCTGATCTTGTCATGGAAAAGTTTGATTAAGCTGTAAATCAATTGGTTAAGATACACAGGAGCAGCAATCTGCAATGCAAAAAACCACAATTGATTATATCTTTAAAACTGAGGTCAAATCAATATAAACGTTGACACTGTTCAACTCCAACCTTTGAATGACCGCAAAGACAGTCTGATCAGGTGGGTGTTTTTCTTTTTCCACAATCAACTGTCACCTTAAAGCCACTGTCTGTGTCCTCTTATGAGGAGACACTTAACAACGTTAGAGCATAAGTGGTTAGGTACACCACGGAAAGGAAAAAAAAAAAAAAAAAAGAACTAGGCAAGCAGTTTCCTGTCACCTACATATCGAGTTCACAGTTCAGAGCCACAGTGATCAACACACAGCTGACACTTCCTCAGCTTGGCCCCCCAAACAATCAGATGCACTAAAAAAAGAAAAATGTCTGCTTCCCACTCACAAATCAAAGTTTATCGTTAAACTTGAACGATGATTCAGAGGCGACATCCGGGATGTCATTGTGAATAAATCGGCAGGTTTGTGTGGATCACCTGTTGCTGAGGTGTCAGAGATGTACTGATGCCTCCAGAAGCTGATAGCTGACCTCTGTCTGCTCTGGAGTCGATTCAGCCTCTCCGCCAGACCGCCACTGTGCAGCAAACAAAAACACACACAGAAGGCAGATGATGTTACGTGATAAATGCACATGCACAATCGTTTATTTCAAGGAAAACAAAAAGATTTTCAGATTTTCTAAACAAGCTGTTGAAAATTACTGATAGCCATCTTTCAGATTTGGGGGTCGGGGTTGGGGGGCAGGAGGGGACTGGAGAAGGCAATGACATTTAGCACCCACATCATGACACCAGGTGTCCCTTTTATCATCAGTTCTGTCGTGGAAACATTGCACTAAAGTCTGACTGACATCTGGCAGTCTTGTTACTTTGTTTGCTCCTATTATGAAGCAATATACTGTAACACTTGACATATATAATAATGTAAGGTAAAGATGCTCCGATCAGGTCTACGAGTTCAGTTTTTGGACAACATCGATCTTGCTAGGCTTATTATTAGCATTAAAACTTTCGGTCACATTCATTAAATGATACCAAGCTGCTGACTCAGTTTTCAGTGCCACAGCTATCCCTCACCTCATGTCACTTTACAAAAAAATGTCTCCACGCAGTGAGGTATATAGACTTTAAATTTGGGGGTTAAAGGGAACACAAGTAAAGTATCTAAAATCATATTGGCAGACACCCTGAGCTGCAGTATCAGAATATGTATCGGGAGAGAAAAGGCTGGATTGGTGAGTAACTAGTGCAAGGCTTAAAACAAGAAAAACATTCAAACCTTTGAAACTTTCTTCTCTTTTTGGCAGAGTCTTCAGGAGTCTTGGTCTGCCTGTCAAACGGTTTCTGAGGCGTTTGCAGCATCGCATGCGCAGATCTGACCCAGTCACTGACTGACCTTTTGCTGCCCTCACCAGTTTGGAGAGGAAAGCTCTCAGAGTCCAGTCTGCTCAGGGACACTGTGTCACCAATATCCTCTCCGTCAGACACATAGCCAGAGATTTCTAGCTCTGTCACCTGAAGACAAAGTATTAATTATTTATTAATGGAAACATTCATTCAACCAAAATTTTAAATATATAATGTTTGGATGAGTTTAAACATTTTAAAGTGTAAAATCACAGCTAAAATACTACAGCTCATCCAGGAGATATATGAGCTATTTAAAATGGCCTCAGTCTTCAGTTAATTATTAATGAGTCATTACAGATAATGTGAAATCAATAAACTCAAACATAAAATGGGTGGATATGGTAAACTGCAAGAATGACAGGCTGATTTATTCACAAGACACGGCAACAAAACAACATTTTTTGCTGTATCACTGTTCACGATACTTGAGGGAATCAGTTCTCATGGAAAAATCCACGAGAAACCTGAGTTCCTGTCATGTGCAGACAAGACCAGCATACCAGGATCTGTCAGCCAACGTGCTCTCTTATTTGAATCAACTTGACCCTGCTAGGCGACGTGCCAGCAGACGTCACACTCTAACCAGCTACAGAGAAAAGGAACACTATGTTCCTGGCCCCGGCTCAAAAATGTTTTCACCCGGCACTGAAAGCATTGTAAGTACACAGCTCTCTGCAGCCTCATCCACTACCAAGTTTTCCTGAACAAACAGTAGTAAAAAGATGTTTATATTCCTGCTCTGTTGACACGGCCCTGATCTAGTAAAGCCCTGATGTGGCTGGAGGTTGTTGACCCTGTACGCGGCTGATGTTAGGGGCTTGGACGGAACGACGCGCTTCATCTGGGAAGCGGCCATCCTGTTCAGCCTTGAAATGCAAAGTCGTTCTCACAGCTCCGCCTATCCACTTTTAGCGCTAGTACAATAACACAGAAATCTGGCAGAAGTGCATCAAGTGAGCCATGCATTTATCTGGAATAATAAACTTTGCCTTGGATTGGGAACTTTCCCCCCTGTATCCTGTTAAATCCGGTTTGATTTAGTATTGGCAGTGTGTGTAAGCAAGCTTTTCAGGCAGCAAACAATTTCAGCTCTATTTCAGTAAAAATGATGAAGATAAATAGAAATAGAATAGGCACATGCACATTAGGGCTCTGCGATTCGGACAAAATCAAATATCACGATACTTTTGACGAAACACCTCTATATCAATATTATAGCAATATTGCAGGGACGACTATAGATGCTTTCACAAAATATGAACACAATGAGATCAATAATAATGTAATGTGGCTATAATTATTAAGTGGGTCAAAGCAAATAATAGAAAAACTAGAGCAGTCTGGTAATGTGTAAAACCAGGAAGGGACAACACTTAAACTATACCGCAATATTATGATATGATATCAATATCATCATCGATCTATTGACAAACCCTTACACGCATACCAAATACCCAAATTTCACCCCCCTTGGTGAACACCCACTTGGATGACTAGCAATCCAACTGTCAAAACAACCACATGCATAAATTTCAGTGTGACCATATTTGAAAAATTAGGACCCTTCATGTGTTTCTTTCTGTGAGGCCTCTGACCACAAGCCTCGAGTTTGGTGATCTTCAATCTCTTTTGACCCCAGAGAGCTGATAGCAGCAAATTAAACTGTGACAAGAGGAAGTAGCTGGGTCTGTGGCAGTGATTCTAATCTGTCAACATGCTTCCTTTCAACACACGGCTTGCACACTAGCAGTCAGCTCCATCACAAGATACCAGTTACCTACACTCATCTTGTGCTTTATAATGTGGCTGAGTTTAAGTGGCTGCCATCGTGTTTTATTGTACTGTGATGATTCAGATGATTACGGGCACAGAGGCCTTAACCTGAGCATTTTTATAAACCGCTATCTTGACATCCACGTCACCTTGGTAATTTGGCTCGATCTAGCTAATCAATTACATATTGTAATGTGTGCTGCTATGATTAAACACTGTGTGTGGTCTTGAGCCGCCTGAGCATAAAACCTTTACCACTCCTTATACATTCTCTCATTGCCAGCCCTGCCTTTAACAAACACTTCTCCTGAATGACTTCTGAGAAAAGGAACAATCCAGAGCACACAGGAGGGTCCACAGAAGATGGACTCCAGTGATTACAACTATATTTGTCTGATAAAATAGCAAGGTCACTGTAATTAGGATATTACTCATTGTGTTGATTTGGGATACTACAATTATTTCCAAATCTGAGTTTTAGATTAATTAAATACATTGTTTTTTGGGGGTTTTCCCCCAAATTAAAGTAGAAAAATGTTCATCGTGAACACATTCACCACAGTATATCTACTTTGGATAAGTGGCAGCGACATTTCAAACATGCTTTCCCTCCACAATAACTCATTGTTTTATTGCTCCCTCAGCCTGTGAACTTTACCTGAATCTAGAAAGTTCATAGTGTAATGCTGGTTTGAGCTGGTTGGGCCCATTGAGAATATTAGAAACTGACTGCAAAACTCCACCTAGTGGAGTAATAGATACATATATTATAAAAACAATGAAATTGAAATAACAAAAACAACACTGATATGAAGACAAAAAATAATAGACAATGTCAGACATATTCTTTTACACAACACTGACATAAAGGTATTAAAGGACGAGTTCACTATTTTTCAAGTCTTTCTTAAAGCAACAGTCAGGTGCCCAAATGAACATTGAACGTTTTTCTTGCCATAACAATTCCTCCTGTTCATACTGACCATCAGAAGATCCCTTCATATAGTACTTACAATGTAAGTGATGGAGGCCAAAATCCATGAGCCTCCTTCTGTGCAAATGTGTAAGCTTATCTGAAGCTTCAGTCGTACAAAGTAGTCAAATCAAGTAAATATCTTTCAATATTACTTTTTTTATTACTACTCTTTTTAGTGGCAAAGTCCCTAATTGTGTTACCATACTTCCAGTGCAACTCTAAGGGAAATTTGATGCTAAAAAGACTGTAAATGTGGCAGACATCCAATGGATGTGAGTAACTCAGACTGACGAAGCTTCATAAGCTTCAAATCAACCTTTAAATGCGTTTTTAGCACAAAATGACTGTGTGGATACTGTGGATTTTGGCCCCCCATCGCCTACAATGAAAGCTAATTTAAGGGGGATCCTATAACAGTCAGTATGAACAGGAGAAATGATTACAGCAAGGAAAACATCTTTCAGTCTTCATAAGGATACCTGTCTGTTGTTTTAAGACATACTTGAAAATGTGTGGACACATCTTTTAATGCAAATAAGCCAAAGTAGCCAAAAGTATTCTCAATCAGGTTTGATGCACATTTGTGAACAGAATATAATCTGAGTGGCACTGGACTTGAGGAAAAGTACTGAAACTTACATATGATTCTAATGAACACTTAAATTAATAACATTGGACTCAATTAACTACATAAAGCTTCAGAAGTCCTATAGCCCCATCTAGTGTTCACTTACACACATAGCACACTTGGTAATACTGCCCAAAGATAACTCTGCCGCATGCGTTTGTACACAAATCATAGTTATGCACTGCTGCTGGTTGTAATACGGGTTGCCTGGAAGCAACAGGAAGTTTCAGTGTAAGGATAATTCACTCACAGTTGTGGGTTTGATGGGTAAATCTTCTGGCTTTTCATCTAAAGACTCTGACTCACAGTCAGAAATTTGTTGCCCACTGTCCTTTTCAGCATCCTCCTCAGATTCATCCAGATCACTGTCTGTGTCTATAACGGGAATGTCATCTAAAAAGGAGAATGAATGGAAGGAAGGAAGAAAGAATAAAAAGACAGACAGGCACAGAGTGGGTATACATGAACAATGAACCAACTAAATTGTTATTTGCTGTCTAACGTCTGTTCTGTTAATATAAGGCTAACTGCCGGTTAGTCAAAAAGACTGGAAACAAGTGGAAACAGCTTGCCAGTTCTGTTGAAACATAACAGAATCTGTCTACAGCAACTCTAAAGCTTACAATATGTTTCACTCAAACAGGTTTATGTCTAATAAAACTAGAGTAGTGTGAGGCTGACAGAAACAGAGGTCAGTTACAAAGCTTAACTGCAATTAGAACGAACGATATCTCTGCCATGATTCAACGAGTCACTACCAGCCTCATTTACCTTTATCAGTGCGGAGCATACGCAGCGCTTTGGTGTAAGACTGAATGGGAGCTGAGAGTCTCCCTGCTCTCTGAAACAGATGTTGCTGCTGCTCCCGGGTCTCATCAGCAGACTGTTCGCTGTCACTGGAGCTCCACGCAATGTGCACTGGGTCCTCATTACGGTGAACGGCACTGGTCTGCACTGGCCGAACACAAGAGCACATAAGTATGTGAAAAGGGATGATAAATTATAATTATAAATCAAGTCAAGG
Source organism: Scomber scombrus (assembly GCF_963691925.1). Lineage (NCBI taxonomy): Eukaryota > Metazoa > Chordata > Actinopteri > Scombriformes > Scombridae > Scomber > Scomber scombrus. The sequence goes on from NC_084980.1 coordinate 19,084,900, forward strand.
TGTCGTATGAAAATGTATAATGTAAAAACTTCCCAATCGAGTTAAGGGAATAAATTCCTGAGCTGTGGGAAGACATGTGCACCAACACTGGCCTAAAAACTCAAGAGCTTTCATTCCTGTATGATCCCTACCGTGTGCTTTCCACTTTTAAAATTAAGAATATAAGAAACCAGACAGGTACTGTGCATGGTTGGATCTACCATACAGGCAATCTGGACAAGTACCCAGGGGTCCTTGAGAAGAAAGAGGCCCTCAATGATGAAAGAAAAAAAAAAGTATGCACTTTTTTTACTGTCTCCACAGCAAAACAACATATGGCTTGACCCTTTCTCTTGATATTGATAATTATTGTCATTGTCAGAAATCAAATATGTCCAAAATGAAATATAAAGTTACGTGTTCTCCATGTGACAGCAGCGTTATCCAATCAAAATAAAATAAAAATTGTAGCATGAGCCTCTGCAGTGGCCAAGGGCCCCTGGCACTATTAATCCAGCCTTGGTACTGTGTGACATTTTTGGATTTTGGGTTAATTTGCAATTTGTGAGTAAGCTACCTTCTTCTCATTTTTACACATGGAAAAATGGAGAGTAAAGCACAGACTAAAGAAAGACAAAAAAAATTGTTTTTTGTCTCTTTTTACTTCTTTTCTTTGAGTTAAAATGAGTAAAGTTTATGACGGTGATGGCAAGAGTACTGTAGCATGCATGCCGGTGTTTTTATAAAAGTAAATTAGTGATCAATCATACATCAATAATAGCCTAATTTTACATACGATCCATGATGATGAAGATACAGAAAAATAGAAATGCACTGCAAAAAGAGCATACTGTCAGTATGTCAGGGATGTCATATCTTATTAAGACTAGAAAGCTCCCCTCTTGAGTCCCCTGATCACTGTGTTTTGGGCATTTTCAATAAGTCTGAACAGCAAATTACCTGAAGCAGGAGACTGTGCCAACTTTCTGATGGCAGACAGTTTCCTTCCTGATGACTTGAGGTTCTGCAAGGTAGAAATAATACAAATCAACAATGTAAGAGCAACAGGGGAATAAAAGAGTGTATCAATACTATCATGATGCACTTATCGACCTTTAACACTTCAGTGTTCATAAAACTGTCTCCACATTTCTGCCAACTGCTGGCAGAAGACACAACTGAGAGAGACGATGGCTCCCTCTTCACTTCTTTCACACCATTTTCGACATCATCCGGAAAGAAAACACACTTCACATCCTTGGTGTATTTTCTACGCTGCAGAGATTGAACAGACAGATCAGAGAGGTGAGGTTTCATAACTTTTAACTCACGCTAGCACATCGGAAACGAAATGGTTTGATAACGTTAGCTCTTAAGTAGCGTTGATGCGGATTTTAACACGTTTTTACTGTAACAGCTAAATTACAAACAGCTTTGTTAAGTGTCTGTGCTAATTAAAACTGCAAACTATTAGCTAACAGGTAAACAAAAGCTGTGGGCGGGCAGAGGAGGTGGATAACTTCCCAAAGCTAACAGTCTGGCTAGCAAGTTAGCAGGTTTCTTACCTTTCTAGAAGACATGTCGACAAGATAAATTAAGTTTAGGTCACTGCTGTAGTCTAGTTTACGTGTGTCTGCACATAATGCTATCTATTAAAACGTATTTTTTCAACCCATCATCGTGCAGTCCGCGTTTACCGGCGTGTACTGCCTCACGAGGTGGGAAATCGAGCTAACTACCAGGACGACTGACTGGTGGGCAGTGGTGGCGTTCTAGAGAGAGGTGCGCTTGATTGTTCGCCAGCGAGTGCCCGCTGGCGGTCTGTGACATTTAGTCAAGTACTGTACAATTTGTGACACACTGAGACTTTGACATTACGCAAGGTAGGAAACAGCCTGGAGCCAAAAACTAAAAAGGCCACAAACAGCTCTAGATTTATTATAATAAATATATAATAAATATGACAAATATTGTAATATATGAACTCATTGTACCAAGAAATTACTTAATATGAAACTGTATATTGGAATACTATATTTACCTGACAGATACATGTTACTAGTTATGCTGCAGATTCAGATTTTCTCACAGCATATAAAAATTACATTATGATGCATTGTTAGTCATTAAATTATACAGCACTGTGTGATGAATAAAGGACCAGTATAGGGCTGGGTAACTTTTAATAAAATGATCTGATTTCTACATATATGCATTTTGAAAGTCTTCAAATTATTAATATTTATTAATTGAAGACATTTGCATTGATTTGCTGTGAGCATATCCATACAAATAGTCATATTTTCTAGCTCTGGGTGCAAAAAGGATCAATTGCAGGTATCGTTTGATGGGAGATGTGTCGATACTATTTAGTATCGATTTATTTCGGTCAATGCCTTAAAGGTATCCAGTGCTGATACCCAACCCTAGACCAGTGGTAGGTAACAACGACACAACAATTCTTATTTTCAGGTGATTACACCCTAATAAAAACACACTTATGAAGCTTATATTAATTTTCTGCGAAGTTCACTCCACTAGATGCCACTAAATCCTGCATACTGCACTTTTAAATATTTTATATAAAAGCTTGAGTATGTTCATCTATAACAAATACTAGTAAGCTTATATTTGGCACATAAAAACTCTATCTGCAGATTAATATGGCACTCAAAAAAATGGAGTAAAAAGTACAATATTTCCCTCTGAAATTTAGTGGCAGTATAAAATGACATAAACCTCAACGCTGCACTTAAGTACAGTACTTAGATATTTCACAACAGTGCAGTCCAGAGGGACATGTTGTACTTTTTACTACACTATAATTAACTAACAGCATTTCAGATTTAAAATATACACACAAATATTTGATCAAATTGTGATGGTGATACATTGATACAGATTAGCTCCACCAGCTTCAACATAGAAATGCTACTAATATGTTAATGCATATTAATAGTACATACAGATAAGTAATATTATATACTCTGAGAGAAATGATTTTGCACAAAGTAACTTTTAAGTACATTTAGCTGATAATTTGTCTGTACTTGTACTATGAAAAATTGCAGGATTTACGTTTAAATTCCCAGCACTTCTTCCAGTGGCGTCTGGAGCACCTTCATGTGAATACAAATATACTAAATTATACCCTGAAATATTTTGATTTAGGACAAATTTAAAAACTGTCAATTTGCCCTTTACTGGAGCTAAATCATCATGTGGATGCTCATCTGTCTCTACTCTGAAAACATTAAAAACAAAAAAAATGTACCACCAAACCCTAGTTTAAGGCATATTACTGATATTTACAGGAGATAATTTAGTTATCCTAATTATGATCAATAGTTGCCGCTGTTAGATTGTCAGTTTGGAGTGACATGACAACACTCCAATGGACTCAAACATAATTTTATTACAGCAAATCCATCCGAATCTCAACAACTTTCAAATAGCAGGTTAAACATACAAAAGCTCACTTAACATACGTTTTTTTTATTAAATATGTAAAAAGCAGGTCAAGTTATCCACAAATAAAATGCAAACATGCAACACGTTTTTGGGGAATGCATAATGAGTGGGACATGAAAAAAACATTTACCATTCATTAATTATTGACAGTACATGTTTACATTCCTTTTCATTTACACAATAATATATGACTAAAGCATTATGGTGCACTGCCCAGTTCAATATTAGTAAATGCAATATTAAGAAAGGGTATACACAATGTACTTACTGGAATATAGCATGGCAAATTACTCAGTGAACTGACTTGTCTCCCTAGGACCTGTGACTTTAAAAAATAAACGCCTGAAATTTGAACAGACCACAAGTTCCAGCTGAGGTTTCAAAACTTAAAAACGCTGCATCGTAATAAGACTAGTCCACAATAATGTATAATGTGTATTGTACCTTCCCTACGTTTGTGGCATACCAAGTGAACCACTCTGTATGGCGTGAATAGCACACTGTTGAGCACACTGATAATCTGAAATTTTGTAATTTGTGAGAACAGCTGTCAAAACAGTCATAAGTTGGCATTTTACTACATTTTATTCACAATTCATTGACTGTATTGTCCCCCTTCACGAGGATGCAATGCAGAAACTTGCACTATTCCTAAGGCTTAATAATAAATATGGTGAGGGTCTATGGACAGATTGTCCAGTACAGAGTCAAATGTCAGTGCAACATATGGAAGGAGGTTAAATAAGAGCTACTATGAGCCCTTTCAGGGCTTTGCTTATTGCATTCTTGTGATTAATATTGTTGATATGCAAAATTTAAAAAAAATAAAATGAAAAAAAAAGGACAGAAGCTGGGAAGTTAACACTTGCGCCGACAGGTATAAGTTACCTGTCTAAACTTCAGCATTTCATCACATCTACTGTAGGATTTTGAATCGACTTTCCACCCACACAGTCCTTGGAAACTTCTGTGATGGTCTGAGCTCATCTGCTGGTGGAGGTCATGACCACAAAACCTGCCACAGCAGTTCACCAAAAAGTCACAAAAAACATCGAACAGTGAGCAGAGAGAGGGGTAAAAAAAACAAAAAAAACGTGGTGGTGCTTCTATTCAGGAGGTTGCTTCATGTGCTCAGTCTTGGAGAGAACAAAAAGTAAAACCATGAGGAAAAATTAAAATCCTTTTTAACAGTTCTCACATATTTAAAAAGAGGGGTGTAACTGCAGTGAGGGATGATGGCAGTCAGTATTCATCCTGCTCCTCCTGCTGATCATCTGGTGCCTCCTCATGGGCTTCCTGGTCCACTTCCTGTCCATCTCCCTCAGCCAGATCTTCCACTCTTTCCTAAAAAAACAGGCACAGACAGCTGAATACTGCTGCTATTTAACTGAGTACGCTCTGAGGCAAAAGACATGTGATAACACACAAAGACTGAATTCTTATCACCATCAACCGCACAATAACTTCCACATAATTTCACCACTTGGATAAATAGTTCTCACACATTTTACAGATGTAAACTGCTGCAAAAAACAATCAGATCATGAAGAAAAACAGACTGCCACTGTCGAGAATCCTGTTCAGATCAATTGAGTCTCAGTCAGCAGCAGACTGACCTGTTCTTCTGAAGCGTAAAGGACCTCCATTAGCCGATCGACAAAAGGGGCATTCTCCTCGCCCTGCTCCTGGCACAGCAGTTCCACCTCTCGCAGCTTGCTGAAGTAGTAGTCCCGCTCCTTCTCTACTCCTTCCAGTGCCAACTTTAATGTGTTAACCTACAAAACACCAAATATATTTAAAAGGATTATTTTTGTTTCCAGCACAAAACAGTGTGAACTTTGGTTAAAGTCCAGCAGCCAGAGATAAGCAGTCACAAGCTTGACCGGACAATCAACAGATGAGTAACAAACATTTCCATCAAATTGATTTAAATGCTTCATTCCGAGGGAAACATTACAGGTTGAAGGACTCGGATAAAGATCAGCAGAAGCATTCAAAGTTATGCAAGTACACAAATCTCATCACTTCAATAAGAGAAGTCCAGAATAGTACTGAAACCCTGAACTGTCTAACTGATTAGTCCGAAGGTTGAAACTCAATCAATCTATTGATCAATTTAGTCATGTGTCGAGTAAAAATACCACAAATCTGCTGTTTACAGCTTCACAAATTCTTCATGTCACCATCATTATGAAATAAACATTTTACTCAGGGTTTCTTTTCCTGAAAAGGTTCAACTTACTTTCACTTTAGTTTTGTCCTTGTCTTGACTCTAAAGTGTACCAACCAAAATAATACAGCTATAACTAGACTGCCTACATTTACAGAAACAAGTTGGGTCTCAGGGTGGAACGACTAAAAACACAGATTGTATGAATGTGCAGCTTTGCAGTTTAAACCCACTGACTGAACACTTCACAGGGACAAAAGTCCTTACCCTCTTTATTTTGTTTGGGGTGTTTTTAACCATGTTGGACCACTATTTTTGTACTAATGAATCAGAAATATACTTAATGTCAAAGGGAAACAAATATCTGCATCACCCATGTGATTAGTACTATAAAATGCACTTTAAGTAAATGCATTAGTAATGAATCTGCACAGTATAAGTGCACAGTATAAGTGCAGATTTGACACTGCTAGGCTGTTTTTACATTTATCTGCTGAAAGTGGAAACTTGCTCTGTGCTCACCTGAAATTTGAGGTTTGCATCTACAAGCAGAGTTTTGTGACCTCACAAATAGCTTTGGGCCAGTGAGTCCAGTAAGCAACTTACACAGGTGTGATTTGAAAACTTGAAGCCTCCAGTGAACACTCACTGAGAATATACTTTACAGTGAAGAAGGAGACTTCTTGTACAGACTTCTTGCAGTTAAAACTTAAGAAAATTTAAAATGTTTGTAATCTAGATGTTTCAATGAGGGAGAAGGAAGAGATGTAAGTATTTCTAAAGAGGTAATATAACTTTTATTTGTTCAAAACCCATAACAGACACAGACTATTAGTCTTTATAGATTTTAAAACGTGTGTAGAGTGGATTAATACTAGTTACTATTTGGTAGAGCTACATTTAGCAGCAATCATATCTCAAACTGATATCTATATGTACATGTTTGTATCAGCTATGCACATCTGGACACTTCATTATTCTCTCCCAATTCATCTTTGAAAAACTGCTCATTGAACCGTGTCTGAGTTTGAAGTCTCACCACAAATTCTCGACTGGACTGAGGTCTGTACTCTCACTCGGCCATTTTAGGATATAAACATTATTTTTATGAAGTAATAACATGAGTTTTTCATAGTAGAACACCTACTTAAAAACACCAAATAGTTAAATAATTAAAGAGCATCTGTCAGTAGTTTATCTTTGTCTAAAACCAGCTGTGTCACTGATGAGCTGGTGCAGCGTTTTAAAGATGCCAAGTTACAACTAAAACAATGAATAAAGCAAAAGGTTCCTTTATCCAGTGGACGACAGGTAGTAATCCGTCTTTGTATACGACATCAATAATATACAGAAAAAACAGAAAATTATGCTTTTACAGTGTAATTTTATCCCTAATTCAGTTATGCTCTCTACTCTCTCCTCTGAAAGTACACTGTCTAATGCTGGCAACAGACACAATCAGTGCAGCATAAAAAGTGAACACAGACAGAGCCAGGAGCAGGAATGTGAGCAATGTGGAGAAAACAGTTTGGCTGTTGTTTTTAGGAGGATACTAAAACCTGACGATGAGATGCCTTCCTGTCTGAACACTGGAGCCAAGCTTTTTCAGATGTAAGACGTACCTGCTCAGTAAGATGTGTGACCTGTGCTTCCAGTTCTTTCTCCCCTTTGGCAGGAGTTGGTGTTGCAGGGATCTTTTTGGCTGACGAGGGTCTGGATGTTGGTGTTGAGGACTTGGGGGTTGTAGAGCTTGACCTTGATGCTCCTACAGCAGAGAATGGGTTTATTAGTCAGCAATGGCAGTCATTTCTTAGTTTATTCTTGATTGATGGCCTGAAGCCAAATGTAGTTATTCATTTCTCTGGAAATTGAAATATTTGTCTTTGTTCAATGTTGGAAAATATCTAAAACTTGGATATTATAATCACATCATTTGTTGATATGAATATACCTTAATTGTCGCCGAGACTCACCAGATAACTCTTGTGAGGTACAATACTATAATATGTCAAAGTAACTTTAAGATATCCAAAGAGACATTAGCAAACTGAAATCAACACTGATCCTTTGGCCTACCTGCAGTTGGGGAGCTCGCTGCATGGTGGGATTTCTTTGGCAGGTTAAAGATCTGCTCGCCGGGGTCAGGCGGGGGAATGGCATCCTGACCCTGCCTGGCTGCAACCGGGTCGTACTCTTTACCGTCGTAATTGGCATCAAAGAACTTCTTGAACCACTGGATGAAATCAAGATTGTCCTGAAATCTGCCTTTCACCAGTTTCTCCACAGGAATAATCTGTATCGAGGAGGAAAAGAGGGTTGAGAGTAGGAAAAATACAAATTCAACCAGTTTATTCAGAGCAGAAACAGTGTGGCTCAAACAGGTATGATGATGCAGGTATGATAGTTATCTCGTTCTGCAGAAAAGCTAAACGAGATAAAAGTAAAGTTGACCCACCTTATCCACATTCATCCGTTTGAAGGACGCCTGTAACAGCTTGAAATTGTGAATGTACTCATGCTCCAATTTAGCTTGAAACTTGACCTTCTTAAGACTGATGCAGCCAGGGAAGAGCAGATCCATGAACTGGCAGTAGGCTGCTCCTAAAGGCATAATAAAATGTAAGTTGAGTGCATAAGCCCTTCCTGAAAAAACATACAGCAAACTGACAGCAGCTATAGGCCTAGATTTATAGTATTATATCCGCCTGCTTTTACACAACAAAATCAGCAAGAATGATTAAAAAAAATCCTGGGAGCTTTTTCCCTGTCCAGATTGACCCGGTTTCCTTAAAAAGAAAACCATTAATGCTTGTTCTTGGTAGCTTTGCTAACATGAACTGAAGCCTAGTTAGACCTTTATCCATTTGAAAAAGAGGGCACCAGCTCAGCCTGGTTGTGAGTGAATGAACACTTGCCATACATAGATAAATCTCACATAGAACCAACTAGAGAGCTGCATATGAAGTAATCTGGATCAAACAAGTAGCCTACACAAAGTGTGTGTTAGTGTGTATGTGTGTGCAGAGTGATTGAAATTGGATTACTTGGTCACAGCAGGAGAGCACGGCAGGCTGCAAGTTTATTTATAGACAATGCTTCCAGGGCGAGGTGAGCATGTTTCTACAGGTTGCTTTAACTGCCGGCTTCCCGGGGAAATTACCTGAACCTCCTCGTGTTACAGGTTTGTGTGTACATGTGTTACACCGAGAGAAGAGGACGAGATGAAATCATGAAGTGCAATTTTGTAAGGATCTTTCTGTTCTTACCTGAGGAGAGCTGCTCCACTTTAGTGTAGTTTAAGCAGACGATATCGTTAACCCAGGCAGTGATGTCATGCCTGCTCATAGTCTCCTGGGTTATTGAGGTAGAATATACGTTGACCGCCATCCCCCAACTGCAACAAAGAGACAACAACACTTGAAAACAGATGGAACATGTCTGAAATAAAGCTGCTGTTTTCTCATGCCTCAGCTTAGCCTCTTGACCCAAAAACTGATCTACCGTTCAAATAAATCCAGAAGATACTGAAGAATATAGAGGCCATTTACTGGGAGACATAAAGGAAGGACAGAAACACAACAGCACAAACTGTATCTACTCAAAACACCAATTAATAACAACTACAACAAAACAGGTCATGTAACATTTGGTAATCACTTAAAGTCTTCAGATCTCCCTTTGACACTGGAAGCCCAACAGCAATGCCTCATCACTGTGATATGATATGATCTGTTACATCACCAACTTGGTCAGATTGATTGATGAAAAGGACCAGGGCCAAATACGTACTATGAGACCCTACAAACAGAGCGACAGCACAGTTTACACGTTTATGTCATCGATACTGTCCACTGTGCATGCACCTCATCTTCTGGCCATTGAGTAGAGTGTATAAGGTCGCACAAGTCAGGCAAACAATAAGACAAGTTAGTCAAGGCTCCAATAAGAAGACAATTTAATTATTAAAAAAAAAAACCTGTATTTAAAGCATTCAAATATAACTTAATAATAAGATCAAATATAAAAAAAGAAAAACCGACCCTATGGTGCATGATGATAACTAATGTCAGCAGGTTTGTGGTGTTATGACTTTTGTCCAAATCACTTCTAAAACATATTTAAATAAATCCTAACAGTTTTTTGTCTTCATCTTGCTCTATCTTAAACCTCAGTATTTCTACACTTAAGACTAGTAATAACACGTGATCCAGAATATGGTGCCAATGTATTTGTTAAGCAATAGCTTGATTTGTATTATAGCCTCTGATCCTTTCATTTGATTCTACCTGCAGAGTAATTAGAAAGCTATTGCAAAGCCTGATTAGCCTGATTGGGCAAAGCCTGCAATTGTAAAACTGTGGCTTTTGGGCCCTGAGGGCACCTGCCCCACTTGCACTGTGGGGACACTCAGCCCTGTATACTGAAAGCATCCGACGTGCCAAAAAATATATCAGGAAAGTCAAACAGCTGGAACACACCGAATCGATGCTTTCATTTTCATTTGTTAGCTCTTAGTAACAGAAATATTGAAAAGGGGGGCATCACACTGATACTACACCTCAATATCCAGACCAATTTACACCCACACAAGTATATCTCACTGTAGATCACTTTTGCAACTCCATTGATCATTTGGAGAAAGTCGTACTATTTATCACAAAGACAACAGTTTGTTTGTAGTTTGTCTGTCAACTTATGTGCAACATCCAGTCAGTCCTACAAGGCCAAATCAGTCACTTTTTGACCATATAAATGACATTTTTTTAACATAAGGGTCAATGACGTTTTTTTTGTTTGTGGTTTAGTCAAATTTAAAAGAGGTTAAAATTTGAAAATGAATGTATGAATAACTTGCACACATTCTTTTTTTTGTGGACCCAGCATAACATTTCTGCTTTTAATCCATTTTGAGAGAATATATTAGAAGAGATGGCAAAAATGTCCCAGTGGTGTAACTATAAAAACTTTGTACCAAATAATTAAACTTGCTAGAAATCTCAATAAAACACCACATCAACTATTTTGGCATGATCTTACATTATAACTTTTTTATATTAAATAACGGTGAAGGAATACAATTGTTCTAAATATGAAATTAAATCTGGGGAATCATGTCAATCAGCAACTTTTTTTTTTAAATTAAGTAATTATTTGTATAGGTGAACTGTAGGAGGATAAGATAATATGTATCATTCTTTTGTGGTTACCACATTTGACATTTTCAGGAGCATTCAGTCTTACTAAATTTAATTTCAAATGACATAAAACCAACAACAAATTTACATTTTAACAAACCTGATCCTGCTTTTAAAACTGTGAATTGCTCATCTTGCCAACCCCTTCTTTCTTACTGACCTATAAACATACAATAAAGTAGTAGTGGATAATATACGGTTTTACATTATACAATAGATAGATCCCCCCCCCCCCCCCACATTTGAAATTCCCAAATAAAGTGTCCAGTCTTCCCAAAATGAAGACTGCAGCATATGATAGGTAACAGCAGGCCATTAAAACACCCCCCTTCATTGGATTAAAGCAGCGACTAATATGGTATTAAATCGTGCGAAATCACCATCATCATGGTACACCAGGGTATGCAGGATAATAATAACCCTTAAGCATTAAAGTTGGGCTATCACAGCGCTGCAGGAGCAGATCCTCGGCTGACTGACTCTCTGGGAAGGAAGGAAGGAAAGTGGGCCAGCGGCTCTCATGTCAACAAAGCGGATATATGTGCTGCTAGCACGCTTTGTTAGCCGGGCAGGGCTGGGCTGATGCCCGCATCGAAACACGGGCTGGAAAACAGGCTGGTGCCGCAGGTAGTGAGGGGGCTATGCGCATTTAAACATCACCCCCAAACACATCCATCGTGATATTAAGCGAGGATTATTAGGTAATGTCATGTCACGTTGGGAATACTGTAGCAAAGGGTGGCTGTATTTGGTGTGTCATTGGATGAATCTAGTTTCAATCCAGTCCTCCAAAACGTGTCTGCGCACACAGACGCACACTTGACAACATTATATTAAACACACTGGTGGCTCTGCACGACAGCCATGATTTTTTCTTTTTTTGTAGGAAGGGGGTGGTATGGTAGCAGGAGAAGGGTATAGGCTAACTAGGGAGAGATTTACGCCTTACTGTCGGGACACATACACAGTGCTAACATGACAGGAGGCTGGGAGACAACGGGGGGAACATAGCGGATAGGTGCAAAGCAGAAACCCGACAGACGACGAGGAGGAGGAGGAGAAGAAGGAGGGGGACCAGCAGGCCAGGGTGCCGTTTTCTGCCTGCAGCCTTTTTTTTCTCCTCTATATGATTTTTCTTTTCTTTTTTTTCTTTTCTTAAACTTACATCAAATCAAATGCGGCATTACACTGATTTACCTGTAGGCGCGCTCTCCCCGCACTGTATTTTTCCTGTAAGGAATGATGTTGGATCCGTTGTCCGGGACGATGTCGTTGTTATTCTCTCCATTTGGGGAAAGGGCTTGGGTGGGACCGGGCATTTGGGTCTCTAAAATGTTGAACAGATACTCTGTTCTCTCTCTGGCCAGGAAAAAAAAACAACAGGAACGATGCAAAATGCTATGAAAGTGCCGCACCTCCGGTTATGTGTTGCCTCTGCCTTCTTATTCTTCACAAATCTCTGCCCTGATGACGTCGCTGCACTCTGGACCACGTGACTGATGGGGCTGGCTGCTATTTCAGTACACCAAATTACATTGATCATGAAGTGGGCTAAAAAGGCATGATCAATCAATGGTTTTGGGCGCTTTTGAGATGCAGATCAACAGATGTGGGGGGGTTTTTTCAAAGAAAAAAGAAAGAAAGAAAAAAGAAGAAGCAGGCAGATTTCAATAAATAGATTTAAATAGTGCTGCTGATGAAAATGATGACCACACATGGCATGAGGCAGTGTGATAAAATGTTTTGATTACTAACCATAAATTATCAATTTAAATAAATCCACAAAAAGCACTAATTTAGCTGCTCCTACTGTATGTGTATGTAATGTTTTTAATCAATTAGTCAATTGCCAAAAGAAAAAAAAAAATAATATTTTCAGGTTTTCTGAGTGTTCTGTGAAAGGGGGTTTGGAGTGACTGAACAACACATTTAAATAGGGTTAAACTTAATAATAATTTTCATTATTGACTTATTTGCCGATCAAATTCACAATTAAATCATTCAGCCCATGAAATGTTAAAACAATAGTGAAATAAAATAGTAGTAAAATATTCAATTAGCTGTCATTTATCCTTTATTTAACCTTTATGTTTGAGAAGCTGAAACAACAAAATGTTTGGTACTTTTGTGTGAATGACTGAAACCATTAATCACCAACTGATTAATAGTTGACAATTATCTAATGATCAGCTCATCGATTAATCAGCTAACTGTTGTAGCTCTACATTTGAAAACATCGCCTTGATCTCAGAGAACCTGTGAGCATTTTTCACTATTTGCTGACATTTTATTGACCAAACAATAATCTTTTTTTTATAATTATCATTACAAAATGTCAGAAAGTGATATCTTCAATGTCTCACTTTGTCAAAGTCGCTCCAAACACCAAAGATAATCTATTTAAAATCATAGAAGCTCATGATGTGTGTTACAAGTTCACATGTGAGAGTAGGATCCGGTCAATTTTGGGGCATTTTGCTGCATGAATAACTTCAAATAATCACTTATCAACATTTTCCCTGAGTTACTTTTTGTTGATTGACTAACTGATTAATAATTTCAGCTCTACAGTGTATATAAATCAACAAATAAACATTAGAGGTGTAATGGATATACGCACTATTGGTCAATATAAGGTGGGTTAAAAATAAAAAAAACAATTATGTGGTTACTGAGTTATCTCCTGTTTGTGCTGCCACATCTGTTGTTTGTATATTTTAAAACGCTGCTTTTATTTAGTGCCGAGCAACCGCCCTCAATGGGTCAGAGACGATCATTATTTAAAAAGGTGAATATTGTATAATGTAAAGTGGAAATGGAAAAGTTATTCTTGTCGTATTGAAATAAAATAAAAATGTCGATTTATCTGCAGGAGTCGCTATTACAACTTGAACCACTCAGCCAGCGAGGCCGCCTCAGTTCGCTCCTGTCTGATCATGGTTAGTAATCAATGATAAGAAAGAAGCTGCTTCATATGAACCAGCAGCTCACAGTGTTTAACAGCCGTGATGAACAACTGATTTAATGTCACAGTTCTGTAACAGCGCTGGACTGAAGCGTCTGCTACACAGCTGTGGTGTTATATGCAACAAGTATGCAAAGCCATTCATACATACGGCCTCCGATGGGACCCTGACGTCCTGACAGCAAAGGCCTCTGGGAAAAGAATTCCTAATAAAACTGTTTGACTGTCTTGATTTTTTCCAGCTGTTTATCTTATATTGATGAATACCTTTAGGAGTTTATGCAGCTTCTAATCTGAGAAATGTAAGTACACATTTTGAGATCAATGTTAATAATAATAATAATATGTTAAATTTGTACCACACTTTTCATTCATAGTGAAACTGAAGTGTTGCAGTATTAATAACACAGAACACAGAAATGAAAGAAAATAATAAGAGTTCAGATTAAAGAGACTTCCTGAACAGAAAGGGGTTTTAGGACCTTTTTTTTTTTGAAGAGTCTGGGGTCTGTGCTGCCCTCAGATGATTAGGAAAGCTGTTCCACAAGCAGCAGAGCAGAAGGCTTGTTCCCCCACGGTGCGGAGCTTAGCACTCAGGGGCCCGGAAACAAAACCAAGAAACCATCCGGAGCAAGCATCAGTTCAAAAGGTCAGTAATGCTAAAGTTTTTCATGTGCCGACAGCTTTTCTTCTGAGATTCTTTGGTCAACAGGAGTCCCTCACAAGTAGTCTTGTTCATGTCGACCGGCTCAACAGGCAAAATGTTTTGATTTGTTCTGGTTCAAGCGCAACCAAAGAGGAGAGGAAGCGTCCTTAACAGAGTTTATCAACTGAGTTTTAATCCTTCAGGGTTCACTTCCACCATCAGATGCACATACAGCTATTTATTAAACATCAAAATGACAAATAACATTTTAAACTGTCCATCAATGCCTTTAAAAATAAGTAAATTATATCAAATATTCAGCAACTCTGAATCAGCAATACATATGTGTGTTCACTTAAAACAGCTCCTCTGGTGCCCCCAGCAGGTCGTAGCAGAGGTCGCTGTTGTATCTACACTGTGTGAAGTTTTATACACAATTTATAGACTTTTATAAATTGCTCTCTGATAAATCTGACAAATAAAGTTTGATTAATTTTAACCAATAATCCTGACCTCCATTTGGAGTTTTGTCTTCTAGTCTTAATTACATTTTTAAATCATCTATAATTTGCCTTTTTTGGCCTGTGATAGTTACATATGTATAGTTGGAGCTTTATGACTAGTGTGTAGTGTAGTGTTAAATGATTCAGGAGTTTTAGTGACGTTTTGCTTTGAACATGTTACGACATATTTCAGATTCCACAGTGTTTATACTGTGAGATGGTGGCCATTATTTACATCCATTAAATCTCATTTATTCAACTTGAACTGTTCACACTGGAGCTTTTAGAAGTCACATGTCCACAAAGTGGATGTATGCGGCCTGGATTTCACCTTCATGCTGCAAATCTTTGACTGTAACAGTGATAATTCACTCTTAGACTGAAGAGTGCATTTGAACTGAATCATAAAGTGTTTCTAAATATTTCAAAAATCTTATAAATAAATCAAGGCAGTGATCTATGCATTTCCAGCTGAGGAAGTCTGTTTTTTTTCTCTCATGGACAAATATTCAGGACCCCCTTGCCTCTGCTGGGCTAGAAGATCTCTTTAATCTTTACACAATCTCCTGCAGAGTCAAACAAAAGGCATAACCAAGTACTAAACTCATTAAATCACCATACTGTCGAAGCTAGAAATGTCTCCACTGAGAACAAAAAGCATTTGGTTGTACATTCGCTCTTTCGTTAAACTTAGAGGCCCTTTCACACCCAGAGAGCGACAACTCAGGGGCAGCAGCAGAAAATGGTACAATCTGCACTGCAACCCCTGTGCTGTGCCACTGCCAGGCTGTCATGATGTGAACCAGTCTGTAGGGCCTTCAAGTGTCACTACAGAGGTCATATATGCACAGCCTGTCTTAAATAGATGTTCAGACTGTGAAGCTTCTTACAATGGAATAAATGAATGATCTTAACAAGAGGGAAACATTTCCTCTCTGCCTAAATTTGCTTGCGCCTTTAAAAAGCTGGAAGGGATTGTCCTCCTTGCTGGTTAGGGCTGTGCAATATGATAATATATGTATTGTGTGATAAGAGGAAAACATCTATCGTCTCATATTTTGCTCTGCTGTGGCACAAATCACACTCATTACGGCTGTAGTTTATGGATAACGTTCATCTTTTGTGTGGATTATATCGTTAAAATACTCTTCTTCATAACGAGTTTAGTCGTCGTAAACTCTGCTGCTGCACACATACACATACATACATGGAGGGCTCTGAAAAACTCTTTATTCAATGAATTGAAATGTGCTATAGCGGGATAGGTGTCGTTATCGGGATATGAGATTTTGGTCATATCACCCAAGCCTTATTGCTGCTCTAAACAATGACTTGTCTCCAAAAATTAAACACCAAAGACAAATGTGTAGTTAAATGGAAACACAAGTAAAAGAAGTTTGCAGGTCTTGGAGAACATGTTAAAGAGGAATTGTTCTAATCTGAGGCAGCAGAGAAGAGGACTGGTGTCTGTCAGTACGTGACTGGGTGTTCAAACTGAAAAACACAAAGGGCTGTAATAGTGGGCACATGATGAAAAACAATCCAGGATGTCCAGTTTACATAATAGATCCATGAATTTGACAGTATAGTAGATGTCAGAATGCCTCACAAAGGTTTACTATACTATGAGGACAGATTTTACTCAGAAAAGGGATTTATCTGGAACGTGAACTTAAATATACTTAATTTGGTAGTGAAATGTGTTGCTGGATCACTGTGTTGTGTTCTAGCAAAAGCTGAGTCATGTTTAAAGCTGCTACGATTAGTCCATTTAATCTGCAACTATTTTGATAAACGAATAATCGTTTTAGTAATTGTGACTGGTGCTGGATTTACCTTCTCAAATGTGATGATTTAATGCTTTTCTTCATCATATAATTAATAATCAGAATTTAGAGACACTTAATAAGACACTTAAAGATGTCATCTTTGACTCTTGGAAATTACAATGATTTTCACCATTTTTATAGACATTATTATTAACTAATGAATGGAGAAAAGAATCGTTAGTTGCAGACCTAGTCAGGTTCAACCTTTTACCTGACGACCCAATGTGTGAAATGAGGGGGCTGCTAATATCTGCCTGAACACAGACGTACACAGATCAAGACAGGTGAGCTGAAGCTTTGGTTTGACATTTTGCAGCAAATCTACACCTTAGTAAAATGAAAAAATATTTATGTCAATTTTTTCTGCAAAGTCCATTAAACTGTAACTTTGAGAAATACACAATGCACTGCTCAAGTTAGATGCATTAGTTGGAACTTAATTGGGTGAGAAAAGGATTTATGAAAGTAGCAATGAACAACTCAGGTGAGTGCAGAAAAAACTGCAAACAAGCCTGCTAATCTAGAACCAGCTAATCTAGGTATAACAGCTGCTTTGTCTTGATTTCATGCTTTCTATCCATGACCATGCGGATAACATACTGACAATGCTATATGTTATACCACGATGAATCATTGTGCATAAGCTCATTCCATTAGAGAAAATGGAGAGTTGTGCTCGCTCTCTCCATTCATATATCGTCACCGCGCTGTGTTTCTTGCACTGGGTGTTCACATGGGTGGGTGAAGGGGGGGTCAGCTCCACCCAGCAGACCATTACAGCCCCTCTTAACATTCAAAAGATAGCAAGCTGCAGATTGGACAGTTTCAAAAATGCCATCTGGCTTGGTTTGCTGTAGTTAGAGAGCAGAATCAAAAATAAGGACTATGAGTGTAGAGAGTCAAATACTTTAAGGGGGAAGCTAACCTCAAACCTTACCTAAATAAGGAGCAGAGAGGAAGGAGCACAAAGAGGAGGGGTGCAACCAGTATACATCTGTCACATTTTCTGGTATGACTTCATGGTTGCATGAGTAATCCCTTTAAATACAAACAGTATGTGTGGAAATAATGTTTTTTTTAAAGAGAATTTAGCACCGAAGACAAAAGAGTCAGGGTGGTCACCTCTCTCCCCCCTTTCACCCATGGCTCTGCTGCTCAGAAATAGCTTTCTGATCTTTCTGATGGAGGGAAAACACGAGTCAGTCTTGCTAATTTCTGAGATTTTTTTTTTTTAAAGCAACTCTGTGAAGCGTTTAGCTGCAGTGAAGCTAGCCGACGCTCAGCTTCGTGTTGGAGATGTCAGCTGCTGTAGTTAAAAAATGAAAAGCAATGATTGGGAAAGCGAGCTACAAACACGGTCTAAATCAGTGTTTCTACGAGCAGTACATCTAGTCCAGCTAAAGTTAGGCTAATTTACCTCCTGTCAACACTTTAAGAGAGTAGTGACAGCAGACATATGCCTCTGACCCGGGGAAACATCACCGTATCAGGCGGCGACACACACACACACACACAGACACACACAGATGGACAAAAAAAGGCTCCGGTTTCTACGTTTTTACACACACGTGTTGCACCATGTTTCAACACAAAATTACAAACTGTTCAAGCAAAGCAAACGAGACTCACCAGTGAACTCCGCTCCGCAGGTTTACAAGGTGTTAAAAAAATTGAAGCTGTTTTCCGGCTGAGTCACCCCACCCTCAAACGCCCATTTCAACCAGCGATGAGCTCAGAGCCGGCACCTGATTGGACAGCGCTTCACCGATGTCGCAGCTGATTGGCTCCGTCGGTGACCACTGTCGTGAAACTGGCCAATCACCCCTCGATGCGTTGTTCATCGTAAACGTCAGACAGCTTTCCATTTCGTCTCCGTGTGTTACTTCCACTTCACTTTCCCTCCTGAGGGACCAAAGTCTTTATCTATGCTAATACATATTAAATCAACGCAACATTAATTAAACAAACAAACATCTGTAAGCTTTACCCCTAAACAAATGAGTAAAGTATCAAAATAATATATAAAATAGATGAATTTGTAGGCAAATGTAATGAAAAACTTAAACTTACTTTAATGCTTATTAGTACAAGATCAAATATGAATAAATAACAATAAGGAATTTGATCAAAGGAAAACAAGAAAATATTACATTTATTTTATATTTTATATTAATTATTACATTTTCAATTGCATTTCACTGTAACACTGCCTCAACTAAAATGTCTTCAGGAGTTTCACCCTTAATCATCATTGTTATAAACTCAGATTCAGTCAGCAGCTGGTTGAAGTCACTGTTCAGGAAAAGTGACTTTATCCAGACTTTAAAAAAAAATAATAATAATTTGGGGCTTTTGAGAAAATATTCAGGGCTGAAGGCACCAAAAGCCACACCCTAGCTCCGCCCATGCTGCTGTGGTGGACCAGCTGAAACAGGAAATTGATTTGTTAATCAACAGAAAACTCAATTAGCAGCAATTTTGATATTTGATTCATGGTTAGAGTGAGTTAAACAAGAAAAAAAAGAAAATGATCTTCCCCCAGCTTTTCAAATGTTACGTTTTGTTGCATATCAGAGTTGTGTGTGATTTTAAATTGCACATCTGTTGATTTAGACACATTGAGTTCTTTAAAAAAAAAAGTATTCATAGGCTAAACAATCTAATAAATAATAAATTATTGTTATTTGTGGCCCTGGTGTAATGTGTACACTACAGGATCAGATTCTTACATTTTCTGTGGGAAAAATATTTTTATGAACTTCAAGGCCTTTAAGATTTGCCATGAAAAGGAGATGATGTCCTTTGAGAAAATAAAATTCAACTGAATATGCAAAGAGTTGGACCATTATGCACTGAAGGAAATGCACTGGAAAAGGGGGACAAGCATACTTCCAGTGGTGTGTAAAGTTTCCATCTTTGATTAAATATACCTATGATTCAGCCACTGACACAGCTGCATTTCTTGTCTCTTAACACCAGGGTGCAGTCATGCACTTGATACAAGACAAAAGACAGCTGGATGAGGCTCGGTGTAAAATTCATCACTATTACAGCTGCTTTGCTAACTATACTGACAGACAGATGAGTATTCTGGACCAGATAAAGAAAAATATGCTGTGGAAAGAATTCGTTTTTCCAGATTGTGGTAATTATGCAAATAAGCGGTGATGGTGATGCTGTGGATCTGTACTGCAATAAAATCTTAGAAATGTCTGGTCGTAATAAAACATTACATCAGTTAATTCTTATGCTGACAATACTGCCTGAGTCCGAGAGCACAAAATTCTGATGACTATGAGGTTCAGTACTGGATGGCTGCTTTTATGTTACCTCGGATGGTGGGTCTATGTGATGAATTATAGACAATAGGTTGAGGGCAGCCAACAGTGCATTCAGGACAGATAATAAATGTGCACTGCCAAAGCAAGCCAATTGAAGTGTGCCGTTCTGGAATGGAAAAAGAAAGAGAAAGGAGTTCATAGGCAAAAATTGTGATATTGTGTCAACACTTTATTATGGATCACCACCATGCAAAAATCACTGCTATGAACTTGCTCAAAAATCAAACTAGATATATTTCACACATGTATTATTTTAGATTGGCTTGCCACTTTTCCCCCCAAAGTGACTCCATAAAGTTTAAACACACACTCAGAGAAAATACATCAAGAGAGTGTGTGTGCGTTGGTGGGCAAGTTACACAGAGATTCTTTGTGAGAGCATTGATGCCAACAAATGAAACAATGGCAAATGATCAAACATTAATTCATAAACCATTGATAGTAAACAAGTTCTTCAATGCCCTTACCAGTGTAAACCTTTGAATTTGAACAATTTGGAAGTCTCACACGTCTTTAATGTGCTAATTTTATTTTACACAATTTCCACTGTAATTAAAAACACTTTCAGACATTATCAGAAACCAATTTAACTACATCTTAGATTTAGCTGACAGTTTATATGTAGACAGTGTACATATTTGCAGACTAAATCCCTCTGCAGACAATATCACTTCCAAGCATCAGATTAAAGGAGTTTAACCTCATCTGTCCAGTGACAACAACTCCCATTGCTGCTGAACAGGTGTGTTTTGTTGTTAGCTACATGCTGCTTTGACAGGTTGAAGGAACTCCATCAAGAGGTCATCCAATCAGGTAAGGCAGTGCGCATTGTTATTACTAATGTATCAAATAAAACAAACCTATCTGATAAATAGCAGTCAGCCTGCTCCAAAAAGTCCAAAAACAATACAAAATCCACTCAACAGCAACAGTAAGAAATCTATGGAATAGTGGTAAAATCTGTTCATAGTAACCAGGCCAGAGTTATACATTTACAAAATATTGCAAATTTGATCATCTATAACTTTAACTCCAACATAATCTCAGGTTTATATCATAAATCAGATGACAAACAAACACTTAAACCTGGTTTACTGTATTCAGAAACATGAGAATTTGAAAGAATCTGGTTTTGCCATCCCTGTACTAACAGTGAAGTTGTACATCTGCTTGACCACTCATATAAAAAGGACACAAATTAAAAAAAGAATTCCTCAAAATCATGTGGTTTTTATGGCACCTGTGGTATAATAGACAGCTCAGTAATTAATCTCTTTACATCAGCTCACAGTATTACCTTAAATATGTGGTTGGTTAAAAAATATATCTTTACCTAAATGTATTCTATGGTTGGATTTAGCAATTATTTTTCTTTCAACTTAAATTCTTCATTTCTTCAGTGTTCCGTACCGTCTGCCCAGTGTTGTCTTGTCCAGTGTCTTCTACTATTGTTGTTTTTCATATTGCTCGCCTGTTATGAACACAGATCACAGATGTTACTAACAGCACGGTGTAGTAGCACTCCATGTAGTACTCAACCTTTAAAACAAAGAAAGTAAAGCTGAAACCATTAGTCAATATATTAAATGTCACGCCTTCTCTGATTCCAGCCTTTAAATTGTAAGGATTTGCTACTTTTCTTTGTCTTATGTGATAATAAACTGATCTTAAGGTTTTGGACTGTTGGTAAAAAAAAAACAACGACAAAAAAAGTTGTCGATGTCAAGTTGATGATGTCACCTAGGACAACTGTGATGGGCATTTTTCATAATTTTTGACAGACTAACTGATTAATCAAGGAAAGAGTGGGTAGATTAATTGATAATGAACAAATTGTTAGATGCAACCATAAAAAAGGCCTGATGAGTGTGTTTACACAGCCATTAGTATCCTGGTTGTAATCTGGTTCCTGGAGCATCCCAGTTATGTGCCTACACATCATATCCTGGTTTGAGTAACTCGGGAATGCTGCCTCAAGTACTTTGATAGAAACAGTAAAACCCTTTATTCAGTTTTATTGTCTGTCATGTGGGCAAATGCTTCCCCAGCTCAAATTACATAAACTGCTGATCAGTAAAACATAAAATATGATAATAAACATGGTAGTGATGATCGACATGCTCAAATGACTACATGTCAATTTTTATTGTGGTTTCTTTTCTCCATTCCTGCTGAACAGAGTGGGAAATTCTCTTGCAAATGAGCTAAACTGCATTCATCCTCAACTCTTAAGATAGCTCAGTCAGTAAAGACAACAACTGAAAGTGTTGGAGATGTCAACACATCAAAGACACACCTAATTCTCTACAATGTGCCGCAAAATATGGACACTTATGTACCAGAGACAAACTCCACTGAATACAAGTTTCATTCATACTGACTCTGCCCACTGAGGACACAAGACACAAAAACTGTAGAAATATGCACCAATACAACTTACAGTTAATAACACAAACTCAATAAAATAAAATAAGTAACGTACATGTGGATATAAATAACCAGGTTTCTCATGTTCCATGTAAACACCATATCAAAAATACGATGACAATCAAAGATAAGACTCCAAATCAGGATAATAATATGCATGTAAAAAAAATCACACTATACTTATCAGTAGATAGTATATACTAGATTTAGTATTACACATTCCTCCAGTTGTTGTTTTTTGTGACTTGTCAAATTAATACATTTTCAAGTGTTCATAAAAATGCAGTTCAGATACTTACCAGTTACCTGGACTACCACAGTCACTGCTGCAGTGTCACCTGTACGACAGTATGAACATCACCAAAACACACACAGCAGATTGTTAGAGCAGAATTGACTGGGAACAGTTTCAAGATTCAAATCACACTATGCAGATGTGCAATATGCACAATATGCAGCTTTCTACTGTGACTTCACCCCAGTCTTAGAAATGCTAAAACTCACCATGCACGCTTTGTCTGGTTCCTGCCTGTGCTTCATAAGCTCCTCCAACTTGAGCTCGTCCTCCAGCTGCTGCTCCAGATCATTCTCATAGCTCTCTTCCTCTGCAGCGCTAGTAGTCCTGTAACAGAGCAAGAAAACAACACAAAAGATTGACGTTGTAGACGGAAACTAGAGGTTTTGTGGCTGAGATCAAGAACTGGCCAATGGAATTTATCTACCAACTTTTGTAAGTAACCCGGTGTGATTTTCTTTGACTTGTCCCAACCAAAGTCCCACTTTAAAGCAACCATTACATTTGATTCAAACCATGTAAATATGTGAGTCATATGAAGCATTTGACATAAACAATGCTGTGTGTACAGTATCTGTATGAAACAAAGCAACATTACTGGGAAAGCTGGCAACAGAGAAAATGAAATGCCAGGATGGAGCAGCAACATGTGCCAAAAGCAGTTTGCTCAAGTTAAGCAGGGACAATGGATGAGCTGGGAAAGTGTAGAAGAAGACACTAATTAGAAGTTTAAATTCTTGAATCTACTCTCACATACACATTTTCAGGTCATGCTCATGTAGGTGCTCCCCAAAAAATATTACAAAGGCTAGTTCAGTTGTATATTGTGTACCGGTTGAGGGTGAATCTGACCTTGGTTTATAAGGGAAGAAGGGGTCTGAAGAGGTTGTGGCCAACACTTCACCACGCCCAAAGTCTGAATCCACAGTGCTCTCAGTCTCACTTCCACCCTCTGTGGAGAAATGCATTTTAAATCAGCTTCTGTATAACAGTCCTACAAGAAAAATGAACGTTTTTCACTCATTTATACCTGAATTTAGTTCTTTAACCAGTGATGACATTGTGTTGGTGATGGAGTCAGCAGCAATGAGCAGGTCATTTCTCAAATTTCTCCTCGGCCCTTTGAAACAAGACAGAGACATTTTTAGTTTTGAAATGTGATTGCATACTGTGTTTCTTCCAATCATATTTTGAAAACCATATCCTGTGTTACCCTGAGCGAAGGCCTCCTGAACATCCCCTCCCACGCCCATGAGTGAGTCCTGAGGTGTGTGAGTCGGAGTCGTGCCGGCAGAATCTGAGTGGATCGGTGTGGGGATTGACCGGTTGATGGTGTGACTGGGGGAAGAGCGCGGAGAGCCGGGACCCTGAGTCTGCAACACACACACAGGCTGTTTAGTGTTAACTGTCAGCACATGAACCTGTGCTGTAATGTAAAGACTTTAAAGGAAAGGTTTACAGTTTTTTGTTAAAAGTCTGTCTTAAAACAGGTGTCCGCATTTGTCAAATAAAGTGGATATCTTCCACAGTTAGTTTTTTTAATGTAAATAATTCCCTCTTTGTGTCTGGGTGGACAGTGTTTTCCTGCTCAGCTGCAGTTCAAGGATAGTAACACAGATAGAATTTGAAAGATATTGACTTGATTTGACTAATTTAGATGGCTGAAGCATAATTAGTTTCAAATATACTTTTAAATACATTTTTGCATAGAAGGAGGACAGTTGATTTGGTCCCCCATCACTTACATTGAAAGTGCATTATGAAGGGATCTGATTACAGCAAGAAAAGCATGTGTCACTGTTAATTTGATCACCTAACTGCTGTTTTATGACAGACTTGAAAAACTGTGAGCCTATCATTTAAGAAGTATAACATATAATCAGAATCTTACCAAAGCAAATCTTTAACAAGCAATGTCATTGTCAGTGCTCAAAACACAGCAAAGAAACTACAAACAATTCCCATCAATAGTTTTTAAGGTTTACTGCGAGGCTCATGTGTCCTGAAAGTTCACCACAATACCTTATAAGTACCAAACATGACACACATGCTAGAAATGTACGATATGTGGAGTCATTAAGCTGCATTTTTTCAGCATGCTGTTAAAGCAGACGTTTTTTCTCTCTCTTGGAGCTATTTCAGTTATTTCGACAGACCAAACCACAGGTTGTTGCTGCCTGTTGAACACCATGTATTGTATCTTAGAAATGCAGACAAGTTCATAGATTTGAATACACAATAAAAACCTTTAAAAGAGATTGGTCATCTAAAGCTGCACTGTCTCCACCTTCATCGTCTGTTTTGTAAGTTTGTAGATATGAGGTTTTCCCCTAACAACAGCAAACATGCACACAATAGGTTTGAATCAGCCACCTTTTTGCCTCACAGTTTTTTAACTTACAGCTTGTCTCCGTTCCTCTTCCTGCTGGAAAAAAACAGTATTTTATATCTCATGAAACGACAAACACATAACATCCAGTATTTCCTTAAAAAATCCAATCGGTGTTTCCTCCAAGATGTGACAAGCATGTGGCTTCCTCATGCAAGTTTAATGGATTACCATTGATCCTTTTAGCCTAATTAGATTGATATCCTCCCCACTTAAGCCAGTACAGTAAGCAGTTTATGTAGGCTTTGAGGAACTGCTGTCTTGTTGGCTGCAGAAGATATTCTCGCACCAAAGGTTATCCCTCTTAGAGGGCGGTAGACATGTTGTCTTGTAAGGTGTGATGGAGCATAATCCTGAGCTCAATATCCTGCTCTTAAATTGTCTGTCTGGACTCTTGTCTGCCAGCGTGCTACATCTTCACATAATTTACAGTAGATGACATTTGTCACATATATTTACAGAAATATATAAGAGACGATACTTTTTATGATCCAAATGTAAACAGATTAGCACTTCTAACCAATATCAAACACAGTATTGGAGCATATTTTTCAAACACTAGAGTGAAGCATTTTTTTATTTTTAATTATGATCAAGTGAGAAATGCACAACTTTCTCTCAGTCTTTAACTTATATGGTCAAAAAATGATTCATTTGGCCTTCAATAAAGCTTCACTGTTATAGTTGTACGCCCTCTAATGGACATGTTAGATAACTGAGTAGAGTCAACACATACACCACTTGCTTTGTCTCTGCTGTGGTGCAGGAATCAATTCCCCTGAAGATCCAATACCAAAGAAAAACAGTCAATTCCTGCACACACTTATCACCTCTGCACTGGTTTACTTAAAAGGTTTCGGTCACGAGAACCTTTCTTAAGATATATCAGTCATAAAGTGACTTAAATACAGTCCATAATTGCATGAAAGTCCACAGCTGTGTTGTGGCTGTGTCCATGATTACACACAACAGGTCACTCATTCAAGATTTCCTCAACTGTCAAAAACATAGGATATCTATAATCTTACACAAAATCCTTTAAAAAGTATGTTAGGTAATTGCTCACATGTTTTCCTCATCCGCAAAGTGCAGTGTTAGCTTTTCATTAGCTGGAATGATAAACTACAGCTGTGAAAAAATGTACTAGAAGAGAAATTCACCATCTGGACGTATTGCTTACGACCTGCCTCAAAAATAAGAAGAAAAAAAAAGAAGTTGCGTGACACTACTTGGTCAAGAAGAAAACTTGTACCCAATTACCATATCGTACAGGAAACAAAGGATGTATGTTTATTGGTGGTCATGAGAGTGTCTTAACAGTAGCCTGTATTTGAAAGCTGTGCAGTCAGAGAGATTAAAGGCATGTCTCTCGTACCTTGAGAAGCATCATTAGTTGCTCCAGCTGCACCATCAGTTCCCTGCGACTCTCTTGCAGAGTAGACATTCTTTGTTCAAGTTCATCTTTGCGTTGCCTGACAGAAAAAACAAGTTGTACAGAATGATGATACCATTATGTCATGTCAATGGGAAAACAAACAAACAAAAAAAAAGAATATGAGCATCTGGACTTTCAGACATATGTTGTTCCTTTGCCTCGGAAAACACAAGCAATTACAACATGTATGTTCTGTTGCAGCCTAAGCAAAACTGTCTGTTATGAATTGGACTTTGGGGGATCAAAGAAACATCATTTACCTGAGAAGTCGTAACTCAGCCAGCAGAGTGGGGTTCTGCTGACCCTTGTCAGGTGGCGGCTGGGAGGCCTCCTCATGTTGAAGGCGCAGTCGCTGGATTTCCTGCAGGATTTCTCTGTGAAAGGCACAAACAGTGCTCTGTTAAGTGCAAGCATTTTATGTTTTGTCCATTTGAACTCTAAAGAATGTTTTACTAATCTGACTTGGGTCTGCTGACTGTTCAGAGGATCCACACAAAACACAGGAAAATTATTTTAGTTTCTGCCAAATCTGACTGAAACCTACAATAACTGATTTTTTTGGCCACTTGGGGGCAGCGGAAGCAAGCTGTGAACACAAACTGATGTGCCAAACTTGTTAGCAAACAGTGTAAACATCCAGCATTTATTGAGCAACATTATGTAGGCATTCATTTGAGGTTGTGTTTCTGGCCACCAGACAAATGGAAGTCCAATGTTCACTCTCTTTTGAGTTCTGTTTTTGCTATTCACCAATTCCTGAGAGAAGTATCTGGATCTGGCTGCTAAATGCTCTACTATGTTTACTAGGTAGTGTAGAGTGTGGTTTCATAACTGTTTCGCTGAAAACAGCTGCCTGCTGTAGCTGAAAAATAATGTTACGAACAGTGAGAGCAAACCAAAACGGTAAAGTTGGGGCCTAGAAAACTAAAATTGGACCTGAAAGATGTTGAAGGTCTTTTTCACAGCAGACAGGTTGAACCGTCATAATAGGAAAAGCACAAGTGTTACTAATAACATGAACAATAGCGCTGTTCTATTGTGTCTCAGTCGTGGGTCCTGGTAAGCTGTAACAGTGTAACAGTGAGCCAGCATGCACAACACCAGGACACTGAAACTGAAGCAGATAAATTGAATTCAGCCATCATTAACTTTATTATTTACACCTGTGCTTTTCCTACAGTGACACATGAAAATGTCTTCTGTGAAAAAGGGCCTAAAAAGACCTGTAAAGAGGACTGGAGCTGCAGTATTGGGAGATAATTCTCTATGGGTGGCCCTTTTCATATGCAAGTAGTTAGTCATTTGATCCATGGTTTTATATAAGATAATGATTATAGCTGCTTTAAGACTTACTTGTTCACTGTTGCTATAACTGAAATTTTGTCTATACTTTGGTTTTAACTATTTACTGCTTTTTTATGTAATATTAATGTTTAGATTTGTGGTTACTTTAGATGATACGTTTTTTTTTTTCCTTTTTCTTTTTGTCTAATCCTATTTTACTTCTTTAATGCAATTTGTAAAGCACTCTGTATTCCCTCATTGTGCCTATTCATTGGTCTCCTTGAACATCTTAATATTAAGGACATAAATATAAGAACTTGCTGACTAATAATAGATTATACTACTAACAATAATAGTTTTCTGTAATGACTGTGCTTTGAGGTTAGTGTCTCCTTTGTCAAACCAGGTAGCATCTTTTCCTAAAGGTGAATTTCTTGTTGTGGAACAGAAAGAAAAAGGGAAGAGACAAACAGAAAAGAAAGCAGTCATCCCGAACCTGTTTTTGCTCTCAAGCTCAGCAATGAGCTGCCTCTGCTGTTTGTTGGCATCCAGAGAGCACGGGAGGTCTGTGGGGACCCTCTGCTGCTGAGCCTGTTGGTGAAACCAAGCAAGAGACATGTGAACTGGCTTTACCTTGGGATGATGTCATCCGCTACCTTATTTCATATCTCACAGGAGGAACAAACAGTAAAGTCACCAGCCATCCATCAAGACATGATCAGAGCATAAACTGGCATACAGGTCTGGTCGGACATGATCACCACCTGTAAATCCCCTCTTCATTTTTGCAATAAATAAGAAGTACTTTATTGATCCCCATGGGGAAATTGATCCTCTGCATCTAATCCATCCGATACACTCACAATAGGAGCAGTGGGCAACTGAAGTGTAACACCCAGGGACCAATTCCAGTTCTTTTTGCAAATGCCTGGATCAGGGGCACTGAAAGGAGTATTAACCCTCAAATACATGTCTTTGATGGTGGTGGGAACCAGAGCAACAGGAGGAAAGCCTCGCAAACACGCAAACTCCACACAGAAAAGACCTGGTATAACTGGGGTTCAAACCCAGGACCTTCTTGCTTTGAGGCAACAGTGTTACCCAAAGGATTAAAAAGGACTGACACTCGTACAGGTGGGGTAGCTGCATACGTTTCAGCTCCTTCTCATCAAGGACAGATTTTTTGCCCCTGAACACTGATGAAAGATGCCAAGATATTGTGCGCAATAAATGTCTTATATATCTCACCGCAGCATCAGCAGCCAGTCTAGCAGCATAGCGGGCGATGAGACTGTGCTCTTCATCTTGATGGTTACTGCTCTCCAGCAAACTGATCAAGGGGAAAATAGAGATGGAAGTCACGACATGACACAGTTAATACACAGCTACTCAGATACAAACTATTTAGAGGGAATGCAAAAATCCAAGAAAGTTTTTAGGTCAGATTAGGAAGAGAAAGGCAGAGAAAGCTTACGTTTTACACAGACAGCAGAGGCCCTTGTAACCAAGCTATTTATGTAAAACCACAAAAGCAGGAATGAAGTTGGGTGATTAGATGGTGATTGAAACAGTCTAATCACCGATACAGTACAAATATGGTTATGTGTTTGCACGCACGCATACAGTAGATGCACTCAGACAGGAAGATATGTGGCAGGGGGTTTGCAGAGCTGCTATAATAATATGTAGCCAACATGATAGATGGCATTCAACCACCATTAAAACACACATACCCACACAAGCATATTAGACGGAAAGCACACAAACGGAAAATGCAGGCAACACTCTTTATGTTGCATTTTAATAAGAAAATAAACATAAAGACACAATTATGCTTCAATGGGGAGAGATTACACCATATTCCAACTGATTACACATCTACTTCGTTTAAAAATTGTACAGTGACGAAAGAGAAGTTACAGAATCAAATATGCTAAACTGCTTTTACTTTGTAAGGACGCAGTCAAACTCAGTAAGGAAACCAAAATCAAATCTGAGGAAAAGAGCAGCTAAAAGTATTTAACGTTTTTTCCACCGATTAACTAACTGCCTTAAGCATTCAGAGTTATACAATCCTAATGCGATAAATCAGTGACAAATTATACTTAGTAAAAATAACATGTGCATTGCAAGAGTGACACAAGCATCAACCATGTTAGTGTTACATTAGAGGCAACATAGATGATCATGTGTATACTCACAAGATCGTACAAGGACTCAAATGTGAAAAATTAGCTCTACCTTGTAATCAAATCAAATCTATATACTGCACTCTTAGAATAAAAACTCCTTTTGGATACAGTTTAGTGAGAAACACTTCTGCAATAGTCTGTAAACTTTCTGACAGTGTGCAGTGTTATTAGGATTATAACAGGGTTAGGTTTGGGGAAGGATTGCGAGGTGGCAGTTCAGCAGAGCACATAGTTTCTACTGGTGTTGGCAAACACAGCAGTACACCAACTAACCATGTTTTGGGGTTGTTTTGGAGCAGATTCACATAGAGGCCAATCAGAACATGTTCGTCAGCAAGTCTATCAGCAACATCAAGGTTGTAGTTTAACCTGGAACAGTGCAATGTTTAAAACAAAAAACAAAAAAACAAAAAAAACATGACATTACACAGGTGACAACAGGGGACAGTGGATGAGAGGGACAGGAAGCAGAGAGGCAGAGAAAGAAAAGGAGAAAACACAACAAAAGAGGTTCGAGGAGAATGGCTGAAAAGCAGTCATTCATGGGTGACTAGAGAGAAACAAGGCCATATTATGTTTGGGAGAGTCACCAGTGATGAAGGCTAGGAGCACGATTAAGGACATGACCAGCGAAAAAGACTCTACATGCACTGTTTATGTTCTACAAGCATCAATCACTCTATAAGTGCTCTATCATTAAAACTATTGAAACTCATTATTTTTTAAGTCTAACAGTCTACCCCCCACCAAAGCTTATGTCAAGCATCCACAGTCCCTTTTGATGTAGCTCCTGTATTTTTTAGGGGCTTTCCACCTGCATCTTAAACTCCTAAAGCAACCATGACTGCTGCCATAATGAAGGGCTACTGTCTTTAGCTGTGACCATAAATTGTCACAAAAAACAACAACAATGCACAGTTAATCCGTCCAGAAAAAAAAGTGTAGTGCCATCATTTCTAATTTAGGTTAAACTGCTTTAATATTATTTAATCTTAGCTCTGAACTATTTCAAGTTGTACCCAATTAACCTGAAAAACTGCTCAATCAGCAAGCTAACAAACCAATAAGTTAAATTAGCAAATCAGCTAATTCCATTTGATACTTTTCACATTCAACTATCAGGCAGTTTCACAGAAGACATTTGTAGGGTGCAGTATGAAAAGCACCAGTGTAAATAATGAAACTAGTGAAACTCCATTTAGCTGCTTCAGATTGTGGTATTGTGTATGCTAACTCACTGTCACACTGTCATGGCTAACTGGGACACCTGAATATAACAAGTTATTGTTAATGTTTTAGTAACACTTGTGATTTTCCTATTATGACAAGTCAAAATGTCTATGAATAATAGAATAATGTCTGTGTATAAGGTCTACTTCATGCTAACCTCATGTAAGGGCTAAGCAAAGAGTGTTTAGGAGAGCTGAAATTATGTTTACTGATGTAAACATAATCTGAGGTGCTAGAAAGAAAAAGGATTAATTTTAAGTCAAAAACACCATGAAAACTATTTCTTTTTTGGTGGATCAACAAACTGTGAACACAAAGTCAACAGTTTCTGGCCACCTGACTGATATAAGTCCAATATTCACTCTCTTTTTAACTCTGTTTTGGTCTCCACCAGCGTCTGAGGATTATTTCTGGCTCTAGTTCCTACTATGCTCACTAACTGATCACTAACTTTGTCTGCGGTAATGTGAAGTGGGTATTTATTCCGTTTTTTTTTGCAAGCTGTAAAACCAAAAGCAATGATCTGAGATAAGCTACAACTGCTTAACTGCAGTGTCTGTTGGTTCATTACGATCACGGACTCTTTTTGCATTGCTCATAGCCATTTAATGCATTATCATTATTAAGACATTGATTAGTACAAGCTGTAAGAGAAAGTCTGCGTAACAAACTGATTGCCTGTCATCTGAAAAATGTGTTTACCAGATATGGAGGTTATTGAGTTGCATAATGGGAACAACAGGATCAAGGGTTTTTGGAGCTTGACCCACAATAGAGCCCAAAAGTCAGAACAGCCTGCCTTTGCTGCTTCGATTTTGACCATTCTCCTTTTAATCTGTCTCTCCTTCGAGCTTAATGAAGTGCAATACTAAATCCCTAGGGTGCCTCTTTTGCTGTATACTCTATGCTGCTGAAAATGGAAAGAAATGGAAAGCCAGGTATGAAGACCTCCAATATGGCTTCCAATGAGCACATCACCTGAAAGCCCTGTATTGTGTGATTTATCAGTTTGTGCAAACAGCAATGAAAATGTCCAGATGCTCTGTCACGCACATAAAGAATAACTTATAAATGCCACTCACTCATCACATCATCTGTATGTTGTCTGTAAGCCGAAGTTATGAAAGGGAGTAGTGTTTCCTAAAGAAACACTCTTCTCTATCAAATGCAGGTGCAGAGAAGGTAAAAGGACTCTGGCTAGAAAGATCTGAACAAACAACAACTCTTATATGATCCAAAATATAACATAAATGGCTACTGAAAAGAAGACTTAATTGCATTTTGTGTAAACATGTATATTTATTCACATACTGTGCATCATAAACAATGAGCCTGGGAATTCATACTGTTTAACTGCTATACAACTTCAACATTGCAGAGATTGAGGGTAAAATTTGAAAGCGGCTTATATTAGAAACCGGCAGTTAGTATTTCCCATTTCTATGTGAATGAAAAGATTGTAATAGACACTCCAAACTAATGGCCAATGATCTTTATGATGCATGCTTCATCTAGCGTCTATGAAATAGCCCCTCGAGTATAACAATGTAGACCCCTATATATTAAAACTGTTTTCTAATAGTTTCCTTGGGAGGTTTAGCACTCTAGTTAATGCCCTATGATTATTATCTATATTAGTTTGCACATGCATTTGAGCCACAAAAGCATTCTCATATGCACACCTGTGTCACTTACCCTCTGCCTTTCAACAGATGTGGAGCAGCCCCTGTCAAGGGCTTTCTTTGCTCAACATCATTATTCTTGCTGTAAGGAAAGCTATTTACATTCAGCAGAGGAAACCACAAAGAAGAAATAGCACTCTGATACACAAATGTTTACACACACACACACACACACACACACACACACACACACACACACACACACACACACACACACACACACACACACACACACACACACACACACACACACACACACACACACACACACACACACACACACAAACACACACATACACACACTAGAAAATAAAGGCAAGAAAATGAAGACAGTCAGAGTCTAAAGGGCAAGGGGCCTTTAGGGAGCAGGGCAAACTGAAAAGATCTGTTGTACTAAAATCCAGGACATCCATTGTTGTGGCTGTTTCACTCACTTTTTGGTGGAGTAAGGGTTCCCTGACGTAGGCATGGAGTGGGAGAGTGAGTATTCATTGGTGATATTCACCGGTCTTGGTGGCCTGGAGAGGTGACAAATATTATTTTTACTGCAAAGTTGATGGGGATATATTTTTATACTGGAGGATTCTCTTTTCATGTTTTATTCTTTGCACATTGTAGATTTGTTTTAACCTTATGATCTCTGAAATACCATTTTGGTAAACGGCTGACTGTACATGTGTCACAATGTGGCAATAAAGTAGGAGATGATTAGTAATGTACAGTGTGGTCAACATTGAAAACATGCAATGTATAAATAATATCATGAGTGTTTGGACAGAAACTAACAACAGCTACTGTAAGTACACTAGAAGGGATAGGACTTAATTATATAATTAGCACATTAAAGATTCAAACCTAACAAAAAGTACATGTTAAATAATCAAAGCACACTCACCACGTGTCTCTATTTTGAGGAATGTAAAGAACAAGGAAAGGAATGAAAATAATGTATTACAATCAGTAAAGCAATGCAAAAACTACACTAAAGATATAATTTCAAGTCATTATGACAAAAAAGAACACAATTGTTTAGTAAACTTGCCGAAAGCATTCACTTATATATAGGAGACCGACAAGAGCGCAGCAGATAAATTGTAAAATGTCCCAGTAAGTAATTATTTATTCTTTAAAACCTTTAAGTGATCCTTACAAAAAAATGTTAAAGTCTGTGTTTTTTACACAACAGAAAAATGTGTTATTAACCTCCCAGCCAAATTTGACTGATTCAAAAAGTCAACAAGTAGGCTATATAAAATTTGGTTTCACAATGATGGAAACTCAAGACGCTGGGGGCGTGTCCGCTGAAGGCGCTGAAACCCACCCCCAATTGAACCATCTGATTGAACTACCTTAAAAAATATACAATTTAAAATATTTGTAGGTGCAAGATAAGCAACATGTATGAAGTTTCAAAATAAAAGTAATAAGTGTACATAAATGTGGACTTCTTTGAGTAAAAATTTCGCTTAAAAGAGAAGTTAACAAGCGATCCATTACTAATCATTGTAACTTAAAAACTGTGTGAAGTTCAGTGCCAAAGTTACTCTCTTCAGGGCTGGATGTAATAGCCGCAGGAGTATGGACCGAGAGGCAGATAGGGCCGCTACACAGACGGGTTCCCGCAGCTTTAACACCGACTCTTCCCGTCCACAGTCACTTCACTTGGGTTTAAAATAACTCCTTGAGCGCTACAGTTGACCACATATTAACCCCATTCATCAGTAACTAGTAATTAATAGTAATTGTTACTATGAAACCGGCGTCTATCAGCCTGGCTCTGCCGGCAGAGAGCATCAATAAACGGGGAAGTGAGCAGCGCTAATGGCTAAGCTAATAATAACATTTATTTATGGATGCCTCCGCAGGTCCACATCAACAAAAAACAAAACAAAATAAAATAAAACACAAGACAATACAATAACAAGACATTGTAAATATATACAGAGTTAAAACAGATACAGACATGCGTTCCAATGCTTCCAAAAACAAGAAGAGTATTTTGTGTCACTTTGTGTAGGCTGGGCTAATGCCATCATAACTCCATTTTTTGATTCATTTAACCGAACCATGAATCTGTACATTAACTTCCTTAACACTGCATAAAAGGTGGGGACATTTTTAAAAACAAACATGTGACCAGCACTAGTCCATCTTGGAAGCCTAAGCAGAATTCTAAATGCATCATTTTATGCAACCTAACCTAACCTAACTCCTCATTATCTATCTTTAACTTACCTATCATTTTCCTCACCAGTGTAGGTGTCAGGTGAACAACATGGATGAACTGTGACTGTGAATCACCACTTATACAACGATTATGGACTGCCAACTTCATGATGGCTTAACCTCGATAGCGCCATTGAGCTACCCAGGTGCTACATCCTCATGCCTCAGGTAAGACCAGAGGGGCTCGGGGTACTGTGCATTTATATTAACAGGTCTATCTGTCCAGAGAGTTTACAGTACTATTGACTGCAGCATAATTCTGGAGGCTAATGCCAAGCCACACACCCAGCTGGGGGGGTGGATATATTGGACTATGGATATATTGGGGTATGGATATATTGGCCGATAATGTTATATGTACATAATCTAAATATAAACACAGGGTTTTGCAATGATCCCTCAAATGTGGTTATCAAAACACTTGTGATAAAGATATGTAATGGATATTTATATATATTACAGTTTAACAATAAACATTATTGTATAAAATGACAGTAAACAGCACTGGGAATTCAATAATTATAATTAGCTATGAATAAAAAAACAAAGAACAAAAAACATACATATATTAAACGTGAATTTAAAAAAAGGATCAAATATAAATAAAATGCTGCTTACATAACTATAAACTTTCTTTTTTTTTTTTTAATATCGGCACATATTCACAGATACCGGTATATCTGTGATATGCGATATCTGCTAATAATATCAGCTGACCAATCTATCAGTCGGGCTGTATCCACAATTCAGTACTACATAATTGACAGTCTTTTGGTACGTTTTTTTAGCAGTTATTTTCTAACATGTATAATGTATTTCAAAAGAAATCTCGGGTTTTCCTTTAAATGGACTGTATGAATATCAGCTGAGGCGTTTAGGGCGCAGAGCATGAACTGGCATGAACTAGACTGGCGGGGGGCCTTTGTTGCATGTCGACGTTTCACATTTCTCATCATCTCTCTACTGTTGCTTAGACAAATATCTCTAACAACATGGAATACACAGCCGGTGGTAAGGTGTTTTGTTGTCCCACTACCAAATTAAGCCTTTAACAGACAGCACCAGAGTGCTACAAAGTATATGCTTGTGTAGGCATCAAGTCAAGAAAAAGGTAACAACGTTATTGCTGATTACAATCATTCCTTAGGCTGTAATTAAGCCTCATTGATCAGTTGACCCAGGAGATTGACTGGAATCACTTCAGACTTCCAGGCAGCTACAGGATAATTATCAGCTGTGGGATAAAATCAAACATCTCCAAATTGGAGGCTCTGAAAATAATACACCTCTCTGTGTGCCGGACTGCAGAACTGGATTATTCATATTCAGTGTTTATAAAAAAAAAAAAAAAAAAGAATATTATGAACTTACACAATATGAGCTAGGTTCAGAGGTTTCTCTGGTATCTCGGAAAGCATGGGGTGAAGAGGCTCTCTGCTGGATGCACAGCTCAGGGACTTACCGAGTGCATGGGATAATTTCTTAGCAGGGGATTTCTAAGAAAAACACACAAAAGCAAGATGCCAATTCTGAGGATAAGAGAGCACTAATTTATTTTCAAACACAAGGCATCATCATCAACGCAACACTGACACCTGCACCAGACATGCAGCATCCTTACATTAGTCCAGTGCAGACACACCTCCCTTAGCCCGCCCCTCTCCTCCCCTCTCCCTTCCTTACCCATGACGTATACTCCTTCATTTGGTGCTGGTTGCTATGGGAATCGCTGGCATGCCCCCTCCAGAAGCAGTCCTGACAGAGCTGGTAATTATGACATTGCTGGCAGCGGTAGCGGAAGCCCATCATACTCTCAGTATGGCAGTAGGAGCACTCGACCGGGTGAAAGACTGCAGGGAGGAGAGGAGGGGTCAGACACACAAACACACATAGATGCACAAACGAATACACATAAACAGATGTGACGGTAAACCCAGATATTTTGCACATTGCAGCAAGTAGAGGATTAATTTCTGTTAATTCAAGGACAGATGTGCTGGAACATTTGGGTCTATTAACAACATTGCTGTTATCTGAACTAAATGCGCACAAATATGTTTTAGCATGTGACAGTGTCTCTTTTGCTCACATGGAGGTGGCTTGTGATGATGAGTGCATCACAAATATGCACAAACATACACACACACTCATACACAGGGTGTAAAGTCCGTATGGGTCATCTTCACTGGAGGTGTGCATGTGTATGTCGGGTTGGCTGATTGTGTGTGTGGTGACTCGAGATTATCATGCAAAGCTGAACTTTACATCCTCTGAGCCTGCTAGCTTTCTTGTCTATAAATATTCTGTGCGGTGTCTTACCGTTCTCCACGTTAGCGAGCCGATGCATGAGTGGTAACCACACCAGACACTGAGGGGGCGGGTCTGACATCACCGTATCAAGGAATGTGTTGAGGGAGACCTTTTTCTGTTGACATTCAGTACAGGGTGAGATCCAGCAGGAAAAATTGCCCACAATGTCAATGCTTACAAAATCACACATTCACTTTACGGCATAAATATGATAGTCTGATAGTCTGTGGTTAGTGAGCCCTCACCTGCTGTGCAAAGCAGGTTCTTGCAGCTTGTTCAGTGTAACCAAAAGAAGGTCCCTCGAAAACCGACATAGGTAATTTGAGAACCTCCCTCAGAAACTGGTCAAACTGTGAGTACACCATTATCCCAGAGGAATCTGATATCAGTGAAAAAATATCTGGGGAAAAATGTGGGGAGATATAATAGAAATGAATCAAACTAATTCTCAGTTGCCACCACAGTCGACTAATTACAGCATTACACACAACACAATTATCCCACTTATTTGTGAAAACAAATCAAAGTAAAGCAGTTATTCAAATCAACTGTTACAATACGCCAGCAACGTAGCTCTCCTTTTTTCCTTCACGAGCCATTGCTACTGCTCCCACAGATTGCGTAGCTTATGTAATAAACCATATCCTTCACATAATGAATAATGACTTCTTCCAACCATGGAGAGCCGGGCCAGAAGTGCTGCTGCTTCTAGGAACAATAGGCTAAGCTGACAGATACATATATACAAAATACAGGCACTAATAAGTTTGTATTCCAAAGCAGTACATTACTGGAGTGCAAACTATGTGAACTTTACAAATAAAATTAGCTGATTTATTATAGGCAAAATAGATGCTTTGCATTTCATTAATCGCAATTAAAAGTCAAATAAAGATTTGTTGTGCTGCTCACATCTTAATTTATCCAGAATCTTCCCTCCACAGATGGTCGCCAGGGCCGTCTTCCCAACAAAGACAGATATCTTGCCATGGCCCTCCCTAAAAAGGAGCAGATGAATTTTGCATTATGGTCATAGATTCTTTTAAGTGGAGCTGTCAAGTCCTGTCTGTGGTGTTACTGCTACAGTAAAGTCCCGTGAACTCTTAAAAGCACAACCTTAAAGGCAGAGGTGAATTACAATGATCGTTTAGCCTGGCTTTTACTATTAACAAAGAAGATACAGCCTACAAGAGCATGTTGTGGCATTATTAAGGTAAATGGTCTGTATTTTCACTCTACATTGGCAGACACCTCCGAGTCATGTTTCACACCACATTAGCTTATTAGTGCCAAAACCTCATACGTGAACGTACACAACAAGCCGCCGACAGTCATGTGATGTAATACTCACGGGTCGTAGGCTGCCAGCAGGAAGTTGAGCAGCAGGCTGATGGACTGTTCCACGTGGATCTGGTGGGTGGTGGGCATGCGCTTGTTCAGCTGGTAAAAAATAGTGGACAGTACCACTTCTAGACGAGCCACTGTGAGCTCAGCATTGAGGTCCATGGTGTTGAGGCCGCATTCTCGGAAAGCCTCAATGACATTCCAGATGTCAACCAAATGCACTGGAAAGCAAGCGCGATATGAAACAGCATATAAACAGTGTAGCAGCAGGAGCATAGTCGTGTACTTAAAGAGGACACAGCATCATACTCACAATTACATTTCTTCTGCACAAATCTGAGTTTGCAGGCTGTTCTGTATGTCGATAATCGTATGGAGTCCAAATCATGAGCCCCTGAGGAGGAATTACTCATCATTTAATGACATCAGAAGTGGAAACATGAGTTATGGCTGATGGACTATGAGCAACTCTGGAGTGTTAAATAGTAGGGTTTAGGGACAGTAGGTAGTAGGGACAGATAGAGAGGGGAATGACAACAAGAAAGGTAACATGGCATGCACTCCAGTGCTCAATGTTAAATTAATGTTATTTTTTTTATTTACATTTTTATTACTTATTCTGTTTTCAATTCACAATGCAGTTTTCCCCACTGACCATTTAATTTCAATAATGGCACTTTTCATCGCAAAGCTTTTGTCTGTCAGTCAATATAATGTGATTGGCTCTCTGCTCATTCAGTTCATAGTCTGCTCATAGTCTTGACAGACTAACAGTGTGTCCAAAGTCCATACTACATACTAACCCCATACAGTATTTACCATACCAATCATCTTAATATAGTATTTCTGCAGTTAGTATGGGAACAAATCTACATACAATACCTAACAGTTGTAAACAAACAGGAAATTATAGACTATGAGCTCCAATGAATGTCAGTCAAGCTGCAACTTTTGGAATATAAGTGCCAGCATCAGTATTAATAAACATATATAACAAATTATTTTATGGTTATTATTTTTTGTCCAGCAACAGAAGACTGAAACAGAGTAAAACTATTACTTAAAACCTTCTTAAAATATGTATGTGCAGTATTATTGATTTGGAAAACAACGTGTGTTTTAAGAATGTATTGAATAATTTCACAATTTAATTTCATAGGTATTACTTTTTCTGTATTTTTTCATATGATTTATTATTTCAGAATTCATTTCATGTCTTATTTATTTAGTATTGAACACGTTGTGTCTGGATAGGAGTGAGCCTTCACTCTGTAAACACTGAGAGAGCATGAGGTCATACTGCAGGCCTTTCCGTCAGTGTG
This sequence comes from Scomber scombrus, assembly GCF_963691925.1. Classification (NCBI taxonomy): domain Eukaryota; kingdom Metazoa; phylum Chordata; class Actinopteri; order Scombriformes; family Scombridae; genus Scomber; species Scomber scombrus. Next base: position 19,125,135 of record NC_084980.1, read on the forward strand.
TAAAATCAATCTGAGTGACACTAGTGGAGACACTTGATCTTCATAATATTTGCTTTACATGAAAAGTTACAGAGGAGACTTTGCCATTTTTATGGTCAGTGAGTAGAACAGTTTGGCGTAGATCACGCTGAGATGTGGCCCTGAGCACTTACTCATCTCGACAAACAGTTGCCTTCTATCTGCCATGTTGTCACCGCTCCACCCGCAGTCTTCAATCATTCTGATCGGGAGGAGAGACATGTCATGTCAGAGCCAGTGCAAAAGCATTTTTTGATTACTGAATATGCTCTTCCTAATGTTTTCGACTAACCACTACATCAAAAAGTATTTCCAGAAGAATCAGAAACCAAATTTTATTTTTAAAATGTGTATACCACAGCTATTAAAACATTATATCTGGTTAAGAAAAGTGTAACATTAATTATGTCCATTTAATATATTGCAACACATACTTTCTGTCATGACTATTCTCTAATATGAATCCTTAAATCCAGCTGATCAAATCTTGACAGTTAAATAAAGTCATAGTAGCAAGAATTTATCAAGGCTGGACGATTCAGACAAGCTGGGCAGCTGCTCAGGGGCCCCAGACCTTCAAGGAGCCCAAAGGCCTGTCAAGCTTTCCCTTCTTGCATGGGGTATAGTTTTATAATATGAGGCTGATTTGCCACTCAAAATTCTTACCAGTATTTTTTTTAATGGTTGCGTGGTTTCAGACATGTAGACAAAAGCAGGCTTTGCATTTCAAGTCAGCAACCATTAATTTTAACTCTCCTAAATGACAATTCTTCTTGGCAGATTTGATCAGCTGTGACTATCTTACTAATTAAGCTACCGTTAGCTCCATGAGTTGGTTGAAAAAGCTGTCTTAAGCAGATTTTTTTAGACTGAAGAAGCTTGTAAAAGTGGTCTTAAATATACATTTGATGGCTACATACATGATGGCCCAGGCAAAAGTCAGCTTCCTCACCAGTTGATGACCCGTGTTAAATAAGAAACAGTGTTGTTTTTGTATTGCATGGTAAAGCTAGTTAGTCCTGTATTATAAGTATGATGAGGAAACATATAACATCAGACTGTTATTTTGTTCTAACCCTGTTTGACAATGTAACTTACATACTTGTACTTTCAAGCATTCAAGTTTGTTTTGACTTTGACTGTTTAATTTTAGGATGACGACTAGCCAATAAAAATGTAACGCTAGCTCAGGGAATGTTTGCATGGTGTTGCTGGAGTGTAAACCTCCCTAAATCCACCCAGAAAGGAGCATAACAGAGCTGCTAATGTGATTCTTAACTCTGACAGCATCCAGGACCCGCTTCCAAACAGTGAAGAAATACTTCACTCATGATGAATATGACCTGTGACCCCATTTGTATGCAATGTTATTTGATTTGCACCTTGAAAGTAAGCTTGGTTACTGCTGTAGCTCAGTTACTACCACACAGTCTGCTGACTCCTTTGGTGCATTTAAGAAACACCTGAAAACTCAGCTCTATTGTGAATACCTCAACATGCGAGCCCCATTTAGCTTCTGAGCACTTTGTAGATTGTGTTGCATTATTTTCCTGTTGTTAATACTTCCAGTGTTTTCTTACATTCTTTTTTTTTTTTTAAACAGTCTCTTTGCATAAAAGTATCTGCCAAATGACAAAATGAAAATGTAAAATCTATGACTATATGTAGTGAGCTAGTTCGCCAAACATGCTAACAATTGCAGCTTACATTAGAGCAGATAAACACACTTGTTTAATACATTCCAAACACTTTTACTCTTGTTTTTGTTTTTAAATAAGGGAAAAAAACACAACACCATCCAAACTCTATAAATAGCAAATATCACTCTTACTACAGCCCCATTCACAAGTCTCTGACATGACAAATTTGAAGCTTGACAGGCTCATTGTTACAGTATGGTTGTTCAGCTATGATTGGACAATAGCTGTTCCTGTTGGGGTTTAGAGAAACATAATAAATTACACTGCATTTGTTTGGTAATAGTGCATACATCTTTACAGCACAATATGAACCTAAGTTATAGGGAAACACCTCCATCATCAGCTAATCTTGAGGCCCTGTCTCATAAAATCTGTTTTTAAGACTATTATTATTTTTGTTTATATAGTGCTTGCATGGTGCATATTCCTAAATAAATCTGCACTTAATTAATTAACCAAAATTAGTTAATAATTACTAACTAATACATACACAATGCACAGAGTGGCAGAAACAGGGTGGACACTAGGTGCCCACATCGCATTTTTGCTCCAGGACACAATAGCAGGTTATTCCAGCCCTGGTAGTTACAAACTGAGCTCACTTTTTCCTGGAAGTAGATTTGCAAATTGAATGTAGCCCCCTGCAGTGCTTATCAGAAATGTGAGAGTGGGGGCATTGAAAAACTTAAGTAAGACAAGGACAAGACTTTCAAAGGGGCAGAGCAGCAGAGAGAATGCTCACACCATGCCTCATTGCACACTGTCCGAGGCAATCTAATACACCTAGTCATGTGGTTTGTTGCCATGGCAGCAAAGATCCCAGCTCCGTTCGTAAAAACATAGTGCTATTCCCCCACCACCACCCCTGCACACTACACCTCCCACTGCAGAGAAAAGTTGTAGGGAAAAGTTTTTTCACTGGTAAATATTTCTTATTGAGATAAGGCTCAGCGGGGATGATAGTTGCACGGTGGCACTTCTTGGGCGAGTGGCTCAAAAACACTTTTTTTCTGCAAGACAATCATTCAGGCATGGTTTTTCAAATTACTTTGACAGTAATTGGTAGAACCAAATATTATGCTGCAGAGACCCATGGTGCAGAAATAAGAATTCACCTAGTAGTAAAAAGCACACAACAGTCTTTTTTTTCACCTCAGCCAGTTATGGAGCTCGAGGAATCTTTGAAATCCAGTTTAAGGGGGAAAAGATTAGGCTAATAAGTTAACCTGGAATTACAGAATTAAATCACCTCACTGCTTAGAGGTAAGCACAACAGAAGAAATGGTAATAACTACTTATTAATCGCATCTTAGGCAGAACAGAGTGAAAAAATCGTCTGAAATTGAGGTTTCATCTTATTTGTAATGTATTAATATGCAGCCATAAAGCCTTGCTGCACGACAATCCAATTACACTATTAATGAATTTGTGTTTCATTACTTCTAAGGCAATGAGGAATGCACCAACCACAGTAAACAGCAGTCATATATGTATACAAAGCAATGCCAGGCCACTGCTCGCAGCCACTAGCCTAATGTCATCTTGAAAGTAATACATATGCGAACCCATTCATCATTTTTAGAGTGAGTGAATGTAAAAAGTGTAAGTATACACCATGTTGTAGATTAGAGTTGATATCCTTTCCACATCACAAGCAAACACAGCCCGAGTTGCCAGCTATGTGACCTTCTGCGGCCTGTTTTCAGTCTCGGAAATAACTAAGATTGATACAATCTATTGCGGGAGCAGATATTAAACCAGCACATCCAATACGACAGTGAAGGGAACAAGATGATCAACATACCTTTCATAAAGCACCATGGTTGTAGTCCTTTCCCCCCTGCCTGCCCAAAGCCAAGTCCTCCTTCTAGAAACAACTGCACACAATCCAAACTCCTTTCTAACAGGGAAACATTATAACAAAAGCAGCCCGAATGGACAGAGCAGTCCGACCATATCTGAAATTAGAAACTGTCAGCGAGGATACAGACTGTGCTGCCTCTATCTTTAACTACAAATGAGAAGGCTCCACATTCTTGTACAGCTTTACTGGCTCTAGTTGCAGACCCCAAACCTCATTCCTGGCATCTGCCCAGCAAACATTTCTCTTTCTCTGTTGTGGCACTGTCACACTGGCAGCATTAGAAAATAACTGGCCTTAAAAGAGCAAATCGTCGTATAGCATTAACATTGCGGAGAGACAAGTGAGGCTAAGCCAAAAGCAAGGGTCTCACAGTAATGACTCACTTGGTCTTTTAATATTGCACTGACTTCTGTTCTGCCAAATATTCAACTGCATTTCATGTGAGGGATCAAAACAATAAGCCTTATTAGTCACTTATTTACATTATGAGTCTATTTCTGTAGCAGCTCAATAAAACATAGACAGTGTTTTTAATTTATGTCCTCCATGATGTGCTTAGAACAGACTGTCATGCAACATATCCAAACACAAGCACTTACAGTCCAATCTGTGTTTGGCCGGCTCTGTACAGTACATCGCAGCTGTTACCACTGATTGGCCAGAGTTATTTTTACATCACGAGACTGTAAACTACCCGGTCATCCGAATCCCATCCCCGGACAGGAATTAAAAAAAGGCTGCACCATTCACTTGCGGTTTATCAGTTTAAGCTCAGCAAAGCCAGAAATGTTGTGCTTTAGTGTTGTAGTAAAAGCTGTGGAGGTAGTGAAACCTGTCTGGTACCAGTGATGTCTGCTGGAGGGCCCTCTGCTCCCTGTCGCCTGCTGATGATCACCATGGTTTCAACTGCAAAAAGGCCAAAACTTTGGGACCCTCGTGTTAAATGAGAGTGCACTGACAAATTTACGACTGCTAGTGCTGTGATTTAGTTTGTGACATTGTTGTTGAGTTATGAAACTAGAGAGAGCAAATCCTACAAAAGTAAATAGCAGCACTATAAATAGCAGAAACACTAGAACAAGTGCAGATGCAATGTTTGCTTGGGTAAATGGGTGATGTGATTACATTTGCATTTCAACCACAAGCTTGAAAAAAGTGAATGTGCTGGGCATACACAGAGTCCTGTTGCACACTGGACATTAAGAAAAACCTCATGAAAATTGCACCACAGCAATACTGGACAAAAGGGCAGTGAGAAAGGCAACAGGCACCTTATGGTACAAGCTCAGCTCAGGCATCACCTGTCACGCCAAGAGACACCTGTGTAGACAAAGACTACACTGTTACAGAGATAACTGTTTGCATACACGAACCTCTCCCTATGTTTTTATCCTCCATTTATATCGCTGAAACTTGATGAGGAAACTCATTTCATCCAGAGTGACAAAGTAGGTTAAGGTCGCTCCTCTGCTTGCTCGCCAGCCTCCTCCAGCAGCCGCAGCAGCGCACTTGCACAAGACTTACCAGAATTTATTTCGAGGCATGTCATGCAACATCACTGTTTTCCGCCCAGGGATCCCACAGCCGGTCGTGTCCTGCGGTGCGATCAAGGTTTCTTTGGTGTAGGCTGCTGCATCACTGCACGAAGCGGCTAACCCTTCTTAACGCCGCTCTCCTACAAAGCTTGTGTTGTGGAAATTTTCGGGTAGTGCACTGGCTGAGCAGCGCACAGGCAGCGTTTGCCTCCAGTATGTGGCCTCCGCGATGACGTAATGCGGGATCTCTTGGCTTGCGTCAGTGAGGGTGCTCTGGCTGCAAAATGTTAAAGTTTGACACAAAGATGAAGGGGGGAAAAGAGAGATAAGAGGCAGATGTGATCACGTATCACGTCTCAATGATGTATGCTGACGCATAGACGCGGTCAATCGTTTTAGGTGAAGCATTTTTTTCCCCGGAGGCTTTTAGTAGATGACGTCATGTACATAAAACGATGCACTTTTAGCAGGTTTTTTATATGGGTGGAAAAAACTTCTCCAAATTAATTGGATTAACAATAAATCTCATTTCGTCATCTTTTTTGATTTCGATATTTTAATTAGATATATGTCATTGCCACAATTTCTTTCTCCATGTGTTTTTTTTGGTCGAACTTTGATGATATTGAGCTGGCAGTGATTCAATTATGTTGTATTATATATTATGTTTATACATTATAACATTATATAAGAACATCGTTTTTGATCAGAGGGACTAAGACTTCACTGATATGTAAAACTAATGTAAATATTGTTAAACAGATTCGCTCATTTCTTATAATTTCCTCCTGTGTTTGAACATATGCATATAATCTCAGGAACTTCTGAATATTGCACATTTATATATTTCAGATTTATTTGCACAGAGATTGTTTACTGTATATAGTATTTTATTTATTTTTTTAATTTTATTTATTTTCTGACTTTACCCCTTATGCTGCTACTTTTTGCCACTGTGCTGCTGTGTCAATTAGGATTTCTCCCAAGGGGGATCAATAAAGATACATCTTATCTTATCTTATGTATGTATTGTAAAACACTAAAATAAAGCCTACATAATGCCATCACATGACGAATGCATTGCAAGGGTTTTGAACCCAACAATTAAAAATGAAAATACAACCTAGAGAGTCCTTTTATAGATTTTTCAAGCTGTGTTGACTCTGTTTAGCTGCCAAAAACATTACAGTATTTTTTCACTTCACTATGATGCATGTTTATACAGTCTACACAAGGCAGGAGGGCATGTGCCATCATAAAATTGTCATATTGTTTGAACAAGACATATTCCAGAAATGTCCAAATTATTTTATTTCATTTTAAGAAGTGATTCAGTGGCCTTAAACTGTAAAATATAACAATAACAATGAAGATAAACCTATCGCATCAATGTAGGTGACACAGCACTGAAGTATGCGGTCATTGTAATTGTGGGCTATTAGTTTGCATGCGTTCACAATTACAATGTTTATAATTTCCTAAAGGAATCTTTTAAAAAAAGTCTATTCACAGCAATCTCTATGAGAGAGGAGATATTGCTTATTTATTCTCTTCTGTTTCTTGACAATCTGATTTTACATGACACGAATAGGAAACGCATCTCAGTGCTGCTAAACGATAACGCAACCTTCACTGCTGCTCTTGAATGTAGCTCGGGCTCTCTTCAGCGCAGCCCCTTGTTGCTAAGCAACCGCCGCAGAAGATTGACAGCAACTTGAGTTAATTCACTCGGACTCAAGTTTGATAAAAGACAACTTTTCACTTCTCGACTGCAACGTTGACACACAGAAGACAAATGATGCGGCGTTAAGAAAACTAACAGGTAGGTGAGAGTGGAAAGTAAGTTGATAGCCAGCCCACATTTTCTGCTTTCACTTTCTGCCATGACAACGACCCCCTCCAGCTCATGAATTTGTCATTAGCTAAGTTAATTAAACGTTAACTTAACCTTAGCTAAGTGAGCGACTTCCAGAGATGAGTGAAGATATCAGCCACAACTTGAGCTAATGTTAGCTAACTTTGTACGAAAGATAAACGGCAGATATGTTATCCAAAGTAAATGAAGCTTAAAAAAATAATTAAGAGCTGCCTTTTTTTTTGGCATTTCTGTTTCTTAAGGTTTTTGATGATCTTCAGCCATGCCTGATGTTGAACCCCTCAGATTCCCATCAAGAGAGGGACGACCTAATCAACAAGGTGAGAGGTTAGCTTTGGTATGCTGACATTAAATGTTACTCTAGTTGCAGGTGTTATATCCTATTAAAAATATATGAAATTTGATAGAGAGTGAAGGATGATGACAAGTATTGAATGTGGGTCAGTGACAAATAAGGGTTGGCAAGATGAGCAATTCAAAATATCTTTAAAAATAGTTGTAAAACGGTTGTTATCAGGTTTGTTAAATGTACATTTTGTATTTTTGTTGGTTTTATGTCATTTGAAATTACATTTCCACTATTTTTTTTAACCAAAAGTAAGACAGCTCCTGAAAATGTCAAATGGTGTAACCACAAAAGAATGATGTTTAACCACCTACAGTGTATTTAAGTGTACTTATAAAAATAATTACCTAATTTAAAAACATTAATGAAAATAAATTTTTTCTGAGTATTTCTACATTTAAATTTTAAAGCATTTTGTCAACATTGAGCAGGACATATTCTAAAAACAGCCGTTTTTTCTCAATAAGTTTTGACAAATGATGTAAAATTTGTTACAAAAAATAGTGTTGCATTGCAAAAGTGGATTATATTCATTCCACATTTTAGTTCACGTATATTTTCCTGTATAAAGTCCAATTTTTATGAAAAAACACTGTTTACACCAATTGACACCGGTTTGCATCACGTCGTTGACCCACGTATCAGTCATTTGCATTAGGAGCACGCACCCATAGACTGTAGTCTTCTTCTGTCCAACTATTTAGTGTTTTAGCAACTGCACTACACTCAATGATGAAGATGATGAATACATGTAATGATATTTGATTATGTTGAATTCATTTTAATATATTAATATCACCCATTTGATGAAGATGATTGGTCCTAAGAGTCACATTAGTCTGCTCTGTGGTAATAATATAACCCACCAGTATGATTTTGAGTTTCTTCAGCCCCGCTGCTGCCATATTGCCATAGCACCTTGGATCTTTATATTATTCATCTAAACTGCTCAGCAACAGATGGCCTCCGTTTCGGGTCTCTAGTCAGCTTTTCTTCGACTCTGTTCTTGTGTTGGTCTGAGTCAGCTCGCTCACTAGTCATTCTACTAATTAATAGAGCATCATGGTAAGATAAATGTCACCCCAAGTGGGAAAGATTCAACTAGTTCTGCTTGCTATCTGTTTCTCAGTGAGATAACAGAATACGCAGAGTAGTAGGGGTATAGAAAAGTTCACAGGTGACACCAGTGGTCACTGTAATGGCACCTATGGAGAGACCGGTAAATAATCACAAAATCACTTTTTACACTTACCTTATATTACATTACACTTACATTACACTTATATAACATTATTATATTACATGTATTATATTACACTTACATTACATTACATTACACTTATTACATTATAATAAACTTATTATATTACACTTGCATTACATTACACTTACATTACATTACACTTATATGACATTACATTACACTTATTACATTACATTACACTTATTATATTACACTTACATTACATTACACTTAAATTACATTATATTACACTTACATTACATTAAACTTACATTACATTACACCTACATTACATTACACTTATATTACATTACATTACACTTACATTACACTTATAACTTCTGAATAGGCCTTTTGGTCCGCCATATTACACTTATTACATTACAATACACTTATTATATTACACTTGCATTACATTACACTGAAATTACATTATATCACACTTACATTACATTACACCTACATTACATTACACTTATATTACACTTACATTACATTACACTTATATTAAATTACATTACACTTATTACATTACATTACACTTATTATATTACACTTACATTACATTACACTGAAATGACATTATATTACACTTACATTACATTACACCTACATTACATTACACTTATATTACATTACATTACATTACACTTATAACTTCTGAATAGGCCTTTTGGTCCGCCCAAACTTGGTTTGCAGACATTCAGCTAAGGTGTCAGGTACTCTATAGATTGCTCCTGTTGAGCACATGAGGCAGGAGAGGTTTCTCATCCCTCCCACACAACATGAACTTGGTGACTTTGGGCCTGACCAAGATTGTTTGTTAAAAATGTCTAAAACACATAATGCAGAGGAAGGAGGCCATTGGGCCAAGACATGATTTAATTAATTCACAGATTTATTTATTTACTTAAGATAAAACCCTGACGTAAAAAGCACTAATCATAAAGAATGAATCTATTGTTGATCAACACAAAGAACTAACATAGATGAACATCTTTGTTGAGGCATGCGTTCAACAAACGGTAGAAACAAATCAGGACGTTATTTTAAATCAACATGGACCACCAGCCAGACGCTAGTAAATTTCATAAATGCCCAAAGAATCAATCAAAACGGTTAGTCACTGTGGCCTTAACAATGTTTCATATATTTTACAAAAAATAGACGATCACAGCAAAAAGCCATCCCTCAAAATAAGAAAATGATAAAAAATAATAATAATAAGTTAAATGAAGCAGCTCTTTCCTCTCATCTCTCTTCTGGGCCCTGCAAAGAAAAAGGCATAACCACCATCTTACCTGCTGTTGAGCACTGCAGTCTAATACATATTTAATACCAGAATTCATAATTTAATGATCATCCTAATATTATCAAACTGCTTACACTTTTATAATCAACATGTAATACTATTATACTATGCTGATTTCACTCTTTGAAAAAAACATGTCTAAAAGTCTGAAGTCTTTTTTAAATACTATTGTTGACTGTTTACCACTTTATCACTAATTAAATTAAATAACATTTATGTGATATAAGCTTCCTGTGAGTCATTGTGGGGTAGAGTTTTGTTCTAAACTTATCACATAATTAACAAGACTACATGTTTAAGTTGTATCTATACTTTTTTTGTGTGTGTAAATCTTTTCAAAAGTTCAGACTTTAAGGTTCACGTATAGTAATATAAATTCAAATACAGCACAGGGACCTTTTTACCCAGTTATGCCAACAATTGTTGTTCCCTCTTCTTAACTGTATCTTTAAATGTGTTTCTCTTACTTGTGTATGAGCAGTTTTATGTTTCTTTGTACTATGTATATATATATATATATATATATATAAAGGTAACTCAGTCAGTGTTCATTCCTTTGTGAGCATGGACTCTGCATCACTTGTGTTTTTTACCCTTTTTTCAGCCAGATGGCGTCCTTTCACCACCAAGAATGTGCCCTTGGGTTTTTCTTGAGATGTTCAAATTAGTTGTCTCTGCTCTCACACTGATGCTTCCAATATATTGCAGAGTCTATGCAACCTGACGTGAAAGTAAAGAATCACAGAACATCTTTCACAGCCAAATACTTTTTTTTAATAAAAAATGAAATAAATTAGGCAGAATGAATGTTTGTTTCAACTAAAGTTTGCTGATTCCTGATTTCCATTGCTTGATGTTTCATCACTGAGTTATTTATGAAGTATTTTACTGGCTTTGTTCCATTATGTAAAAGCAGGGTTTGGTTTTCATAGCTTCTCTAAAAGCTATTGTTTCTGATTAACTAAATTTAAAGTTGAATTTTAAGATTTTGTGTCTCAAGATCAAGCAGATCTTCAGGCTGTCTGCACAGGAAGACGTCGCACTTGTGCTTTGCTCAACAGTCCGTCACCAAGTGTCATCCACGCTATTTACCACATCCAAGAGCTGAAGATGAAGGTGGAGAACTGGTGTCAACAGGTAAACTGTCATCAGGTGTGATCAAAGGTGTGCGAGATCTTGAGACAAATATCCTGATTGGGAAAAAAATCCATTAAAAAAATGTTCTGGTTTTGTTTTCCACCAGTCTGGAAAATACCAGCCACTGATAGAACAGGACAAGCACCACTGCAGTGAAACTTTAAGGTGAGGTCTGTTGTCATTTCCTATATATTTATGTTAAATTCAGAATATGACACACGAGTTTCACTGTTTCTTTAACAGATTTCAGTCCAAAGACTCAGATACTGAACAATTGATGTCTACAAAGTTGTTTGTTGAAGGCATCGCAATCAGTACAAGAGGTGAACAACATATTTTTTCAAATACCATGAATACCATTTCTAAAATATTTCCTCCTAAATACTGTCCCTAATGTGCATACTCATAATAGAAATGTCTGGTGTGCACTTGGTTGGAGAAGCTCTAGGTTTAGATGTTGTTTCATTCCTTGCAGCAGTGGTTACGTCAGGCTGGCAATAATTGAGTCCCAGTTACTGGTTCACATCTTTTTTCTACATAGTAACTAATTAGGTACCATCCAGTGCTCCCTGCCACTAATAGAATATTAGAGACGTTGTTTATGTTTACCTGCATTTTGTAGTTTGTCAGATTATGTTAACAGAGCTTTATTTATTGAGTTGAAAGAGATGATACAGAACAATATAGTGTGCCAATGTTGTAAAGTTTTCCACCCTCTAGAAAGTTGTCCATTATCGCCACTATTGAAGAAAATAAATGATGTCCTTGGAGAGGTAGTGTATCTGATTGAGCGGCTGGAGGCTGATCGGCAGTATGCAGAGGAAGGTCTCCACAAAGAGAAGAGAAGAAAAAGATTTTTGGAGAACAAAGTTGACTGTATTTCACTATGGAAGCAACAAGAGCATTCTTTGGTTGTTCAAAAAGGTGAGTGACTGAGAGGTTTCTTGTGATTTCCTTATAGACCCATTTGTGTCTTGTGAAGTGTTGAGGTTCAGTTGTCCAGCACGGCATCAAGAATGTTTTCACTTGTTTCTGAAAATGATTGCTTTTTCTAGAGCATGAGGCTTGCATTAGAGACATCACTGAACTGAAGTGGCAGCTAAAACTAGAGCGAGACAAACTTGACCAGGTCCAGGAGAAACTGTCACATGCGGAGGTTTTGAACCAACACTTGCACAAGGACATAAACTTTGCCAAAAAACAAGTTCCCATCGTGAGAGACAACCTAGAGATCCAAGGAAGCCTCATAAATCAAATCAACACTGAACAAGCAGAGGTAGCCTCTAATTTGATTTATTCTTGTTTTAAAAACTATTCCTGTGTTTATATTTTCAAAGGCTGGATACTGTTTTTAATAGCATGGCTCGAGGGATTGCCGTATTTGTTGGTCTGTCGGTACATTGTCAGTCCAACAGTTTGTTCTACAATTAAATATATTCATTTTAACAATTGACTCAGTTACCATGAAATTTGGTACAGACATTTATGTCCCTAGATGATAACTCAAAATAATCCAAATTCAAATTTCCTGACTTTTCATTTAGCCTTTCCACTTGTCCATTACTTCAGTTTATGATACGATGCTTAAAAAGCTAATGTCCAAATTTACCTTCAGCAGTAATGCAAATGGTTGTCTGTGAAAGTACACTGGTGAGACAGAGGGATCAGTGTTCAACAGGTACGGTTGAAGTCATTTAGCACGGTTGTTAAATGAAACACCAGACTGAGTGTTAGCACAAATGAAATGATTGTTTTCAGCCATGCTAGTGAAAAGACTCTATGGATGACAATGTTTGTCTGCCTGTCTTCTGGACAGTCCACCACTTTGGTGATCTTCTGACTTTTCCTTTAACGCCACCAACGGGTCAAAGTTCTAAAGTTTATTTTCTGTGAAATACTTCAACATCTACTACATCTACTACAGGGACTGGCACAAGAGTTGGTACAGACATTCATGGTTCCCACACAATGTATTCTATTGACTTTGGTGATTCCCAGACAAAAGGGCCACACTGAGATTCATATTTGTGGTTTTGAGTGAAGTGCAAACAGCTGTTGGATGGACGGCCATGAAATTTGCTACACACATTTATGTTCCCCTCAGGATGAGCTAAAATCACTTCATCCATTAACTTTTCCTCTACCACCATCATCAGGTCAAACTTTCAATTTGTCCAAATTTACTTTGGTTTATGACCAAATACTTCCTGACCGGTTACATGGTGTTTTGTGCTAATTAGCAAAAGTTAGCATATTAAAATGCTAAACTAAAATGGTGAAAATTAGCATGTCAACATAGCAATGTTAGCATTTAGGTCAAGCTGTTCCTAAATACAGCCTCACTAGTATGGCTGTGAACTCTCAGCTCTAGTTTAATTACTTTTCACCAAGTCATTGGCTGTGAGTGTTTTCAAGATGTTAACCCTGGGCTCTGATGTTCAAGTGTGTGTCTTTAATTTCAGGTTTACTTAAAGCCTGGGGTTAATATCTAGCTTTGGGATTTCTGGATTCTCTTAAAATTTGCCCATAGCTAAGAAAAAATGTATGTTGCCTTTCTTCTGCTATAGGTATTGAAATCTGAATATTTAATTTTCTCAGGGTATGATTTGATAACAGGATAATGTACTGACTTAAATATAAATTACATGAAAGTTATGAATAGAATAATATGTGAGGTGAATTGTAAGCACATCATTTCTTGTCCTTTTTTAGGCTGATAAAGTATACTCAGATACACAAAGTGATCTGAAAATGGTTGAGAAGGAGTACAAAAAGATGGAGCTGGACGCCAACAATGAAAAGAAATCACAGGAGCATGTACTGTTGGCTATGAAGAATCAGCTGGCCAACAAATTGTAAGTATTTATTATAAATGCAATGAAAAAAATAAAGTACATCTCAGAGAGAGAGATATTTCATAAATTGTTAGAAAAGTGATGATGAAACAAGTTAAACTAGTTGTCGTGTCAGAAACTGTATACTGAGAGATCATCAATATACATTTACTGTTAAGGTAGGGGGACATAATCTGAATGTCTGCTGTTCTGTTCTTATATATTTCATGATTTGTTGATTAGTGGTTTTGTAAATTTCTTGATTTTTATTTTTTTTTAATTTTTTTTTTACGTCTTTTGCACAGTACACAAGTTACAAAGTCAGTTACAGGAACTTAAAGTTTTGTATAAAACAAACAAAAAAAAAAATATGAAGTCAATTTTATTTATCCTTTTTGTATGTGTTTTAAATAACCAAAAAGTTATCAGATACTACAGAATGTGTTATTTACATTTACAGCATTTTCATATTAAGAATTACACCATGACTATGAAAAACTGTGTTTCTGACTGGCTGGCAGGTGTCTTTTAACATCATATCACCCTCAACCTGAGATCTGGTTAACCGTAGTTTCTCATCAGTGCACAATGTATATTTAACTGTGTTTAATTATAGCAACAGTATTTCCACTTAAGGCTGTGTTACCAGACAAGTCTTTTGAGACAGACTGATCATAACTTTTACTTAAGTTAACTGCAAACATTATTTAAGATTTAACTACAGGTGATAAAAGAATATAATAGACTTGACGGATTAAAAACTTGTTTCCTGTAAAAGTGAAAGTGAAGAAAACAGAATCACCAAAGAGGAAGTAATACTTCCTTTAAACCCTTCATCCTCATAGATCTGTGTCCCCTATTACACTCATTTCCCGCATGTATAGGCTTGTATTTAAAACAACTTATAGATGGAATGTACACAGGTCAATTACAAATAATGTTAAATGATGTTAAATAATTGTATTTAACATGCTAAGTAACATTTTTAAATTTAAGTATAAATAAGCAATTTGCTTTTTTAGGGATATATTTTCCTCTTCAGGTGCACATGTATCAGGATGTTGTTGATTATTTGCTCTCAATATGTTGCATGCCACATGACTATGTTGTGTTGTGACTCTCTCTTCCATGTGACACCTTTTTATTGTGAGTTACCCTGTGATTTCATTACCTGTGTTATGTATTTTAAAGAACTGCTTTTAATTCACCAACATGATCATTGGCAAAATTGTTTCTCTTTCTAGAGAAGATTTAAACCAGTTGAGGATCCTTGAGAAAGATCTATATGCTGAAATTGAGGATGCAGAACAGACGGTTGCTCTTACAGAAGAAAAGTGTGCTGCCACAACTCAACTTTTCCCTGAAATAATGGAGCTCGAGAAAACTGAAAAAGACAGAGTAACCAATGTCCATATTTTGATGCAATTTCAAAAAAGGCAACTCTCAACTATACACGGAAGTAGTATATTTAATGTTTTTCCTGCTTTTATTACAGATTTCACAATTAAAATATCAAATTGAGGAGGAGATGCTAAAGAATAAAAAGTTGAAAGAGAAACTAATGGCATTGCAAGAAGACATTGAGAAAACTGTAAGTAGCATCAGATTAAAGTCAGTTACAGGACATGTTTTTTATAATGTCAGTGTCGCATTTGTATGTCTTGGTAGTTTGATGGATAGAGTGACTTCCAAATTTAAGATCTGACTCACTGAAACTGTTGCTAATAATGTTTGAATTTTATTTTAGACACAACAAATACTGTAGATCCGTTCTGTGCCATACTGCACATTTTGTTATCCACAGAAACTTAAAGGAGAAGCAGAGGTTTCCTGTGAAGAAGAGCAGCTCCATTCAAAACGTAATGCTTTTGCAGCTCTACGTAAAGAAAACATGGACTATGAACAGAATGTGGAAGACTACAAGATAAAGATTTCTGAGAGGTACAATACAGTCTCAAAGCCAAAAGACTGAAGGAGCATGCAACATCTACTATTTGATGCAATTTGTATAAAGATGCATACTGTTTACCATTACTTTACTGTGGGATTTTTGTCAGTGAGAAAGCAGTGAAGCAGATGCGTGAGGAGAGGAAGCAGATGCTCCAGAAAATCATTGACAATGACGAGCACTGGGAAAGGGCCAAGGAGGAAGTGACCCAAGTTGTAACCCAGCACAGTGTCACCCAGACTAAGCTGGAAGAGCAGGAGCAGCTGACCTTCATGGAAGAACAGAGGGCCAGGGTCAGTGAAAACATATGTACATATTCTACGTACAGTATACAGCATGAGACACATCATGCAAGAAAAAACCCTATATATTACTGCTCTTTCTATGCTCTACAGAAAGAGATCGAAAACCTGAGGAAAAATCTGACGGGTCAGATGACTGCCCTGGAACTACTTAAGGTATATTCATGAGGTGCTTTACATTTGGAGAATCAATGTAAAAGAAGAATTAAATTGAAATCTTTAAAATACATCACTGTATTTTTGCCCAATTTTTCAGTAGCTGTGTAACACTTTGGTTGTATAATCTTATAGCGAGGTTATGACCAGGTAAAGCTTCACAAAGTGCAGTTTCAATAAAATTTAACATGACTGTTTCCTAAAGGTAGCATTAAATGCATGGCTGTATTCAATTGCATTTTTTTTCTTTTTTACATTCCCACTCCTGTTACATTCCCCACTATCGGTTTAAGACTTTAGGGTGATGACATTCTGTCTTGTATTTTCTTTTGCGTCAGAGTCAGTGTACGAACATCAATGATGAACTCCTTCGACTGCAGAGGCGCTCAGAGCTAGCCAACAAAAAACTTAAAGATGAATTTGAAAGTGTGTCCTCAACAACAGAAGCTCTGGAGATACAAATTGAGGTACTGATGTAACTCAGGTAAAAGAGTAAGTAAAAAAAATCAACAAAATCATGTATTCAGAGTTTAAGTCAACTGCATTTGTGATTATTTCTTGATTTGTATAGAAAGCCAAGATATTGACAGAACATTTGGAAAAGACTGAGTCTGAACACAACAACACATTAGCCAACCTCGAGAGAGAGAAAAAACTCAAATGTGACCACCTGAAAGTGGCAAAGGTAAGAAAGGAAAAGTTCACGGTTGCATAAAACAAGCTATTTTTAAATCAAAGAACAGTTTCTAAGTCAGGTTTAATCTGGAAAGCTCATTGAGCAGAAAGCTAGTCGCAGCTATTTATCATGTCGTGACAAATAAT
Organism: Scomber scombrus; assembly: GCF_963691925.1. Classification (NCBI taxonomy): domain Eukaryota; kingdom Metazoa; phylum Chordata; class Actinopteri; order Scombriformes; family Scombridae; genus Scomber; species Scomber scombrus. Next base: position 19,142,228 of record NC_084980.1, read on the forward strand.
CTCTTGGTTTTAGCATTTTGAACAAAATAAGGTGTGCTGAGTTTGTCCAATGAATATTCAATGTTACTCTTTGTTTACAGGATTTACACACTGCCACTATAAAGAGATATGACATCACCCTGAGCAGGACCAGTGACCTTACAAAGAAGTGTGAAGAATACCAAAATGCTTCAGAGAAAATGGAACAAATAGTTGAAAGCATGCCAGCAGTCATAGCAGAACTCAAGTAAGATTAGTATGAGGAAATACTCAATATAACAGCTGAGAGTAAAGAAAGAATACTTTAATTTTAAATGTAAAGTAAATCAATGTAAAAATGTTTAAAAACAACAACAAAAAAACATGTTTATGATTTTAAAAACTCAAGAAATGTCTCCCTTAAAAAAAAGGTTTAGTTTACTATTTCACTATTGCAGTATCCATAAAATCTATTATATTTCAAATAGATTTTAGAAGCATATGATCATTTTATGTGTTTGATTTGTTCTTCCAGAAGTGCTTTAGACGTGGCTGAATTCAAAGACAAATCAGCTGCTCTCATAATGAGCACCTTGCAGTCTGATATTAATAACTGCCTACAACGAACACAGCGATCCATGCAGACACACACTGCTCATGTTACAGCAAGAAAAAAGGAAATGGAAGACACCAAGGTAACAAAACATTAAATTGAGTTGAATGTTGTTCAGCATAACTCCTGTAAATACATGACGTTTTGTGTCAAATACTGTGAAATCAGACAGAAGGTGTAAAAAAAAAAAAAAAAAAACACCTCATTGTTTATTTGTTTGTGGATTAGTGTCAGCACATTGCTTGTCACAATACTTCCCTTAAGATGCAGAGAAAAGAGCTGTGTGCAATTAAAATTACAAGCCATGGTCAATCTTGTTCAAGTGCTTTTCCCACAAATGACAACTCACTGTTGTTATAGTCTTTTTGTCTGGACGAATTTGATGATGCATGTCGTGGTGAGATGCTGTGCCTATTTTGTTACCTGTGGGCCAAAATTTTCAATAGCAATTTCATTGTAAGCATACAGTTCACAATATCAAGCACGCATATCATTTTAATATTTATTCCAAAAATAGGCTGTTGTAAAAACATGAGTATGCTGTGCACCGAATGGCATGTATTTGAACACTCCTTTGTAAGAGAAACCCCTATTTGTTGTAAGGTTTTCATCTGCAGGATTATCAGCCCCAGCCAGAGCCTCTTTGCTGATGGGGGTTTCACATGGCTTATCTAATGTGAAATCGCCATGTGGTATATAGTTTCATTAAACGGTGATCAAGAATGCATTAGTTCAAAACAAGAAAAGGCAATGGAGCTTAAGCCGCCATGCATCCAAGTGCAGCAACTTTAAAGAAGTTGTTGGCATGAGACAATTTAAGAATTAGAAGTCTTCCACATAGACACAACTCCCATTAGCCAGATAAAAGTTAGCCATGCAAAAAAGGGTTTAGTCTTTTCACTTGACGAAATAAGATGATATAACAACAATACTCCAGCAAATAAAAAGATCAGAGAGAGTCTGAAGTTGTAAGGAAATTGGACACTTTAATCATCGAGACCAGTAAAAAGCACACATAATGTCTGCATTAGCATAACATAATAAGCAGAGTGTGCACTCAGAAATCACAGTGCATGAAGCAGAATGGTTAGATACCCTCAAATATGAGATTTCTCATAAAGATGCTGACCCCATACTTTACTCCTATTAGTCTGTGTAGGTTGCAGCTCTTTTTTTTGCCATAGAAACTGATACAGGTGAGTATTATTCCTGTAATAGACTCATGGAGGTTTCTATGTGGCTATTTAAAAATGTTCAGCAGATGGTTATATGTAAAGATACAAATATAGGGTATATCAAGGTGAAATAGGTTTACCTGTTCACTAGTATTCTCTCTGTGCATGCATACATATCTAAAAGTATTCTGTCTTTCAAACATGCACCTAATTTTTGATTTGATCAGGGCTTGTCGTTTGGCGAGGACAAAGTAAACAATGCAAACTGCAGACGCTATCAGTTTCTTATGGGCAATGAAGTGTAATTTGTTCCATTTACACTTCACAACAGCATCAGATGGGCTTTGTCAGTGCTGCATTGAGTAATTAAACCTGAAATCAATAGCAGGCATTTGTCATGTTTACAGCCCCTCTTTCTGCTGGGTTAAACTCATCACTTTAGTGCTGTTCTGTTTTACTGCAGAGACACACTTCATTATGTCTGCAGGTAGAGTTGAGATATTCACCAGCCACATATCCAGTACTTGGGAACAATGTTCAAATGACAAGGAGAGTGGGGGCTGAGGGAGGGGGGTGGCACGCAGAGAGACATATACTCTGTGATTTATTTGCTTGATTTCCCAGAAAAGTGTCCAGCTTTGTGTGCCGGCTATTTATTTTGCCTTAATTAAAAGCACAAATACAAAATGCATGAATTCTATATAGTGTTGTACACACACATAGCAGGTCAGAATGTACAGCTCAGACATCTAATACAGTGTATATGTACAGTATACTGACTATTCAGTTCCTTTCATCATATAAAATCTTGTCCTGTGTATCTATGTAGTTTACATAGCAGAGTCATGAAAACATTGATCCATGTGATCGTATTTTATATATTTTACATCTGTACAGTACATCATGCTTTATCAGCAATTATTCTTCTTGCAGTAAGTTGACTCATTTTGTTCCCTTTGAGTAGCTTTAAGGTTATTAGAAATATTTTTTATTCCTCTCTGTCTAATAGTGTCATGTAAATTGTGTATATGCATGCTGTTGCAGCTATATGTATTACATTAACACTAATTTAAGTATTCAAACCCAAGACTCTGAGTTTAAGGCTGCACCATTTAATCAAATGGAAATATTATTATACATATAGTCAAAATTTCCCAAAATTCAGTCAGATATCTGGAACTTTAGAGTCTCACATAAATTAAGTTATGGGTTTGAACAAAGTTTTGCTGACCCAACAGCAGACAGCTGTTTCTTAAGGGGTTAAATTAACAGGGAACTTGTTTGTTGGGTTACCAGAGTACAACTGTACGCACATTATTAATTGCAAATGAATACAGCAAGCCTTTTGTTTTCATGTGTGTATAGGGAGCACTTATAATCGCACTGAAGGAGAACAAACAGCTGGCCAGCGAGTACGAAGGTCTTAAGAAGATCCTTATGGAGGCCAAACAGGAAGCGGTGTCTGCACTGACCAAGAAAAACCATGCACATAAATCTTGTCATTATTACACACAGGTAGTTTGTATAACATTTTTTGATATTTCATTTACTTCACTGTTTTTCTATTGAAACTGCTTTGTGAAGCTTTAACTGTCCATTACATAGCTATACTTTATTTTTTAAATGATGTTTAATGGTTCAGGATTTCTGTTGTTATCTTATGCTCTGTTTCCTCATGTTCTTCTTAACACTGGATAACTCTTCTCTACATTGGCATTCGTTTTAAGAAGGTTGTAGGTTGGCCACCAGTGAGGGGGTTACTGCAGATATCTAATAATGATGAGATAACTTGAGTGGAGGAGGATGATGGATGTGACATAATGTAATGATAGCTATGTAGTTTTTGCCACCGAGGGGAGTGAAGCGAGAGGTTGATGGTACATGTAAATACTATGACTTCCACATTTTGTTGATTATAGTTTCTGTAAGGTGGTCAGGGGTGAAATGTTTTATTATCGTTCTGTTGCAGATTTGCCTCTGCCTGCTACAGCAGTTAGTTTAGAGATCAGCAACAAACACAGGTTAGGATCTATGTGCGTTCAGTGCTAAAATAGCACCAGAAGTCTTGACTAGTTGAGGGAGACAACCGAGCAGCATTTTACTGTTTAATCTTTGTAGTTTTTGACACTATTTAACTGGAATGGAATTACACATGACAACCATAACACCAGGAAGAGGGCACACTTCTCCTGCAATGAAAAATACATATTATTTGTTCCAAAAATGACTAATACCTTTACTTGAGCATTTCCTCATCTAACTGCATGAATGTTATCAAGTGAAAAATGCATGCAAAAATAAAATCCTGTGGACAGGATTTTCCACGCTCATGATCAAAGCCTGATTTTCTTTTACTCCGGATTCAGCCTTCACCATTTTTGTTTGTTTCAACTCTACACTCCTACAACAGCAGCCTCTCGGCTAGTGTTTTATGCCTAAATTCAGTTTTTATAACAGGCTTATAATCAACAATGTTTCTGAAATGTAAATGCAGGGCTATCACATTTAATCTGATTTACACAGGAACGCTCAAGTACTCTTCTCTCCTGTTTGCAATTTTCACTTATTATCCTTATAATGCTTGCACTTCAGGTCGAGTTTAGTACATGTATTACACTATGTGATTGCCCTTAATTGATTTGTTTGTAACTGGAGGCAACAATTTAACTGCATTTAACATAGTCAGGATCGTTTGAGAGATCAGAACATCAGTGCATGTGTGTGAAATCCCTCACACCAGTCATTTATGTGTTTGGTGAGCCCATAATCTGGTTGATAGTCAGCAGAGACACAATGAAAACCATCTCTTAAGTATCCTTGAAATATAATCTTGACAGCAGGCAGCACCAATGTAGTGTATAGTTCAAGTGACAATTTGAAAACAACCTTCACTGTGCTTTCAAGATACAACACGAAATGCCTTAAATATATTCTGGCATTAAGTACAGACATGCAAAAAATATGTTTGTTCCATATTCAGTTGTAAGATTACTTCTGTTATAAATAACTTCTCTGGCACTTTGTTTGTTGTCACACAGAGAACATCTAAAACAAGAAGGTCAAAACACCTATGATGAATGTTTGGGAGTGGGAATTAAAATCTGTCATTTGAACTTTTTCAATTCTTTTCAGCACAATCCATATTTGATATTCACATAGAAAAATGCAGGTTATAGTTCTACCAGTAAAGCTGAAATTAAAAACTTTCCACAAGTTATAACGTCCCAGTACAGTACAACTAAGAAGGTGGAGCATCTGGACTCTAATCTTATTGCTTTATCTTGTTAATAAAGTAATGAAGTGAAGTGTTATCAACCACATTCCTTGACTTTTAAAGTATTATTTAGTAGTGTTAGTGTTTATTATCATTATCATTATCATCCAGGACAGGTGCAACAAAACTATCAACAACATTTATGACCAGCAGAGTTTGGAGAGCATCTTCAAGCACAAATGTGCTAGTTTTAGTGTTATGACATATTCCATTATAACAGATGGGATATATAACCAATATAAATTACCAATTGCAGCTTTAATATACTTGTGTTTCAGATAGTGATAATTTTACTTAACTAATCAGTTCCATCCAACCAAACAGCTTCAAGGTGTTTTTATTGCAGTACACAAATACTTGATATTTTTGGTGTGGATGGTTCTCATTTGTTATTTGTCCAGTCAACACACAGTTTAGGTCGTTTGTCTAATATTAAAGTTAGTAATATTTGACAAGAGGATGAAGGAACATAAAAAATTAATACTAACATATAACTTCATCAAAATTCAGCAAGTAAAAATACATTAAAATGCACAAACTTTTCTATAGTAAATGAAATAAATGCTTGATTAATAAGTACGTGATAGCCCTTGCTACTATGTGCCTCTTCTAAAAATCCTCTTGATTTTACTGTACATGTAAGCATTGCTTTGTTTATGTGGAAGCTTTCAGCTCTTAGGTTTTAACAGGGTACACCATAAAAGCGCATTCTTGTTATTGTCTTTCCTTCAGGAGCTGATGACTGAGCTAATTCGCTTTAGTTTTCAATGCACTGGGGAACACATTGCCAAGCAATGATAAGCTTTGTAGGAAGAGTAGAGAGATGGAGGGGGGAAGAAAAGCAATGGCATCTATCAGAATTTAAACCTCTTTGCTTGAAACTGTGTTCAAATAATAAAGCAAGCAGCATGTCTTTCCAAGAGACTAGGAATAATTTCTGGTTTCAGTGGGGGGTTCATGACTCTGTGTGTATGTGTAAAATATGTCTTGAGGGGATTGGTATAAAGTTAAACTGGGTGAAGTAGAAATATTTTACTCATCAGCTTTGCAGTCACAGAGTTTGCCTCGGCTAGAACAAAACTGCTGAAGCATTTAGAGAAAATTAACCCCCCATCCTGGCAGCCAGATGTGACTGGATTCTGATGAGTGCACACGAGTGGGCAGAGAAACCAAGAGACTGTGAAATTCCTGTCAGGCCCGTGTACTGCAGAATGGGCTATTGACTGCTTTCTCTATTCCCCTCCATCATTCTTCTTGAACACTGCCATTAATTTCCTCTCCTGCCTTACCAATTCCTTTTCTCTGCCTTCTCTCCCCCTAGCTCTCTTTGTTGCAGAAGAGGATGCACAAAGCTTTGGTGAAATACTTCAAACAACGCAGCCTCTACAGCCAGGCTGAACTGGACCGGTGCCAGTCTCTTTCTCAAGAGACCGACCAGAAAATAAAAACATCCCAGGTATTTGTACATATACATGTAAAACCGGCTAGAAAACTGCTCAAACTGGCACCATTCATTTAAATGGTAAATCCCTTTATTCAACTTTCATCCCAGTCTAGGTATTCTACCGGATGGTAGCGTATTCTTTTGCATACTACAGTAACTCCCTGTTATGCTTGGCATTGTTTGAGCCTCATCCGGCTAGTGCCTTGTGTCTTCTTTGCCAAGCAAGGGCAGCCAGGCAATACCACAGTAAAACATCCAGCAAGGCTTTGTGCTTCACTACTATGGTGGAGTTAAAGACGCCACTCTTACATTACACTCTATACATTCACTCATCAGATCACAGACTGATGTGATGGATGATGTGTCTGCTAGAGCGCCTATGCAGTGACCCCATGTCTGAGGCTAGCTCTGCCTCTCTAGATAACTTTATATACTGAACACATTGTGTTTGGTCACATTGCATTAACATTGTAGCTTGTTCTGTGTTTAGCAGCGGCGTTCTGACTTTAAGGGCTAATTCAGAGCGAGTTTACTACCCTAAATGGAAGAGATGTGTGTTACAGGTTGTTCTTTGGAGTAGAATAACCTTCTGTGTGTGTTGCAGAAGAGCAGGAGCATATTCTGCAAGGTTGAGAAGTAAGGATCTTCAATTAGAGGATAATCGGTGTCTAATCTGTGCTGTGATGTGAGATGAGGTCAAAGCGGACAGAGGGACAGTGATGAATCTTTATGAAATGTCCTGTCCAGCATTACCGCAGAGCCAGGTGGCATGTAACCATACTATAGAACCACTTTCATCCTTTGTACTTCTTCTGCCTTAACAGTAGGGCATCTCAAACCACTACTCAAACATATTTGTTGGCTGCAGTCTTTTGTTTTTCTGTAAAATCCTTATTTTTGTTAATTTTGTTGTTCACCAACATTTAAATTCAACTGACTTTATCTGATATGCCGGAGGCAGAATACTCTAAGATTTGATTAGAGGTTTTCCAGGGGACTACCCAGTGAAAATGCTATTAAGTGGTTTCCTTCTCAGTTCCTCCTTCTCTGACTGCTGACATGTTTTTTGATGGGTCTGGTCCAGACATTACAGGGAGCAGCCATGTCTCAGCAGCCCAGCCTCAAAAGGCCCCAGCAGATCACAGCTCAAGGCAGGGAGGAGTGGAGCACAGGGGGAGGAGCTATCAGAGAGCTGCAGAGTGTGAAGGACAAAAGAGCTGGTGTATTCAAGCGCACCACACCGTCACCCGTCACAGCTCAGCACAGGGTCCATCAGAGCAGGCAGCACTCACTTTAAACAGGCTCCTCATGAGCAGTCCAGCTCAGGGTCGATCCTCCAAAAAGTAGACATGTAGAAAAACCTTTATGAAAAAACAAAACAAAACATTATGAGTTTATGAGCAGGCATAAACACATAATCTGCATGATTATCAAACTATTAAAACCTTGATTATGATCTTAAGATTCACAAAGAAATGCACTTAACACAAAGACTCCAAGATACATGATACATAGGTTATCAATATAATTTGCTAGTTTGTAAGAAAGAAATGAAGAAATCAATAGAACTGATACCAGTAGTAACTGGAGTTAAACCAGGCTGAATCTTGATGAGGCCTATACTAATCCATCATGTCCACTTAACCCCACAAGCAGAACATAAGAGAGGTCAGGTTAGCGCTTTCACGGCTAAGGCGTGCTCGAATCTGAAGCCAAATGGCATTTTGCTCAAAAGTAGCTTGAAGGAAAGAAGACTGGGGAACCCTGGGGTGGGTGGGTGGGAGTGGGTGCGGTGGGAGTGTGGGGGGAGGGTGTGGGGGGGCTGTCATCCTGTTACACTCCTGCCAGAACTGGCAGTTCAGCTTTGTGTTCTGTGAGTTTACACTAGGGATGGCATAATTGACAATGGCTAACAGCGGAGAGCAGTGCAGAGCCTTGTTGAATGGCCAGTAATGATTGGAGCAGACGCCCACTGCCCCAGTCCCAGGGGACAGTAATCCAAGATCCTGTTTCTGATATAATTGTTAGTCAGAGAATTTCTGCATGGCTAGGCCGGTTCAGATTCCCAAGCTGGTTGACAGTGCCAGGCAGTTTAATAGAAAAACTGGATGCTGAGGTTTTTAAAACAGAAGAGCACTGAACCTGGACTTGGTTCACCAGGAGCCTCTTGTTCTCCTTCCTCGCAAAAATAAGAACAAGATAGTAACGTTACTTTCACAACTGTCTGCAAGCTGTGTGCGAGACGCTAATAAAGTGAGGATTGCATTTATGCAAAAACTGCCTCACTGTTTTCTTAATTAACCTGTTTACATTTACCCTGTTTGTCTCTTATTTCAACAGGAGGGGTTGTCAGAAGAAATTCAGCTCATCTCTACATTCCTGCAATCCTTGACAGATGACTCTACTACCACTGATGATGCCGGGGTGAACAAACAAGCCAGTCCAGATGCTGCTGGATCGAATGAGTAGATGTCTTCAGTTCAAATAGCAGTATAATTGGACATTCACCTGTACCAGACAACTTACTTACCCTAGCACGCTTCACTATTCCCCTCTCTTTACTTGCAGCAAATCCATAACAATGAAACAGGTGACTTTCATGCTGCTGTCAGGACTGATCTAATTTTAGCTGGGTGAATGATTGCAATTGGCTTTGCCTCATCAGATAATTAATCTATGTCACCATTAATTGGAAAAGAGAATAATTACAGGCAGTGTTGACAGAAATTCTACGCTTCTCCAGATTCCAAGATCTAATTACAACTAGTGAAACCCTGTGACCTTAACTAGCACTTAGTACACCTTGGCCACCTTGACCATGCCCATGTGAGAACCACTGTCTCTCAAAACACCCTGTTTTGGTTATTATGCCCCGCACTCCTTCACTCTCCTCACTCTCTGAAAGCTGTCTCCCTCAATCACTTTTCAATATTCAATCTTAATTTTGTGGAAGTTTAGCATTTTCAATGAGCTGGAGATGAATGATTAATGAATAAATTTAAATGCTTCATTTTGTCCATGGATCATTAGTTAAGTCCTTTGTGGGAAGGACCTGAGAAAGGAGTGAAAATTATTGAGACATTAGCCTGAAGCAATCCAGGGGTAAATAGTGTGCACAAAAGGATGTTGTGTGCGCACTATCCACTGGCTTTCTAAAGAACCCTGGGGAAACACTGTTTTCAATTTGGAATCTTAACTGAATCACATTTAGCACTCGTGGAAAATTGATTTTTGTTTTGTAATGTTTCAACGGTGTCATATTAATGGTACACAACACTAATATCAACTCCATATAGACTTTAAAAGTTAAGTAAAAATGTTTATGTGGCTAAACAATAGTCTGGATATTATCAGACTCACTACATATTTAAATTGACAACAAAATAGGATTAATTATAGGAATATAATTCAAATAATGTTAATATTCTTTGCATTTTCAGTGATTTCAAGGTTGATGCTTTCAAACTGCCCCTTATAAATATGTGTTGCCCTCTCCTGTCTGTGTCTGGTTGATAGAGATGCTGTTGTTTTGCTGATACGCCTGCTGCTTCTCCTACTTTCGGGGACAGAAGGGGGCAGTGTGGACACAACTACCTTAGAAAGACATAATGGACTGCAACACGGTCCAGTCTACTATCTTAACATGGCCATCTCATCTCAAATTAAAGATTATTATTATTCAATCAATTTTAAATTATTTTTGGAAAATTAAGTATTCAGACTTTTAGATTGTCTCTTTTCTTAGCAGAGGAGTGAATCTTCAGTTTTTATAGTTCTAGCTTTGTACTTGTACAGTATATAAAATATAATTCACAAACATACAGAACAGCCAGTATAATGGCACTAACAGGAAGCCTCATATTGACTACTCGCAAAGCTATGATGCCACTAGATCTCCAAAAGCACCTTGAAGAGAAAAATGTTCAGTCCATCTCATATTCCGTTACTGACTATTTGGCAATATCTCAAATGAAAGTGCCTCCCCAACACATTTATCTACTCTCCTTGCATCTAATCAATCCCCTAAATAAATGGAAGTGAGCCACAACTAGATGTCATCACATTTATCTGCAGGCGTGCCTCAAAGTGCACACACCTAAATGCTGCTAGTCTAAAGAGGGTGGACTGTGGAAATACTGATGGGGGTACTTGACAGTTGAGATGTATTTTCCTCCATGTTAGATGCTTGTTTCAGTATGATGAGGATGGAATATACAGCACAAGCCTCACTGTGGTGTTGTATTCTGTGATACATCAAAGCTGCTTTAAAAGACTTTTTGTAGTTTTGTTAAAGGCATATTTTGCAAGAGACATGTTGGGAAAATCTGATTTACAGGCAGCATGATTCTCAATTTCAGCCTGGCGCCACCATGCAGACGATGGGTCCGTTTCATGTGGATTCACATCAGTGATCACTTCTCATCACTGACGTGAAGCCAAGTGAGTCAGAGCATCGTTCTGTCTTCTGGAGCTAACCAAAATTCTGTTTGAGATTTTTTTTTTTTTTAACTAGGAAAATGGAGGTGTCCACTCCAACGGTTCTGTCTTTGTTCATGAGCAAGTGAAGAGTTGAGCCATGGAGCTGATGGAGTCAAAGAAAGAATGTGAGTTGAGAGAGGTGCTACTGTGTCTAAAATATCAATGAGGGAGATTCTGCCAAGTTTCGAGCACACAAGAGGGAATGGGTCTTCTGTTAACAGAGTGGACGAGGCAGAGCTGCACTGCTTAATATAGTAGCTGTTAATGTCTTTTATCTAATAGAGAAGATTTAATTTAATTGACTAAGTCATTTTAAACATTGTCTATAGTAAATTCCATGCAGCATTTAGACTGTAAAGTAGGTTATTAGGCTGTGTATTCCTTTAAAGTTTAAGTAACTAAAGCACCTGTCATTCAGTCATATTGTACAGCCTAACAATACACTGAAACTGTGTGTTTGCCCAGGTGAGTCTTTAATGTGGAACTCCGCAGAAAACATGCCAAACAAATTCATCAGAATAACAATACGTGTTCCTTGTGTTTCCACACTCGTTTGATTTCAAAGATATTTATCTTAACAGGATAATAATTTGTGAAAGTCTCTGACATTTGTGGCTAGCTAGCATGATAATAAATCCGTGGCTTGGAACATTTTTTAGTTAATTAGAGTCAATCAATCCAAACTTTGCTCACTTACCGGTGTGAAACCGGAGTATAATGAGCAGAAATCAGCATGGTGATTGGAAAACACAAATTACAGCTGTTAAAGAGAAACTCATCCACTTTTCTTGTGTTGAAGCCAATGCCTGCTGTGAGGATTTAAAATTAGCATGGCATTCCTTTAATGGATGTTGGGGGAATGTGCTCCTCTATAATTAAAAAAAACCCTGTTAATATCCTTGTAGGCTAAAATAAGAGAGGTTAGTATGATTGCATGACATCTCTTTAAAAGGACATATTAGTCCAAATATTTCTGTATTTATGTTTAATACTGAGACAAAGGTTTATTATTATTAAAACCCTGCAATATATAGACCTAAATAATCTGACTGCATGTACCAGATCATATGCATACATACAGTATATGCTATTTATGAGATATATTAGGAATGTTCTTTCCTTGTTTATCAGAAATATGAGCAAATGAAGTAACACTACATAATGGTGTGTGACCATACCAGTGAAGTGGTCAGCACTGCTGCTTCAGTAAGATCATGTGGCATATTAATGCACTTCTTTGATATACAGTATATGGGACAGCCTCTGATGTTAAAGGCTGTGTATATACCTCCATGGTCAGGTCTGTATTCATATTATTCTTGACATATTCCATGCACCTTACATTCATGGTGTAATGACGTGAGTAATGACCTGGTGATGTTAACAGCACCATACAATAGGACCTTTATCTGATCTAGGCTCACAGACGCTATGATGATATGACCTGGCTGCTAGAGGCCACAATGTGACCTCACTGCTGGATGTAATTTCCTCTCAAGAGCTCTTGGAAAGGGAGAGCTTATGTTGTTGAGCTCATGTCGTTGGGGCTGGTAACAGCAGCTTGCCATTGTATTAATTATTGTCAGGGAATCCAAGGGGTGTAGATAATACAGAATGCACTGGTTGGTCCCATTTGTTTCACTTGTCAGTGGAGTGAATAATTGGGAGTGCTGACCATATTAGACACAGAGAATTTCTAAAAGATACGACTCAAACAGTCGCAACACAAAAGTATGGCTTGGAAATTAAAAGCTTAATGTCTGAGAATTTCAAATCAGTATGGAATAATTTGCTGGCTTCCCATTGCCAAAGAAATTTAGTGAAGTTTAACTCCGACAAAAGCAATTCTGCTTCACAGTGAACATACTATTTTCGAATATTATGCACAAATAGAGAAACTGTGTTTATTGTATTTCACATTTTATTTGTCCAAGAAAGACTATAGATGTATAACATTGTGTGTTTCTTTTGTTAAACACAGAGCTTAAAGGCATTCTGCATTTGCTTTTTCGATAGGTGTGAAATATTTTGCACCCCAACTTTACTCTTTAAAGGCTTGAGAACATTGATACAGTTTTTAGTAGAGGGGGTTGCTAATACAATGGGGCTCATCTTGCAATTCTCTCAAGGAATAACTATCAGTCCTGCTACAGCAGCTTCAGCGTCCCTAGGTGACCGCGCCACTGAGCCCGTGCTCGCTCCATCGCACCCCACTCCATGCCTGCTGCCACCCTGAAGGTAGATGCATCACGCTGGGGAGACTGCGCAACAGCAGCCCCCCTCTCCCTTTAGCCCCCAAACCTCCTCAATGGCAGAGTGGCCTCCTGCGGCCCCTACACACTCCGGGTCCCCACTACAACCCCGGTCCCAACAGTCCAGACTTTCCCTCAGGTGAGTCTCCATACCACCTCAGTGTCTCCTCCCACCTGAACTGCACAACTGGTATCCTTTTGTCATTTGAGAATGCCACACACACACACACACATACCGTAAACACACACACACGCTCCTGTGCTCACTCTGGAGGGGACACCGCCTGTTCCTTTCTGCTCACCTCCCGGCTGCCGGCTGACTCTCTGAGCCGTGTCTGCGGTGGCTACGCCATGTGTGGGGATCTAGGGGTTTAAAACAGCAGGCCTCCCATACTCCCTGAATGGCAAATATAAGTGCTTCCAATTTATTACACAGTGGACGTTTTGTGAATCATATCACTAACTTTGATCTGAGATGACAAGTATACGCTAATCAGTCCCACTATCAAAATACATATAAAAATAATTTAATGAGGTAAACATTTGTTTAAAGTTCAGTAAACTTAAGCTGACCCTTTCACCTTCTCACCTATATACATTTAAACTATGCTCCAAGTTAACTCATTTGTTCCCTTCATTATGAAACTACTCTCAGGAGATTATGTACAAAACAATTGCCACACAGTTAAAGTAAGAGACTCTGAGGCAGCAACTCACAATCAAAATCTTCTGATCCCCTAAAATACTGTGATAACTGTTTCTAGTCTTCAAATACCCACATCACACTCATCACATTATAATATCATTTCACACAGATAATTGTCAACTCTCCTAAAATCAGATAAAATACACGGTGACAGATGCTGAATCAAAGGAAAGCTGCTACTGTTAACTGGGATTGAAGGGGGGTCTTTAATTCAAATGTACCTGCCGAAAGCCTTATAATTTAGTATTTACTGTAACCTGCAATTTGCATTAATTTTGTCATTTTAAAGGCTGCTAATAGCATTTTTAATATTCTTTATCAGGAAAAAAAAGCCTTTAAACTACAACACTTTCACTAACACATAAATTACAGCTTACACTTTATAGGTTGCTATACCACACCACACTTAGTTAACAAAATATTTTACAAACAAGATGATATCACCCTCTCCATGATATTAATATGATATGTTCTCTGATCTGTAAACAGCTGGTTATCTTGCTTTTCCACGATAAGAGAAAGTGCTGAGGATTTACGCTTGGTGAGCACATTTGGGCTGAATCTTTCACACGTCACAAATTGCAGATGGGAAGCAGTGATCTTGAACAGCCGATCACATTTCCGTGACCATCTGACACCTTCCATTTAGGAAAATAATACTTTCTATCTTAGCATACCCCTCTGCAGCAGCCAGCAAAAAGGAATTATGCCTGGTAGACTTTGCTATTCACAACTTTGGAGCTTCTTTTGTTTTGTCTCATTGCACTGATTAGATTAAATGTTCACTTTTTAATCAGTTATCCAAGGTCACAAAAATGTCTGCCTTTTGTTTTATCTGTATGTGCTGTTATAGGTACAGAGTTGCAGTGTTAAAAAGCAATGTGAGAGCATATTATAATGTGAGCATTACACATAAAGTTGTGTAGTAACTGAGGATGAACAGGCTCATTCAAGGAGCTTATTACACCATTGCACTGTATAAAGTATGGACAGTGGCTAGGATCATTGTGTACTTTTATTTAGCAGTTGACTCCTTTTACTACCACTAAACTATGAGTGAAAAACTATATAAACTAAGTGTTGTAATTTACTGTAATAGCCTCCTTTCATGTTTACTGGACAAAAAAAATGTTCAGACTTTATCTTACCCATAGAGGTAGATAATGGTATCTGTATAATATGACAGATAAATATGAGTCGGGTTAACTGGTACAGAGAGTTGTAAATCACTGTAGTGTGATTCTTTGTCTCAAAGGGTTTAATTAGTCTAGAAATTCTTCTCTTATCTGATGACCCCCCCCCCCCCCCCCCCACATTGCAACAACTTACAACCATAAACGCCCTGCAATCTGAAGACCAGTGGCCTCAGGAGACTGAGTTGCTACAAACAGCTGAAAGAGTTGGAAATGGTCATTTTATTGCGTTAGAATAGCTCGCTCGAGACTTGGGTAATGTAGTGCCAACTGAGTGCTAGTAAAGATAACAGTATGAGACTCTGAAGTGAAATACAGTGAGCTACTGTAATGTTCTGCAGTGACAAGTCCTTTTAAAAAAGAAAAAAATATATAATAGTAAACAACAATACTAAACACTGTTAGTGACTCTTTGATATCACTGTATAATATTGTTTTCCTTGATGGTGATGAATGTTATTTGAGATGCAGTTCACAGTTTAATCAGTCAGCTCGCCGAGTTCATGTAGAATGAATGTGTTCAGTATAACTACAAATAGGGGATATGCAGGCTGAGTGCTTGTCAAATACTCAAACATCAAACAATATTCTGGCTCTATCTGTTAAAAATGCTACCTATATGTGGCCTGTTACTGCCTGACTGTAGCATGGTGTTGCTCTATTTCATAGTACATGAACAAACCCATTTATCCCTATCTGTCATTTCATAACTTGTGAGGTATCTGTCACTTCTGGTCCCACGGGAGTCCTGTGTGTGTAAGTTGCTTCTTCTTTTTTTTTTTTACTCTAATTGAGCTCTTTATTTAATTGACAGTTTATTCTGTGCTAATAAGTCATTTTGAACAGTTTTTGATTGGATTTGCAAGAATGTTGTTTTGCTTTGTTTGCATGGATGTCGTTCTCTTTTCGAACCTGCCAACGATTAGGATTATATTACCTGATTATTCATGTACAGGGTCCTAGGAGGGATATGGTCAAAATAGAGAATAAGATTACATGTCTTTTTTTTTTAAGTTGTTTTTTTTTTTTTTAAATGTATGTGGAGCTCAAACCTGGACCAGGACAAAACTGAAGGGAGTTTTTTCTACTGTGGTTGAAGTCAGCCTAAAGTGATATGACACTAACTAGATTTACAACACAAGACTGAAACTACCTTGTGGCTCACAGCATGTAGTTTGTTGCTTGTTTGTGATAAAGAGTAACATTAGACACTCGTATAAGACAACTAGGAGTCTCATTTTGACTGTGAGTCATCAGTCGGGTTGTTATAGTGTATAAAGACCGGTCATGTAGACTCTGAAGAGCTGAAAGTGTGCAGGTATATAGAATACGGAGACTTTCACATACTGTGCAACACACCTCTGTGCACTGATGGGTATTGTATTAGGTTTCAGCCCTTTGTGTATTCTGGCCTCCTGGGTTGTGAAACACTGAACTGATGTTATGTTTGACTTGTTGTTTTATAACTTTACATCACTTTGGGTTTATGCTGTGTTTCATAGGGTATGTGTCTCATATGGAAATAGAAGGGGGGAAAAGATGCTTAAATGCAACATTATAAACATAGTCTGGATATTATGGTGCATATATTATTTATGATACAGAAGCAAAACTTGAGTTTGTGTAGAGCACCTTCTTTTGAAGGACTAGCAGGAGCAGAATGAGATGAGGGGTTATTTTGGCGATGGAGATTAAGGCAGGGGCTTTTTGTCATTTGTGCGAGACAAGCCATTCATCCATCCAGTTCACAGCCAAAAAAAGGCTGGTCCCAGAAATTAGCAGTTTCAGCTCAGCAGCAAAGTCGTCGGGCTGTGAAGGCAGAGAGAAATTGACTAATTAGCAATGCGCACTAAAACTTGACGGTTCTCTCTATAACAGCGAGGGAAAGACTCGGTTTTTCTCCCCCTTTCTCCTTTCTTTCTTCCATAGATGTTTGAAATCGCAGTCATTTACGCTCGACAGTTTTTACAATAGCCTTGAGCCATAATTTTGCGAGTCTCTCCAGCATCCATACCCCTGCATGGTCTCTCTCCACCGGCCATGCACGACCGTTTCTCTCCCCAACCGTGGATTTCCTATTACTCTCGTTACGACTCACTGAGCCCCAGGCCCAAGGATAATGATGTGTTGTTTCTTGGTAGCATAATTTGTCACACGTATATTTCTTCTTCTTCTTCTCTTGCAGAAAGCACAGCTCCCTCTCACACACTCACACACTTCTTGTTAATTCAGAAGAACAAATGATCAACGTCAACAAATAACGTGAAATAGTGACTTTATGAGTTGGAATCAATGGTTATTTTGAGACACCACCGACCATAGACTTTAAAGGAAAAAAAGGACATTTCTTTTTAAAAGGAGAACAAAGGAAATTCAAGTGAGATTATTTGGGAACCTGAAGCTTACTTTCTTTTTTTTGGTCAAGAGCTGAAGTCAGGTAAGTTTGGCTCCTTCTCAGGCGAGCTGCTCACATCATTTAGTTGTGACAGGCGCTTTTAGTGAATCTGGCGACAACGTTACAGCACGCTTGTGTCAAGTTTACACACATTACGCACATAGAAATAGCTTTGTTTTGCGCTGCAGAAGAAACACGAGATAACGTATATTGCATTTTAACTTTAGCGAAAGCTGCATTTCAGTGGATATTTGTCGATACTCACGTCCGCTTAACTCATGCAGGCTAAAAGCGAAACGCACTCGTATTGCTGCTGCTGCTGACGGCTCGGAGACAAACTAATTGCTTTTGTATGACTCCGTAAACCTGTGCGATGTGTTAATGTCCTCATTGTTGAGGGGGGGTGTGCAGCAAGATAGGAGACGGGATAAGTGTTAGCTGAATGCTGCATGTTATCCGTCCACCGTGGCGGTTGTCTCTTTTTTCCTTATCCGACAACTTCAGCCGCCGAGGGGGGGGGGAAGAGCCGCAGCATCTCCGTATCCTTGTTTTGTTTTGACAGCGCCCTTCAAAAACCACAGACAGCCACCATTTAATCTCGAGAAAAAGAATGAATAAGAGTGGCACACTGTGGGAACTACTGCGTTTTTGTTTGTTGCTTTACGACCACAGCTCAAAGTTGAAAGCGACTGAAGCCGTGCTGGATGTACGTTGTCGCCGGCAGGCATGGCATGACGATTGTTCCCCGCTGGATGGACGGGCGGTCTGTTCAATAACTTGTCCTGCGAAATCGTTTTCTATTGTAATAGTTGACTGATAGCGTCTGCGTGTGTTGTGCTAATAAATGGCCTGAGGTAAATGGCTTGCATGGTTTATTTGTTGCCTAGGTGGCGTTCACAGTCAGGAAGTCATGTCCAGATCGGGTGATAGAACATCCACCTTTGACCCAACACACAGTGACACCCTGCTGCATGGGCTCAATCTCTTGTGGAGAAAGCAGCTTTTCTGTGATGTGACTCTCACTGCCCAGGGACAGCAGTTCCACTGCCACAAAGCAGTACTGGCATCCTGCTCCCAGTATTTCAGGTCTCTCTTCTCCTCCCATAATGTAATCAACAACGAGGGGAGCAAAGGAGACCAGGGCAGCAGTGGGACCCCCTCATCCTCTCCCGATGACAAGCTGGTGACCCCCAGTGCCAGGCCCATCAATAACCTGGTTCTCCAGGGCTGCTCCTCCATTGGACTACGATTAGTGCTGGAGTACCTGTACACTGCCAACGTGACTCTTTCCCTGGACACAGTGGAAGAGGTGCTGTCAGTCAGTAAGATTCTCAACATCCCCCAGATTACCAAGCTAAGTGTACAGTTCCTCAACGACCAGATCTCTGTGCAGAACTACAAGCAGATCTGCAAGATTGCTGCACTCCATGGACTGGATGAGACCAAGAAGCTGGCCAACAAGTACCTGGTGGAGGATGTGCTGCTGCTGAACTTTGAGGAGATGTGTGCCATGCTAGATGCTCTGCCACCCCCGGTGGAGTCAGAGCTGGCTCTCTTCCAGATGTCAGTCCTCTGGCTGGAGCATGACCGGGAGACTCGTATGCACTATGCGCCGGACCTTATGAAGAGGCTGCGCTTCGCCCTCATACCTGCCCCGGAGCTTGTGGAGAGGGTGCAGTCTGTTGACTTCATGAGGACTGACCCTGTGTGCCAGAAACTACTCCTGGATGCCATGAACTATCACCTGATGCCCTTCAGGCAGCACTGCAGGCAGACCACGGCCAGCAGGTGAGGAAGACACAGACAAACAATACAGAAACAGAGAAACACACAGACATGAGTTCACCTACACACACGCAGAGCACTGAGCTATTTGAGAGTGGGTGAATTAAAATGCCGAATTAAATGCCTCCCACTTGTTAAATTTGAACAAATTGCTGACTCAAGTGAAGCCCACTCGCTGGTAACACCGAATGTGTAGTGAGGATCATGTAGGTGGTCAGTCAGAGGTGTGAGTTACAGGCCCAGTTTTGTGAGGTTTTCCTGTAAAAAAAAAAAAAAAAAAAAATCCAGCTTGGGGCTTGATGTCCTCTCTGCCACACTGTATCCATAATTACCAGGTTACCTTATGTTTTAGTGAAGATTAAACAACTCTTTATTTCCTCACACATCTGTGTAATTGCTCTCTAATCAGTGTAGACAAGATGCAACAAACTAGATAAAGGTTATGCATTTGATTTGTGGCAACTCATGAATATAATTTGGAATTAAATTGTTACTACAATCACCAGGTAATTACATAACACCCCAGTTATTGATTGTACAGTAAACCAAAATATAATACAGTGAAAGGAAATTTAGTACATTTAAATGTGTGTATTATACTTGAAAATGGAGGATTCATTTTGAATCAGGGATGATCGGTGGATGCTCCTCATTCATGTTAGATGCACATGTCTCACTCACAGAAATAAGTCACGCTGCACAGCTTGCCTCCATGTTTGTCCAGATCAGCACTTTAAGGAGCTTTTAGGTAAACAGATATTGTCAGTAAGTTGACTGATTGACGGCACTGTTGTCAGGTTTTGTTTACAGAGCTGACTGTAGTTAGAAAGTCATAGCTGAAAATCTTTTGAACAGTGAAGGCATCAGTATTTTGAATTTATACATCTGTGAACAGAGAGAAAAGTGAAGCTGTGGCATCAGAGAATCCCTAAACCTGAACTTGAAAATTCAATTTTACACAAAGGATCTGAACGTGGAGTCATTTTCATGTCTCTAATCTCACATTATCCCAATAACATATCTATTCCCACATATGGAACCTAAATGAGCAAGGAATCAGGAATCCTCATAATTAGTTTCACATGCCACTGTTTCTCTCCTCTCAATTAATCACCATTATCTATGTCCAGGGGCTCATTTGCATATGAATAACCCCAAAACACTTCCGAGTGGGCCAGTAG